>NC_053025.1:549602852-549949680 GCF_003073215.2 Triticum urartu | reverse complement strand
TATTTTTAGTCTACAACCTATTCAATTTTATCATAACCAGTAGACTTGGGGGCGGCAGGATGTACATAATTATTCAAAGGTGGAAGTCATACCTCATACTTTTGGTGCATTTGCTTCACCATATCAACTTCAAGATCACGGCTGGAGTGTACTTGGCTAAGGTAGCCAGAGAGTATCTCACTGCTGCTCAGTTGTGCATAATGAGAGATGTCAAACCTCGTCTTTCACCTTTCAATAACCTCTTGTTTAGTAGTATGCTTGGCCAAAGCTATTGGATTTCCCGGTTCTGTAAAGCAGGTGCCAGTGATCAGAACATCATCAGTGTGAGTCGCTGACGGCTTAAGTGGGCTTGATGGTCCAGGGTTTGAAGAGTTAATATTGGTATTGTCAGCGCAGAGATCCAGAATCTCAGGTGAAACATCAAGGGTAGGGTCATCTGGTTGTTTTTCAGAAGCATCAGGTGCAGAGACTTGCTATTCCGGTTCAACAACTTTAGGATCCTCAGCTGGCTTGGAAACCCTTGTTTTCTTGCTAGGCTTTGCTTGTCCACTGCACAGATGGTGATAAGTCAGAATAAGTATAAGAGTATAGAGAGATACAAAATAAAAGATAATTATTGTTACCCAGGGGCAATTTCAAAAGCCGGCAATTCGGTTTGTGATGAGTCGCGAGAGGAAGAACGAGTAATCTCCTGGTCAATTGAATCAACAAAGTTAAGTGGTAAGTAAATAAGACCCGCCGACAGGTGAAAAGAGTTTAAAGTTAAAGAACCTCGTTTTGATGTTTTCGAGGAGCGGGAATGTTCGGTAAACCGGAGGACAACTCTTCACCTCCACTGGTCCGGGTCTGACGACGATTCTCGTGTTGTTGTTGCTTCAAAAGAAAGTGAGGATCTAAATAAGCCAAGGTGTGTGAAAACCTTACTTTTTAGGTTACTTGTCGAAGTTTCTGTCTTGGCAAAGTTTCTGAGCCAGAGAAAATAATAGTTACATCTTCTTCAGCTGCTTGGCTGGCTCCCGTGTCATCCTGATAATAGTCAGTGCCAATAAGATGGCTGAAAAACGAGCCAAGAGAGTCAAGGGCTACCTCCGACTCAGAGGTGTCATCCAGATTAAGTAGATCAGAGGCGCTTGGTTTCTTCTTTATCTTGGTTGTCTTCTTGGCGGCTTTCTTGGCAGCCCTGGCCTTCTTGGCAGCTTCATGACCATACTTATTTTTTCCAAAAGTCAGAATTAGCCTGAAAAGGTCATCCGAGGTTGAGTTAATAAAGTATTTTAGTAATGAGATAAAGGTAAGTAAATTCAGAGACTCACATCCGGTGGCGGGTTAAGCTTGCAGAAAGGGTTCAGACCCACTTTAATGATATCTTCTGGATCTTCATTCAGAAGGGAATTAACCATTTCGTTAACCGCCTCGTCAGTTAATGGCGCAGAGCTATGGCGCAGTGGATCTTTTACACCACTAGTGTAAGTGCACATTAAGCCAGTGCGGCAACTTAAGGGTATGATTCGCCTAGAAACCCAGCACCTGACCAAATCAATGCGAGTTAACCCGTTTCCTAGCAGAGCTCTAACCTTTGCAATGGTAGGAGCAATTTTTTCCCGTTCGGCAGTGGTAAGTTTTTCAGGAAGATTGTGCTTTGGGTCCAGGCGCTCGACATGGTAACCCACCAGTGGATTCTCGTCAGCTGGAGAGGTGTCTTTGTAGTAAAACCACGTCTGATTCCAATCCTTGGGGTGACTCGGCAGACAGGCATAAGGGAAGATGGCATCTCTTCTGCGTTGAATCGAGATTCCGCCAAGTTCCAAGATGGGCCCGTTCGTAAACTCATTTTGGCGGTTCAAATAAGAATATTCTCCAAAGAGATCGACGATGGGCTCCTCTTGAAGGTATACTTCACAGCAGACTTGAAAACTGCAGATATTTGACACGGAATTGGGTCCAATGTCCCGAGGATGAAGTTGGAAGAAGTGCAGAACATCTCGGAAAAACTTAGAGACGGGTGGTGAGAAGCCTCGGTTCATGTGATCAGTGAATATAATAACTTCGCCATCTTTTGGTTGAGGTCTTTCTTCGCCAGGTTCAGGGGCACGATAATGCATAACACTCTTTGTGGGCAGGTACCCGATTTTGATAAAATCTTTGAGTGAGCCCTCGGTGACGACGGAGGGAACCCAATTGCATGTATAGACTGTCTTTGGCGGCATTGTGAAGAGAGAAAGCCTAAAGGAAGGGAAATTTTGCCGGTTTAAATCAGTTGGGGAATCACAAGTTAGCAGTTACAGTATATACTCAGAATGGCGGCTTAAGTGAGGACTAATGATATATGAGTAATTTTAAACCGGACATGTAAGCCACCATGACACGTATTGGTATTCAAGATCTGACAAAAGCAAAGTTTTACTAAGTGTTGGGACAAACATGTTTCACAGATTGAAGCTATAAGTTTGGATCTGCAACTATTCAGAAAAATGGAATAAAATTTGAACCTAAGGTGGCGGCAGCAGAAGAGTGGGGGTGCTCAGATGAGATCTATTGCAAACAAGATATAGTCTGATATCAAAAAATAAGTGCTAAAACTGCTACTGCGCGAGTTCTATGCTATTTTCAGATCAAAACCATGCGATCTAGGACGGAGAAAGGGAAGAACGGTGATTAACATCGATGAACAGAGAAACCCTAACACAGATTGATCTATGAAGGGGAAAGACAAAGACTTACTGACGATGGATAACAGCGGAGGAGCGGCGCGGCCGGAGTCGATGAAGGAGACGAAGGTTGACGGCGGCGGAGATCGGGCGCACTGGAGCATCGCGAGGAGGAAGAAGGAGAGAAGGCAAAGGGGGAGAATGGAAAGTGAACCCGCGGCCCTATTTATAAGGCTGAAGGGATAAGTGGCATGCGCGGGAATCGAGGAGACGGGAAAATGGATATGTGGTGGTGCGGGCGCCTTGATTTTCGGAGGGTCAGTAAAGAAAAAGATTTAATTAAGATTTGGGCTGTGCGTAGTATTAATTACAGGTGATGTCACGGCGGGTTACCGTAATTCCCGGAGATGATGTCATGGCGGGTTACAATATTTCACAGGAAGGTGAAGAAGGATTTTCCTAAGTGATGAAGATTGACATGAACAAGTTCAAATCAATCTGGGGCCTAATGTTGGGGATATAGCTATTGGGTATGACCCGCCCAGGAGGGGCCGGGTTATCCCAATGGCGGTTCATCTAGACGAATCCCATGGGTATGTGAAGATGGCAGTTCATGAAGTATGTCTGTTAAGGGGCCCAAACCGAGAGACGGCTTAAGGCCCGTGAGTATAAATCGCCATGCATATGTAACTTGTATTATAAGGCATCTAAGATAAGTCACCGAGCCGGACACGTTTGTATGAGCCGTCCGAGACTCTGTAGGCCGCAGGGCGTCAACCCATGTATATAAGGGGACGACCCGGCAGCGGCTTAGGGCAAGAAACAACAAGTCGAAAATCAGGCAAAGCATATTCGCTCCCTGGTAATCGAAATCTTAGCAATACCACCTCAAACTGGAGTAGGCTTTTACCTTCACCGCAAGGGGCCGAACGAGTATAAACTCTCCATGTCCTTTGTCCCGTTAACCCCTTTAAGCTAACCTCGTCGCAATGGCTCCACAACTAAGTCCTTCTACGAGGACATCTGTCGTGACAATTCCACGACAATATCCGTCGCAGACAAACCTCCGCACGCCTTCCGATGACGCTTGAAACATCACCGGGACGGGGGCTAGATGGGGAGGAACTTATTTCATTTTCAAGAAGTAGCCGCTGCCTCGTCTTTCTTGAGCATGGCACAACCCCGAAATAAAACTCCGAAAAGCACCTAAAAACGGAGCCCTCCTGCCGGCAAGTAGGGCTGCAAGAAAAGCTCGAGACTCGTGAGCCGCTCGAGATTGACTCGTATTTTAGCTCGGCTCGAGATCGACTCAAAAATAATTGAGCTGAGTATGAACACTTTATGTAGCTCGATCGAGAAACGAGCCGATCTTGAGTCAGCATTGGCTCGCTCCATTTTAGCTTGATAGCTCAATATAATATAAGTATATTAAATAACCTTCATTCCAATCTCCAAGAATTAGGATCATTCATTTCCATATATGTTTTATACAATTTTTTTCTTCACTTTACCTACTAGCAAACATGGAAATTAAGCATGGAGAAAATTTATTCTCATCACTTGGCCAACCGTGTGTTCAATATCTTGTTATTTTGGTCAAAGCTTGAGAGCTGGCGCATCTTCGTCGCCTTCCATCCATGATCTCTTGTTATTAAATACTAATCTTCACTTGAGAAAGAATAAGTCGAATTTATAGTAATTTTTCGGTTCTGTTGTGGCCTATCTAGCTTTAAAATTTGCCATAAAATGATTTAAAAAAATCATCTTATGTAGCTCGAAACTAGCTCGAGATCGACTCGAGATCGTTACAAGCTGAGCATGAGCCACTTTCTGCAGCTCGACCTTGAGCTTCGCACATTTTGAGCTTGCTCGAATTTTAGTACGAGTTGAGCTGAGCCTAGACCAACCCGCTCGAACTCGACTCGTTTGCAGCCCTACCGGCAAGGCCCGGGGTCCACCACGCCACCATGGTCCAAGGACCATAGGAGAGGAGGCGACGCCGACGAGAGGCAGGGAACCCTAGATGAGTTCACACGAGGGCACAAGGACGGGTGCACGAGGGCTTCTCATTTTTTTATTGACTTACCAAATAAATTTATGTTTTCTTTGGCAAGACAATAAATTCTTACCAAATAAGTGATTACCAAATAAAATTCTAAAATTTATTTAGGTAAGTAAATCACAGGCATGATTTGATAAATAATTATTTAAACAATCACACTAATATGAAATGTAATTATGGGGAAGACGGGGCGTCAACCCGTTGCCAGCCCACCGGAGTTCAAACCCCGGCTTTGACGCGCAGTGCTCGCGGAGTCTTTTCTATAAAAAAAGCCAACGAAGGTTAGCCCTTGGGTTGGTCTCATTTTTCTAAAGGTAATTATGGGCTAACATATTATAAAATATTTATGCTACATCCCGTTACAACGCGTGGGCAATTATCCGGTAATAGGAAGAAAAACATAGTAGAATAAAGTAGAGGGTCTGTCTAGGACACATCTAGTTTTGTAATATCTAAGCTGATTTTCACTATGTTTGTGGTCTATTTTTTTTTTGTCCTAATTTTTTTTGTTTCTTGTTGATACATTATATACTTGTGGGAGCTTAGATGTGACATCCTTAAAAACATCTAGATGTGAATTAGACAAACTGAATGAGGTAAACGCATCAGAAAAATGAGACTACGCTATATATTTGCAACGAGGCTAATAGATGATCTACTAGAATTGTCATTATTCCATTTAAAAAACAAAGAAGACAGTATGTGACTGATCCATGCTCAATGTCTAACTGAGCTCTGGGATAAGTGTAGTCAACCACCCACAGATACAGAGTACTCCACAGATCCATTATCATTTGGAGGGAAAATCTCTTGCTTGCGCTAAACACGTAACACGAACTTCATATGACGTAGTCCGACCACCTCTGCTCCATGGTCACCCCTGGTTGCTCCTCTGGCCGGAGCGACGGCGCCGCCTTCTTCCCGATCGGCTTCGCCGGGTTTCCGACGGCCGTGGTTCCACACGCCACGTCCCTAAGCACGACCGCGCCCGCCCCGATCTTCGCTCCGGCGCCGATGCGCACATTGCCCAGCACGCTGGCCCCGGCGCCGATGAGGACCCCGTCGCCGACCTTGGGGTGCCGGTCGCCGCAAGCCTTCCCCGTGCCGCCCAGCGTCACGCCGTGCAGGATAGACACGTCGTCGCCGATGACCGCCGTCTCGCCGATGACGACCCCCGTGGCGTGGTCGAGCAGGATGCCCCCGCCAATGCGCGCCCCGGGGTGGATGTCGACGCCGAACACCTCGGAGGCGCGGCTCTGGAGGAGCAGCGCCGGCGGGCGGCGGCCCTCGGACCAGAGCGCGTGCGCGGCGCGGTGGGCCTGCAGGGCGAGGAAGCCCTTGTAGTAGAGGAAGCAGTGGACCATCTTGGCGCAGGCCGGGTCGCGGTCCCGCGCCGCGAGGAGGTCGGCGCGCGTGTGCTGGCTCGCCTCCGGGTGCGCGGCCAGCGCGCCCGCGAGGATGTCCCGGAGCGCGTCCTGCGGCAGCGCGCCCGGGATGCAGAGCTTGGCGGACAGGTGCGCGGCGAGGGCGGCCTCCAGCGTCGGGTGCGAGAGGACGAGCTCGGAGTAGAACATGCCCAGCAGCGGCTCATCCTGCGCGTCGGCCTGCGCCTCGCCGTACAGCTCCTCCCAGACCTCGTCGCCGCCGTTGCAGCAGCCGCCGTTCCCGCTCACGGGCGCGCCCGCCGGTGCGGCGACGGTGCAGTCCGGCAGGAAGCGGTAGATGGATCGGGAGATGCGGTGGCAGGAGTATGCTGGATTCCACTTGTCGACGCAGGCCGCCATGGCCGACCACGCGCTGCTAGAGAGAGAAAGAGAGCCGGTGCTGCGGTGCGCTGGAGAGAGAGAGAGAGAGAGAGAGAGAGAGAGAGAGAGAGAGAGAGAGAGAGGTGTAGGCGACCGGAGGTGTGGCGGAGCTGAAGAAGAAACGGGTGTTCGGCCACCTATATATACGTGTCCGTGGAGGGAGGAGGAAGAAGCAGAGGAAGCCGCAGGGAAGAAGGCAGGAGCAACAGATGGCGTCAGGGAACGAAGGCCGTGGCGAGTCACCTGGCCGCTGGTGCCGTTAGCCACTGACCACCACCGTCAGCATGTGCCTCACTGCTTATCTCCGTCCACGCCACTTAATTTCTCGACCGACGTGGAGAAGAGGGGAACCCGACCCGAGCATATGCCACAGGGATATGATATGGTGCACCAAATTGTCACCCTAGCTAGTAGGAGCCGTGGCGCGCAACAGAAGATTCCGAGCGAAAGCAACTGTCACCCCTGGGAATCAATCCTTCGAAAGGCGCAGACCGAAATGCCGATCCACGGCTGAGCTAGAAACGGGCGCTTGGCTACGCGAAGCGACACGCGCGGCGTACCGACACGCCGGTGCCCGTCAGTCCGCCGTTTTCACCAGTAGCACTACCGTGCCGGCAAACCAAATCATATCTCGCCGCGAAAGGACGGGTGAAAACGCGGCGAGCGGGCCGGTCCCTCGGACAGGGACGGCACGGGGAGCAGAAGATTTCCCCGGCGAGGATAGCACGGCAACTTGGCGAGCCTCTCCGGCGCGGACGGCTCCACCACGCACGCACGGCCCTGCGGCTCGTGTGGCTACGAGCGATATCTGCGCGGGGCGCGGCGGCGTGCGGCGTGCGCGTGGAGTCACGTCGGGCGGCAAGTGGGTTCCGTGGGAATGTATGTTTGTTGCCCGGGCCGATCCGTGGCCGCTGGTGCCTCCTTTCCGCGGCGACCACTCGAACGAGATCCGTGGCGCAACATAGATACGCGCGCTGTGGCGCCACGCCACACCACACCACCCATGGATCATGGATGCCGTCCCGCTGCAAGCTAGCCCCCTTCCAACGCATGGACGCTGCTTTTGCCGCAAAAACGACACTTTTGTTTCGTCAACCCGTCGTCTACTGTGATTCTCCCCGTGCAATTTTGGCCGCAAAGTTTGCGATAAATCATGGGCAAATGTGAAGCCAGATTTTTCTGGTGCACATGGGGGGAGGTTTACCTGGTACTTTCGCTCTTAATTAGCAGGACACCACGAGAGCAAGCACCAAGGGAGATGGACACCTTGAGTCAAACTAGAACTAGTGATTTGGCATCTCTTTTTTTTAGCTGATGATTTGGGAATAGTATAGTGATTCGCGGGGATTCGTTACGCGCGGTGCGTACTGCGGACCGCGCGGAGGGCCATGGCGGGAGCCGCAGAGGATCCCATGGGTGACGTTTGGAGTGACGGACAGTGGCGAAGTCGCCGGGTGCAGGTGCCTTGACTTGTTCTACCAGCAAAATTATGGGGAGCAGACACACATGGGATCTTGAACTTTGACCCAGGTCCTCAGGCTGAGGCTCGGCCTCGGCTCCTTGAGAGGCAAGGCAAAACATGGAGAGGTTGCCACTTATTGGAGGAATCACTTGGGCGAAATCCAAAAGGTGATGATGCAAGGACATACGTGGGCGTGGGGATTGGGGAGCTCAGGAAGAATTGGATGTGAGGCGAGGTGAGATTGTGAGTGAAAAAGGACATATCTAATCGATCCTTAAAAATACTTAAAAATAGTGGAGCATCCGGTGAAGTAAATCTTTAGGCCAACTCCAACGCACGATCCCAAACGGACGTCCGTTTTGTCCGGATTTCGTCCGTTTTAGGATGGGGATGAGGCCGTGTCCGTCCGGATTTGGGTTTGCGTCGGCCGGGCGCCCAATCTTCGGCCCCATCTCGTCCGCTGATTTTTTTTCTCATTTTCTTATTAATTTTACCAACATTTTTTATGATACATTGGAATACATTCACCAAATCTTGACTAGAATAACAAGCCCTAAGAAAACTAGAAATACAAGAAAGCATTTTAAAATATATCCAACTTCTATAACTGCTCTTGTAAGTTGGATTAGTGCCTTCTCGATGCATTTGTTGTTGATCTGCGGAGTCTCGATCTTGAATACTTCTTTCTTCTTCGCGCCTAAAGAAGTAGACGTTGCTTCCACATATCTACTCTCATCTCTAACCTCTACTCTAGCAAGAAGTGCACGAACATCTATTAAATTGATGAATTCTTCTTCTCAAAGCCAAAAGTTGCATCCATCCTACACAATAAATATTTGATTGTAAAACTGTTTGCTACAAGCTCTGTCCACGGATATCTCAGATCACTGTCCTTTGCATCTCACCTTGGAGGAGCACATTCCCACTACGAGGCGTTTTAGGTTTGAGATATTTTGGACCAAGATGGATGGCTTTGAGGACGCGGTTAGGGAGGCCTGGAGGTGTGATCCCAGCGTCACGGAACCCTACAAGCGGCTAGATGAACTGTTCAGGAATACTGCGAAATTCCTGACGGCTTGGGGTCAGAGGAAGATTGGGAATGTCAAGATACAGATGGCGATAGCTCGTTTGGTCATCAAACTTTTGGACAGGGCAATGGACAAAAGGTTGTTGTCTGTGGGAGAGAGATGGCTACGAGGTACTCTCAAGCGGACGTTGTTGGGTCTTGCCTCTTTGGAGAGGACGATCGAGAGACAGCGGTCCCGTATCAGATGGCTCAAGGAGGGCGATGCTAACACACATTTCTTTCAACTCTTTGCAAATGGGAGGAAGGCCAAAAATCACATACCAGCGATCTCCTATGGTGGCCATATCATTACTGGCCAGAAGGGGAAAGAGGAGGCCTTCCACCAGTCCTATGAGGACCTTCTGGGCAGAGCCCGAGCAAGGGATGTCACCCTGGATATGCAGTTCCTGAATATGGAATCCCTTGATCTTTCGGACCAAGATGTCATATTTTCAGAGGAGGAAATCTGGGATGCTATCAAAGCCATGCCAGGGGACAGGGCACCAGGACCTGACGGATTCATTGGTCTGTTTTTCCACAAAGCTTGGGCTATCATCAAAAATGATGTTGTTGCAGCCATTCACAAGTTCTTGCTTGGCGATGGGAGAGGGTTTGGCAGGCTGAACAAGGCATTGATCACTCTTATCCCGAAAAAACCGGATGCCTCGGAGATTGGGGACTTCAGGCCAATTAGCCTGCTACATAGTATACCCAAAATCAGTGCTAAATTGTTAGCGGGCAAGTTGAGTAGTCGGATGGGAGAGCTGGTGCACATGAATCAATCTGCGTTCATTAAGGGCAGATGCATCCATGATAATTTCATGCTGGTGCGCCAAGTGGCGAGGAACTTGCACAAGAGGAAAGCTAAAGGCGTCCTAGTTATTATGGATATCTCGAGAGCATTCGATTCACTCTCTTGGCCTTTTCTCTTTGAGGTGCTCCGTGCTAAGGGATTTTCGGCGCGATGGAGAGAGCTCATTGCTACGCTGCTTTCAACGACAAGTTCAAGAGTGATAGTAAATGGCAGTGTGGGAGCAAAAATTATGCACGCTTGTGGTCTGAGGCAGGGCGATCCAATTTCGCCACTCCTTTTTGTGATTGCTATGGATACGCTCTCGGCCCTTATCATTCGTGCTCAGCAATTGGGAGTGCTTAGTCCGATGCCCAGGTGTTCGCCGCTACATCAGTTATCTATCTATGCGGATGATGTGGTCCTTTTTATCAGGCCGACTGCATTGGATCTGGCCTTTGTGAAGGAGGGGATGCATATCTTTGGGGAAGCATCGGGTCTGAAAATCAACTACCAAAAATCTTCGGCGATTCTTATTAGACCTGGAGAGGGCGACAAGGAGAGGGTTGCAGCGGCCCTGCCTTGGAAGATTCAGTGCTTCCCGTGCAAATATCTTGGGCTACAACTTTCTATCAAGCAGCTTACACATAATCAATGGCAGCCGCAGGTAGATGGGTGCTAAACTTCTTGCCAGGATGGATGAGAGGTATGATTACCAGGCAGGGCAGACTGATTCTTGTCAACAGCGTGGTGAGGGCGCGGCCAATTCACCATCTGATTGTGGTAGATGCGCCGAAATGGGTGCTGGATAGCATTGACAGAGGTTGTAAGGCTTTCTTTTGGGCTGGCTCGGAAGAGATACATGGGGGCAAATGTTTGGTGGCTTGGAAGAGGGTCTGTAGACCGAAGGAGCTGGGAGGGTTGGGCGTCATTGATCTTAGAACACAGGGGATCGCTCTTCGTCTTAGATGGGAATGGCTCAGGCGTACAGATCCCTCAAAACCGTGGCAGGGCCTGGCCATGTCCGTTGACAAGGAGATGCAAACGGCTTTTGCAAGTTTGGTTCATTGGAAAATTGGAGATGGGAACCGAGTGCTCTTCTGGAAGGATAGATGGGTTAGTGGATTGAGGATTGCCGAGATTGCTCCGCTGGTGTTCGGGAAGGTAAGGACTCAGACAGTTAATAGGAGAATGGCGAGGGAGGGACTCCTCTTAAGCAATTGGATCAATGATATTAAAGGGGAGCTATCCACCGAAGGATTGGTGCAGTTCATACGTCTCTGGGAGATACTCAGCGAGCTAATCTTGGACGCTAGTGTGGGAGATCAGGCAATCTGGAAGTGGACTGCCTCGGGCCAATACTCGGCGGGCTCGGCCTACCGGATCATGAATGAGGGGGCCATCATTTTTGGCTGTGCGAAGGGACTATGGAAGTGCTGGGCCCCCCTGGCATGCCGTTTGTTCATGTGGTTGGCGTTGCAGCGTAGACTATGGACATCGGATAGAAGGTTTCGGCATGGATTGCAAGATGCCACTTCGGTCTGTTATCTGTGTGATTAGGAAGAGGATTCTGTTGAGCATATTATGTTGCAGTGTGTCTATTCGAGGCAAGTGTGGTTCCAATGTTTTAGGTGGGCCAACTTAGATATGCATCTTCTACCTTTGGTGTCTGAGCAGCTGCAAGATTGGTGGCCGAGATCCCGGAAACGCATGCCAAAGGGGGTCAGGAAGGGGTTTGATTCTCTAGTCATGTTGATCTGTTGGAGTATTTGGAAACAACGCAGCGGACGAGTCTTCGCAGGTGGAGACATTATCAATGAATGGGAGCTATCGACTAGGATTCATCAGGAGCTAAGACTATGGCTAGCGGCAGGTGCCCGGAGTGTTCAACAGTTGTGTGAGTAGTAGAGTACTTTGGGAGTAGGTGTGCGTTTTGGTTACACCGGCGTGTGGTGTGAGCCTCAAGAACTCCTCTTGTAATTATCTCCTTCTTCTTCTATAAATCTTAGGTACGCTCTTGGCGTACCCCTCGAAAAAATATTTGATTGTAAGCAAAACAAACCAAATCCGGAATCACAACCGAAGCAAACTAGCACGTACTCCATCATTTTTGCACTTGACAAACACCCATCCCGGGGTGTTCCGGTGTTGTACACATGCGGCGCACGACCATCAGTGGAGAGTCGTCGCACTTTATGAGCGGCCTCGGTGCGTCGACAAGCATTTGGGCCAGCACCGATCTCAGACGACGGTCGTTGGTGTACTTGCCGAACCGGCGACGGGGTAGATCCGAGCAGCTAGAGGCGGAGTCAGTACGTGCATGCGGGCTGGCGGCATTGTCGGAGCCGCGTGGACCGGTACCCGGCCAGTCCATGGCGCACCGCGGCCTCCAGTGACCTACCGCACACAAATCCGGATAGATCCGCTCCAAATTCCGCTGCCAGTTGCACTGGAGGCGGGCGTGGGGTTGGACAACTAGTGGTGTGGAGAGCACACAGGTCGTGCTCGGCAGCTAAACGGGCACGGCGGAGGCGGCTAGGGACGAGAAAAGAGAGGGGCTGGGTGTGTGGCCGGAGTTTGGGGCGAGGGGGAATAGAAAAAGGGACGGGTGTGTCACCGATGGGCGGGCCAGGGGCGGACGAGGGCACGCGTCGCGACCGTCCGCGCGTGTCCGTTTGGCCACAAACGCAGCCCAAGTTTGGGCTGGGAATAGGTCAAAAGCGGACCGAAATCGGACATTTGTCTGTTTGCTCCCGCGTGTTGGGCCGTGTTTGTGTCCGTTTATCCCCAAATGGACGCGGGTGGACGATTTGGGTCATGCGTTGGAGTTGGCCTTAGTGGAGTATATTTACTTCACTAAGTTATGGCCGGATCTAGCCGATCTCCTATATTTAACTGAGTAAATTCTAGTATACATTATGATGGCTCGAGTCCGCGTTAGTATTTCCTCGAAGAGGAAGGGATGATGCAGCACAACTACGGTAGGTATTTCCCTCAGTGATGAAACCAAGGTTATCAAACCAGTAGGAGAACCGAGCAACACTATGTAAACGATACATGCACGCAAAAAACAAATAGTTGCAACTCGACGCGTAAGAGGGGTTGTCAATCCCTCTCGGGTAAATAGATTGGATAAATAGATCTCGTGGAAACGCGAAATAAAATGGATCTCGCGGAAACGCGAAATAAAAAGATAAATTGATTCGTAGTAGATTAGATAAATAGATCTCGCGGAAACACGAAATAAAATAAATAATTAAAAAATTACAGCAAGGTATTTTTGGATTTTTGGAATAATAGATCTGAAAGCAAAAGCAAATAAAAATAGATCTCGAAGCAAATATGATAAAGAATAGACCCGGGGGTCGTAGATTTCACTAGTGACTTCTCTCGAGAAAATAACATACGGAGGGTAAACAAGTTACTGTTGGGCAATTGATAGAACTTTAAATAATTATGACGATATCCAGACAATGATCATTATATAGGCATCACGTCAAACTTAGTAGACCGACTCCTGCCTGCATCTACTACTAGTACTCCACACATCGATCGCTATCCAGCATTCATCTAGTGTATTAAGTTCATGGAGAAACGGAGTAATGCAATAAGAATGATGACATGATATAGACAAGATCTATTTATGTAGGAATATACCCCATCTTGTTATCCTTAATGGCAACGATCAATACGTATCTTGTTGCCCCTTTTGTCACTGGGAAAGAACACCGCACGACTGAACCCATCACAAAGCACCTCTTCCCATGGCAAAAAAATCGATCTAGTCGGCCTAACTAAACCAAAATTTCGAAGAAGAAATATGAGGATATAAGTAATCATGCATATAAGAGATAAAAACTCAAATAACTTTCATGGATAAAATAGATCTGATCATAAACTCAAAGTTCATCAGATCCCAACAAACACACGGCAAAAAGAGTTGCATCAAATAGATCTCTAAGAGACCAGTGTATTGAGAATCAAGAGAGAGAGAGAGAGAGGAAGCCATCTAGCTACTAACTACGGACCCATAGGTCTACAATGAACTGCTCACGCATCATCTCAGAGGCACCAATGAGGATGATGAACCCCTCCGTGATGGTGTCTAGATTGGATCTGGTGGTCCTGGAACTTGCGGCAGCTGTAATTGTATTTCGTCGACTGCCCTAGGGTTTTTGGATTTTTGGCGTATTTATAGAGTAAAGAGGCGGTGCGGGAGGCGGCCGAGGTGGGCACAACCCACCAGGGCACGCCTGGGCCCCCAGGCGCACCCAGGTGGGTTGTGCTCCCCTCGGAGCCCCCCTCTGATACTTCTTTGGCCCAACAGGTGTCTTCTGGTCTAGAAAAAATCTCCCCAAAGTTTCGCTGCATTTGCACTCCGTTTGGTAATGATTTTCCGCGAAGTAAAAAACAAGCAAAAATAGCAACTAGCACTGTGAAAGCACAAGTGCTCCCTCGGTGATTTTGGTAATTAATGTCAACATATCTCTTGTTGGACTAATACTTTTATCTAGTATATTTCAGATGAGTTCAACAGTGGAGTGGCGTGGACAAGAGGATATGGAACCCCTTCAAGATGCTGAGGACAGAAGATTGGCAAAAGCTCAAAAGCTCAAGACTCTACATTTTCATTTAGTGATCCAAGATCACATTGAGTCCATAGGAAAAGCCAATACTATTAAAAGGGGATGAGGTATTGCTTAATGGCTTTCTTGCTCACAGTGCTTAGTGATATGCTCCAAAGCCCTCAACCACTTTCTCATTTCCATATTTGTCCCAAACCAAAAGTCAAACTCGGCCCCACCGATTTGATCTACCTAGCGCCACCGAGTTCACTTGACATAGCCACTGCCAGAAACTCTAATCAGTTCGGTATCACCGTTGGGATCTCGGTCTCACCGAGATGGGCTCGCAAACTCTTTGTTACCTGTTGCAATAATTTCGGTCCCACCGAGATATGCAATCGGTCCCACCGAGTTTGCCTAAACAACTCTCTGTTTTGCTTATTACCAAAATCGGTCCCACTGAGTTTGTGTAATCATTCAAACCGAGTTGAGGTTTTACCCTAACCCTAGCACAATGGTCTCACCGAGTTGATCATATCGGTCCCACCGAAAATCTAACGTTCACATTTTGAACTAAATCAGCCCGAATGAGTTTTATGATTCGGTCCCACCGAATTTGGTAAATTGTGTCTAACGGTTAGATTTTGTGTGGAGGCTATAAATACCCCTCCACCCACTCTTCATTCGTGGAGAGAGTCATCAGAACGTGCCTACACTTGCAGCATTCATTTTCTAAGAGAGAACCACCTACTCATGTGTTGAGACCAAGATATTCCAATCCAATCACAAGAATCTTGATCTCTAGCCTTCCCCAAGTTGCTTTCCACTCAAATCATCTTTCCACCAAATCCAAATCTGTGAGAGAGAGAGTTGAGTGTTGGGGAGACTATCATTTGAAGCACAAGAGCAAGGAGTTCATCATCAACACACCATATATTACCTTTTGGAGAGTGGTGTCTCCTACATTGGTTAGGTGTCACTTGGGAGCCTCCGACAAGATTGTGGAGTTGAACCAAGGAGTTTGTACGGGCAAGGAGATCGCCTACTTCATGAAGATCTACCCAAGTGAGGCAAGTCCTTCGTGGGTGATGTCCATGGTGGGATAGACAAGGTTGCTTCTTCGTGGACCCTTCGTGGGTGGAGCCCTCCATGGACTCGCGCAACCTTTACCCTTCGTGGGTTGAAGTCTCCATCAACGTGGTTGTACGATAGCACCACCTATCGGAACCACACCAAAAATCTCCGTGTCTCCAATTGCGTTTGCACACTCCAATCCCATTCCTTTACTTTCTTGCAACTTGCATGCTTTACTTTCCGTAGCTCATATACTCTTGCCATGTTTGCTTGAAATGTATTGTGAATGTTTAGACTTGTGCTAAAACTCCACCTTAACTTAAAGAATTTAAAATGGCTTGCTTGCTCAAAGTGCTTAGTGATATGCTCCAAAGCCCTCAACCACTTTTTCATTTCCACATTTGTCCCAGACCAAAAGTCAAACTCGGCCCCACCGATTTGATCTACCCGGCGCCACCGAGTTCACTTGACATAGCCACTGCCAGAAACCCTAATCAGTTCGGTCTCACCGATGGGATCTCGGTCTCACCGGGATGGGCTTGCAAACTCTTTGTTACCTGTTGCAATAATTTCGGTCCCACCGAGATATGCAATCGGTCCCACTGAGTTTGCCTGACCAACTCTCTGTTTTGCTTATTACCAAAATCGGTCCCACCGAGTTTGTGTAATCGGTCAAACCGAGTTGAGGTTTTACCCTAATCCTAGCACATCGGTCTCACCGAGTTGATCATATCGGTCCCACCGAAAATCCTAACGTTCACATTTTGAACTAAATCGGTCTGACCGAGTTTTATGATTCGGTCCCACTGAATTTGGTAAATTGTGTGTAACGGTTAGATTTTGTGTGTAGGCTATAATTACCCCTCCACCCACTCTTCATTCATGGAGAGAGCCATCAGAACGTGCCTACACCTCCAGCATTCATTTTCTGAGAGAGAACCACCTACTCATGTGTTGAGACCAAGATATTCCAATCCAATCACAAGAATCTTGATCTATAGCCTTCCCCAAGTTGCTTTCTACTCAGATCATCTTTTCACCAAATCCAAATCTGTGTGAGAGAGTTGAGTGTTGGGGAGACTATCATTTGAAGCACAAGAGCAAGGAGTTCATCATCAACACATAATCTATTACCTTTTGGAGAGTGGTGTATCCTAGATTGGTTAGGTGTCACTTGGGAGTCTCCGACAAGATTGTGGAGTTGAACCAAGGAGTTTGTACGGGCAAGGAGATCGCCTACTTCATGAAGATCTACCCAAGTGAGGCAAGTCCTTCGTGGGTGATGTCCATGGTGAGATAGACAAGGTTGCTTCTTCGTGGACCCTTCGTGGGTGGAGCCCTCCGTGGACTCGCGCAACCTTTACCCTTCGTGGGTTGAAGTCTCCATCAACGTGGTTGTACGATAGCATCACCTATCAGAACCACGCCAAAAATCTCCATGTCTCCAATTGCGTTTGCACACTCCAATCCCATTCCTTTACTTTCTTGCAACTTGCATGCTTTACTTTTCGCTGCTTATATACTCTTGCATGCTTGCTTGAAATTTATTGTGAATGTTTAAACTTGTGCTAAAACTCCACCTTAACTTAAAGAATTTAAAAACTGCTACTTTTCCTTGTTGAGGGTCTAATCACCCCCCTCCTCTAGACACCTCGTCTCGATCCTACAATTGGTATCAGAGCATTGGTTTCCATTGCTTTGGTTTAATCACCATTGGAGGAAGATGGATGAGTATATATCGGCGAGTATTAGACGTAGAGTACCTATACTTTATGGAGAGTTCTTTCATGAGTGGAAAATTGAGATGCTTGAGATTTTCAATGAATATCACTTGAACAAGTACGTTGCTACTCCTTGTGCGTGTCTTGTTGACCCCTTGCATCCTACCCTTGATGAGTCTATTGACATGATCCGTAATGTTAGAACTGTCAACTTAATCACTAGAGGATTACCTAGAAACTTGATTGCTAGCTTGCCTACTCTTGATTGTGCTTACACCATATGGAGATTTCTTGAGGAACGGTTTCCAAATTATTCCTTGCAAAACTTAGATGAGATTCTTCACAAGTCTATTGCTTTGAGTAAGATGAATTCCAATGATCCTAAGTTTGGTGATTGTTTATTTGAGCTTACCAACCTCATGCGTGCCAAAGGAGATGTCCGAATCATTAGCAATATCATCTCCGAGGCCATTAGAATTCATAAAGATGAACATTGTGATGATCACATATCTAATCAATCACTCTCTCTAGGAAATGATCAATCACAAGAGGATGTTGAACATGGATACTATGATGAGGATAATGATAGTGACTTTGATCTCGATGAGTCTATGAGACACTTTGGTCTTATGGCTAATCTTCGTGGCTACATGGCTGAGGAAAGGAATGGGTTCTTGATAGTGGATGTACCGATCACATGACTGGAGATAAGGATATGTTTCGTGAGCTTGCTAAAAACAACGGCCCTCGAAAGTCTGTCACTTTTGGTGACAACTCAAATGGTAAGGTGGTTGGCCTTGGTAAGGTGGCCATCTCACATGATAGTTCCATACAAAATGTTATGCTCGTTGAATCCCTTGGCTATAATTTACTTCCCGTATCTAGACTTGCTGACTTTGGTTTCAATGCCCTATTTACTGAAGTAGATTGCCAAGTGTTTCGTAGAGATAATCATAATATGGTATTTATCGGTATACGTAGAGGTGATCTTTACATTGTTGATTTCACTAAAAATGCTCAACCTAGAACTTGTTTAATAGCTAAGTCTTCTGAAGGTTGGTTGTGGCATAGAAGGTTAGGTCATGTGGGCATGTGAAATCTTGATAAGCTTATTAAAGGTGATCATATCCTTGGAGTGAAAGATGTTATATTTGACAAGGATAGATTGTGTAGTGATCGTCAAGAAGGAAAACAAGTTGGAGGAAGTTATGTTGGGGAACGCAGTAATTTCAAAAAAAAATCGTACGCACACGCAAGATCTATCATGGTGATGCATAGCAATGAAAGGGGAAGAGTGTTGTCTACGTACCATCATAGACCGTAAGAGGTAGCATTATGACAACGCGTTTGATGTAGTCGAACGTCTTCATGATCCGACCGATCCTAGCACCGAAGGTATGGCACCTCCGCGATCTGCACACATTCAGCCCGGTGACGTCCCATGAACTCTAGATCCAGCTGAGTGTCGAGGGAGAGTTTCGTCAGCACGACGGCGTGATGACGGTGATGATGAAGCTACCGGAACAGGGCTTCGCCTAAGCACTGCAACGATATGACCGAGGTGTATTATGGTGGAGGGGGGCACCGCACACGGCTAAGACAATTGTCAACTTGTGTGTTCTAGGGTGCCCCCAGCCCCCGTATATAAAGGAGCAAGGGGAGGGGGCCGGCGGCCTCATAGGGTGCGCCCCAAGGGGGGAATCCTACTCCTACTAGGAGTAGGTTCCCCCTTTCGTAGTCAAACTAGGAGGGGAAGGACAGAGGAGGAGGGGAGAAGGTAAGAGGGGGCGGCCCCCCAAGACCTAAACCAATTCGGTGTGGGCTTAGGGGGGTGCGCCCCACAGCTCCCTTGCTGCCCTCTATTTCCACTAAGGCCCATGAAGGCCCATTGACCCCCCCGGGGGGGTCCGTAACTCCTCGGTACTCTGGTATTTATCTGATATCCCCCGGAACCTTTCCGGTGTCCGAATATAACCTTACAATATATCAATCTTTATGTCTCGGCCATGTTGAGACTCCTCGTCATGTCCTTGATCTCATCCAGGACTCCGAACAACCTTTGGTACATCAAAACACAAAAACTCATAATACTTATCGTCATCGAACATTAAGCGTGCGGACCCTACGGGTTCGAGAACTATGTAGACATGACCGAGACTCATCTTTGGTCAATAACCAATAGCGGAACCTGGATGCTCATATTGCCTCCTACATATTCTACGAAGATCTTTATTGGTCAAACCACATAGCAACATACGTTGTTCCCTTTGTCATCGGTATGTTACTTGCCCGAGATTCGATCATCGGTATCTCAATACCTAGTTCAATCTCGTTACCGGCAAGTCTCTTTACTCGTTCCGTAATGCAACATCCCGTAACTAACTCATTAGTCACATTGCTTGCAAGGCTTATAGTGATGTGCATTACCGAGAGGGCCCAGAGATACCTCTCCGATACACGGGGTGACAGATCCTAATATCAATCTATGCCAACTCAACAAACACCATCAAAGACACCTGTAGAGCATATTTATAGTCACCCAGTTACATTGTGACATTTGATAGCACACTAAGTGTTCCTCCGGTATTCGGGAGTTGCATAGTCTCATAGTCATAGGAACATGTATAAGTTATGGAGAAAGCAATAGCAGTAAACTAAACGATCAAAGTGCTAAGCTAACAGATGGATCAAGTCAATCACATCATTCTCTAATGATGTGATCCCGTTCATCACATGACAACTCTTGTCCATGGCTAGGAAACTTAACCATCTTTGATTAACGAGCTATCAAGTAGAGGCATACTAGTGACACTCAGTTTGTCTATGTATTCACACATGTACTAAGTTACCGGTTAATACAATTCTAGCATGAATAATAAAGATTTATAATGATATAAGGAAATAAATAATAACTTTATTATTGCCTCTAGGCATATTTCCTTCAGTCTCCCACTTGCACTAGAGTTAATAATCTAGTTCACATCGTCATGTGATTTAACACCAATAGTTCACATCTTTATGTGATTAGTTCACATCTCCATGTGACTAATACCCAAAGGGTTTACTAGAGTCAATAATATAGTTCACATTGCTATGTGATTAATACCCAAAAAATGATCATGTTTTGCTTGTGAGAGAAGCTTAGTCTACGGGTCTGCAACATTCAGATCCGTATGTATTTTGCAAATTTCTATGTCTAGAATAATCTGCACGGATCTACTCTAGCTAATTGCTCCCACTTTCAATATGTATCTAGATCGAGACTTAGAGTCATCTAGATCGGTGTCAAAAGCTTGCATCAACGTAACTCATTACGACGAACTCTTTTATCACCTCCATAACCAAGAAATATTTCCTTATTCCTCTACGGATAATTTTGACCGTTATCTAGTGATCTACTCCTAGATCACTATTGTACTCCCTTGCCAAAATCATGCTAAGGTATACAATAGGTCTTGTACATAGCGTAGCATACTTTATAGAACCTATGACTGAGGCATAGGGAATGACTTTTTCATTCTCTTTCTATTTTTCTGTCGTGGTCGGGTTTTGAGTCTTTACTCAACTTCACACCTTGCAACACAGTAAAGAACTACTTCTTTGACTGTTCCATTTTGAACTATTTCAAAAAATTGTCAAGGTATGTACTCATTGAAAAATTTGTCAAGCGTCTTGATCTATCTCTATAGATCTTGATGCCCAATATGTAAGCAGCTTCACCAAGGTCTTTCTTTGAAAAACTCCTGTCAAACACTCCTTTATGATTTCCAGAAAATTCTACATTATTTCCGATCAACAATATGTCATTCACATATACTTATCAGAAATGATGTAGTGCCCCCACTCACTTTCTTGTAAATACAGGCTTCACCGCAAGTCTGTATAAAACTATATGCTTTGATCAACTCATCAAAGCGTATATTCCAACTCCGAGATGTTTGCACCAGTCCATAGATGGATCACTGAAGCTTGCACACTTTGTGAGCACCTTTAGGATTGACAAAACCTTCTTGTTGTATCATATACAACTCTTCTTTTAAGAAATCCATTAAGGAATGTAGTTTTGACATCCATTTGCCAGATTTATAAAATATGGCAATTGCTAACATGATTCGGACAGACTTTAAGCATCGATACGAGTGAGAAAATCTCATCGTAGTCAACATCTTGAACTTGTCAAAAACCTTTTTGTGACAATTCGAGCTTTGTAGATAGTAACACTACTATCAGCATCTGTCTTCCTCTTGAAGATCCATTTATTCTCTATGGCTTTCCGATCATCGGGCAAGTCAACCAAAGTCCTGATGTCTACTACACAACCTTCTTCTTGTAGACGGTGTTGGGCCTCCAAGTGCAGAGGTTTGTAGGACAGTAGCCAATTTCCCTCAAGTGGATGACCCAAGGTTTATCAATCCGTGGGAGGCATATGATGAAGATGGTCTCTCTCAAACAACCCTGCAACCAAATAGCAAAGAGTCTCTTGTGTCCCCAACACACCCAATACAATAGTAAATTGTATAGGTGCACTAGTTCGGCTAAGAGATGGTGATACAAGTGCAATATGGATGGTAGATAAAGGTTTTTGTAATCTGAAAATATAAAAACAGCAAGGTAATTAATGATAAAAGTGAGCGAAAACGGTATTGTAATGTGTTGAAACAAGGCCTAGGGTTCATACTTTCACTAGTGCAAGTTCTCTCAACAATAATAACATAATTGGATCATATAACTATCCCTCAACATGCAACAAAGAGTCACTCCAAAGTCACTAATAGCGGAGAACAAATGAAGAGATTATTGTAGGGTACGAAACCACCTCAAAGTTATTCTTTCCGATCAATCCATTGGGCTATTCATATAAGTGTCACAAACAGCCCTAGAGTTCGTAGTAAAATAACACCTTAAGACACAAATCTACCAAAACCCTAATGTCACCTAGATACTCCAATGTCACCTCAAGTATCCGTGGGTATGATTATACGATATGCATCACACAATCTCAAATTAATCTATTCAACCAACACAAAGAACTTCAAAGAGTGCCCCAAAGTTTCTACCGGAGAGTCAAGACGAAAACATGTGCCAACCCCTATGCATAAGTTCACAAGGTCACAGAATTCGCAAGTTGATCACCAAAACATACATCAAGTGGATCACGTGAATATCCCATTATCATCACAGATAAGCACATGCAAGACATACATCAAGTGTTCTCAGATCCTTAAAGACTCAATCCGATAAGATAACTTCAAAGGGAAAACTTAATTCATCACAAGGAGATAAAGGGGGAGAAACATCATAAGATCCAACTATAATGGCAAAGCTCGCGGTACATCAAGATCGTGGCATATCAAGAACACGAGAGAGAGAGATAGAGAGAGATCAAACACATAGCTACTGGTACATACCCTCAGCCCCGAGGGTGAACTACTCCCTCCTCGTCATGGAGAGCGCCGGGATGATGAAGATGGCCACCGGTGATGGATCCCCCCTTCGGCAGGGTGCCGGAATAGGGTCCCGATTGGTTTTTGGTGGCTACAGAGGCTTGCGGCGGTGGAACTCCTGATCTAGGTTTCTTTCCGGAACTTTGGGGTTATATAAGAGGTGTTGGAGTCGGGAACAAGTCAGGAGGGTCCCCGAGGCGGTCACGGGGTAAGGGGCGCGCCCAGGGGGTAGGGCATGCCCCCATCCTCGTGGTGGCCTCGGGACTCGTCTAGCCCATCTCCGGTACTCTGTGGGCTTCTTCTGGTCCAGAAATGATCTCCGTGAAATTTCAGGTCAATTGGACTCCGTTTGGTTTTCCTTTTCTGCGATACTCAAAAACAAGGAAAAACTAAAACTGGCACTAGCTCTAGGTTAATAGGTTAGTCCCAAAAATCTTATAAAATAGCATATAAATGCATATAAAACATCCTAGATGGATAATATAATAGCATGGAATAATAAAAAAATTATAGATACATTGGAGACGTATCAAGTCCACACTTTGTTCTCATACATGAATCCCATCTCAGATTTCATGGCCTCAAGACATCTGTCGGAATCTGGGCTCATCATCGCTTCCTCATAGTTCGTAGGTTCGTCATGGTCTAGTAACATGACTTCCAGAACAGGATTAGCATACCAATCTGGTGCGGAACATACTCTGGTTGACCTACGAGGTTCGGTAGTAACTTGATCTGAAGTTTCATGATCATCATCATTAACTTCCTCACTAATTGGCGTAGGCATCACTGGAACTGATTTCTATGATGAACTACTTTCCAATTCGGGATAAGGTACAATTACCTCATCAAGTTCTACTTTCCTCCCACTCACTTGTTTCGAGAGAAACTCCTTCTCTAGAAAGGATCCATTTTTAGCAACAAAGATCGTGCCTTCGGATCTATGATAGAAGGTGTACCCAACAGTTTCTTTTGGGTATCCTATGAAGACGCACTTCTCCGATTTTGGTTTGAGCTTATCAGGCTGAAACTTTTTCACATAAGCATCGCAATCCCAGACTTTAAGAAATGACAGCTTAGGTTTCTTGCTAAACCACAGTTCATATGGTGTCATCTCAGCGGATTTTTAGACGGTGCCCTATTTAACGTGAATACAGCTATCTCTAATGCATGACCCCAAAACGATAGTGGTAAATCGGTAAGAGACATCATAGATCGCACCATATCTAATAAAGTACAGTTATGACGTTTGGACACACCATTACGCTGTGGTGTTCCAGGTGGCGTGAGTTGCGAAACTATTCGACATTGTTTCAACTGAAGGCCAAACTCGTAATTCAAATATTTCGTCTCCGCGATCAGATCATAGAAACTTTATTTTCTTGTTACGATGATTCTCCACTTCACTCTGAAATTCTTTGAACTTTTCAAACGTTTCAGACTTGTGTTTCATTAAGTAGATATACTCATATCTGCTCAAATCATCTGCGAAGGTCAGAAAATAACGATACCCGCCGCGAGCCTCAACACTCATCGGACCACATACATCGGTACGTATTATTTCTAATAAGTCAGTGGCTTGCTCCATTGTTCCGGAGAACGGAGTCTTAGTCATCTTGCCCATGAGGCATGGTTCGCAAGCATCAAATGATTCATAATCAAGTGATTCCAAAAGTCCATCTGCATGGAGTTTCTTCATGCGCTTTACACCAATATGACCTAAACGGCAGTGCCACAAGTATGTTGCAGTATCATTATCAACTTTGCATCTTTTGGTATCAATATTATTAATATGTGTATCACTACGATCGAGATTCAATAAACCATTTATATTGAGTGTATGACCATAGAAGTTTTTATTCATGTAAATAGAACAACAATTATTCTTTGAGTTAAATGAATAACGGTATTGGAATAAACATGATCCAATCATATTTATGCTCTGCTCAACGCAAACACCAAATAACATTTATTTTAGGTTCAACACTAATCCCGAAGGTAAAGGGAGTGTGCGATGGTGATCTTATCAACCTTGGAATCACTTCCAACTCACATCATCACCTCGCCCTTAACTAGTCTCTGTTTATTTTGCAACTCCCATTTCGAGTTACTACTCTTAGCAATTGAACCAGTATCAAATATTGAGTGTCGGATCATGGGTTCCGGAAAACCCTTGAGGTTCGAACACTGGGGTGCGCACGAAGGTTTTCTCCCTATCGATCCACGCCCTAGCTCTCTAAGATCTTGCGGACGAACTCCACGAACTCATAACACAGAAAGACACAAGATTTATACTAGTTTGGGCCACCGTTGTGGTGTGATACCCTACTCCAGTGTGGTGGTGGTGGATTGCCTCTTGGGCAGATGATGAACAATACAAGGGGAAGAACAGCCTCCTGAGGTTGAGGTGTTCTTGTGCTTGGTGAACTTGTGTGGGTGAGATGATCTTGGATCCGCTCTCGACTTG
This sequence comes from Triticum urartu, assembly GCF_003073215.2. Lineage (NCBI taxonomy): Eukaryota > Viridiplantae > Streptophyta > Magnoliopsida > Poales > Poaceae > Triticum > Triticum urartu. The sequence goes on along the minus strand of NC_053025.1, from coordinate 549,924,576 downwards.
TGATAAGGTCGATCCTCTCCCTCTACTGTGGTGGCTAGTTCTAATTATATAGGCCCTGGTCCTCTCCCCAAATATTCAGTGGGAAGGGAGCCAACAACAGCCAATTCGAAAGGGGACAACTAGTATAAGTTATCCTGAAAAAGGTGGTCTTTGCCTGCCAAAGGCTCTGATAGTGATGCCGTCTTGGGCTCCATGGTGACCTCCGTCCTGCCGTCCTTCTGGTCTTGGTCTCGTTGCACCAATATGGAAACCATTGCTTGATGCTTGGGTACTCTGCGCTTGCGCTTGCCCCCTTGGCACCAAAGAGGAAACGAGGACAGTGCACGCGCTGGCGCCCGCCTGGTCTCGATCTTCATGGCTCATGTCACGAGGACCTCGCGAGGTTTGCCTTGCCTTGATCTCTCCGCCCCTCATGAGCCTGCCTGGCGAGGCCGCCCCTGAGGAGGTCTTGCGTTGTCCGCCTCGCGAGACTTGGCCCCTCGCGAGGGTCTTGAATGCCTTGTCGATGAAGATGGGCCGTATAGACCTGCCAGCCCAGCGACGCCGTGGGCAGCAGGTAGGCAAGTCTGGGGACCCCCGTTCCCAGAACGTCGACAGTAGCCCCCGAGCCCAAGGCGCGCTCGGGCTTGGCTTCGAGGCGAAGCCAAAGGATCAAGCGCGGAGCGCCGCGGGCCCCAAAAGCCTGCGGCCTCGGTTGACGCATGACGGTTGATTGGACGTGGGCGTCTCCGCTTCCCCACGCTGCCTCAGCAACTGCCCGTCTTGACAAAAAGGCTTTCGCAGGCAATGCTTGCCTTCATTGCTTCTTCCTCGCCTTGCTCCAGATCCCCTTTCTCACTCCTTGCTGCCGGAACTTCCAGATCCGCTTCGACCTTGCTCCGCATCGGCAATGCCACCGATCCTGCAGATGGCGGTGTCCAAGGGTGACCCACGGCTGCTTTCGTGTTTCATTCCTGCAATATGTATCAGGCCTCATGGAGGCTTAAAACTTTTATTTGATATTGTGAGGACAATATGTCTTGTAATATTTGCTTCGAGATTTTGCGATTTTCTTCGTATTTGCTTTGTGTTCTGCGTGAGCAGAGCCCGGCCCCGCGCATACCTCAACCACCGTTGGGCCGACCGGAGACCAGGGCGGACCAAGGAGTGAGGGGCTACGTGACCAGTTAGGCTCCTGAGTCGCGATGCTCAGGAGTCCCCCTTGACGCGCAAACAGCTTATAGGGAGAGTATGCGAGGATAGGTTGATGTTCTACGTCCGCAGAGCCCAGCCCTGCGCATACCTCAACCGCCGTTGGGCCGACCGGAGACCAGGACGGAACAATGAGTGAGGGGCTATGTGACCAGTTAGGCTCCTGAGTCGTGATGCTCAGGAGTCCCCCTTGACGTGCAAACAATCTATATACCTTTGCCCTCACCGAGGCCCGGCTCGGGAGGGGCGTGCGATGCCAGGTCCGGGAGACCTGGCTGGGTGGCGTACGCTTGGATGTGACCCGAGCGCAGCCCTCATGCCCAGCCCCCTCGCGCGGCTCTCCCGAGGGGAGGCATTGCGGTGAGGCCTGACACTGAGATCTGGGGCTCCTTGAGGTTGGTACGACCGTGAAGCCTCCCTCAGTTGTTTATCCCAGTGTGGAGCATAGTGCTTCCGCTTGTGCACGGGCATAGCCGCTCCTCGGCAGTGTCAACGGCCAGCGCGGAGCATGGTGCTTCCACTTGTGCGTGGGAGGGGGGCTCCCTCTGCGGAGAGCCCCCGGGGCGTGTACAACCCCGCCCTGACACGTGGCTTGCACAATAGGGCTAGATGAGGTGTATCTGGGCACTCATGAGCTAGCGCGGGACTCACGAGGCCCTACCTCAAGGCGGGTTGCGCCTGGTCTTGGTTATTGTTTGTGGTGCTGGACCTACAAGGTGGTCAGACAACCTGCGCCGAACGAATCTACTGAGGTTATCGTGTGAGAAGGCCAAGCACCAACGACCCCAGGAGGTGACGTAAATGGGGCTGGCCCGCTAGACAGAGCTTAGCCATTGGATTTACCGACACTGCAGGGACGGACCCGAGTACAGACGCTGTGCTCCGTTTACTCACGCGCAGGGTCCTGAAGAAAGACAGCCGGGGCGCGGTCCCCATGATGGGTGGCGATCGAGCATGTAGTAATCATGGGTAGATCGAACATGAGAGTAGCAGGCTTAAGTAAGTGCATGAGAGATACGTGCCACTGGGTCAGGCCTGAGCGGCTTGGGGATGATGCAGCCCGAGGGGCGCCCCCAACAAGGTAAGCTAAAGACATAAAAGGGGATACATGCCACAGGGATGGACCCATGCGGCCTGGGAATGATGCAGCCTGAGGGGAGCTCCCAGCTGAATGAACTCAGAAAGATGTCACCTAGTTATGTTGACGAAGGAGAGTTGGGGCAGCTGAAGGTGCACGGCGAAGGGGTTGCTCCTCACGAGCCTCTGGAGCTCTGAGCCTTGGGAGGCTCTGGGGGCTCATGTGGTTCCTTGAGGACCGTCTCCGTCTCCATCAGGACGGCATGGTGCCTGGCCTCCTGAGCCACTAGGATGCGCCGCAAGTTGCGCTGGTAGGCGAACAATACTATCGGCAGGCCAAAGGGCATGCGAACGTAGCTGTGCGGTGGGCCCTCGCAGCATCCCACACACGAAGGCCAGAAAAGCTCCTGAGAAGCGGCCATGTTGAGCCCTGGAACATCGATACAGACACGCAGCCCGGCATCTTCGCCTGGATGGGAAGCTGCGTCTCGTGAGTGGCGGTCGCCGTGCATGGCCCTTGCGTCTTTGCAACTCCTGGGTGGTCTTGGTGATGAACTCCTGAACGGTGGACAATCCTTGCCCTGTGCCCTCCTGAGGGAAACGTGCCGCGAAGAATGCCTCCAAGTGGTGCCCGAGTGCCTCCCTTGTGATGTGGGCAAGGTCTGATGCCTTCTAGAAGAAAGCCCCCATGCCCTGCCCGAGAAGGGCGCCGGGTGCGCCTTCCTATGCGATGGAGGGAGGCGCCCCTAGAGCGGGCGCTGATCCTGACGAGGCTCCGGCTGTGACGCCACCCTCCTGAGGTCCTGCGCGTCGCAGTTGCTTATTCTTATTGGGGATGGCCTCATGAGGGCCCTCGCCCTTGCTGTCGGGGTCATCGATTGCTGCAGCTTGGAAGGCACGCTCGAGGGAGCACACCGCATCTCTTTCTTCACATGTGACTGTGATGATCCCGCCGCTTCCCGGCATCTTGAGGACATTGTAGCCGTGATGGGTCACCGCCACGAACTTGGCCAGGGCTGGATACCCGAGGATGGCATTGTACGGCAGGCGGATGTGCGCGACGTCGAAGTCGATGAGCTCGGTGCGGTAATTCTTGCGTTCCCCGAAGGTGATAGGGAGGCGAACCTGCCCTATCGGTGTGGTGGAACCATCGGTCACTCGTGAGAAAGGCTTGGTGGGCTGAAGCTGGTCATACGACACTTGGAGGCTGTCGAACGTGTCGACGGACAGGACGTTGAGCCCTGCGCCACCGTCGATGAGGGTCTTGGTAACTTGCATGTTGCTGATGATTGGTGAGCAAAGCATCGGGAGGGCGCCAGCGGTAGCTGCGCACTTGAGCTGGTTTGCCGAATTGAACGTAATGGGGCACTGGGACCATCTGAGCGGGCGCGTGGCTTCGAGCTTGGGGAGGACTGCATTCACTTCACGAGCAAACTGCTTGAAGATACGCTGCGAGGCTGGGGCCTCGGCTCCACCCAAGATGCAGGCGATAGCACTCGGTTCCTGGAAGCCCCCAGCCCCCTCGTCCTGATGGTGTTTTTCATTCCTTCTTGGCGGAGGTGGCAGCGGAGGGAGTCCGGCGTTGCCTTGAGGACGATCCTCATGAGGCTGATCCCTCCAGGCGCCCTCGCGAGGCTGATCCTGCCAGCGGTCCTGATGAGGCTGGTCACGCCATTCCTGGCGCGGGACACGGTCGTCCCAGCGTCCGCCACCACGTCCTCTTCCTTGGTCGTAGCCCCGGTCGCCACGCTCAGGGCGTCAACCAAAGCGCCTTTCGTGAATGGCTCTGAGCTCTTGACAGTCACTGGTGTTGTGGGTGTTCAGGTTGTGGAAGGCACAGAACGGACGGCTGCCCTTGGATGACTCTGGCTGGTCTCTGCCACGCTTGGTGTCTGGTTTCACTGCGAGCACGGCTGCTGCTTTGCGCTTCACGTCCTTGGCCTTGGCTTTCTTCTCCTCTGGGTCCGCGGCAGGGAGCTCGAGGAGGGAGAGGCGCCCCTCCTCAGCTCTAGCACACTTGGTCGCGATGTTGAATAGCTCCAGGGTCGTGCACAACTCTTCATGGATGGCGAGCTCCTCCTTCATCTCGACGTCGCGGACGCCATCAGAGAACGCAGAGATGATGGCCTCATCAGTCACCTTGAGGATCTTGATCCGTGCACTGTTGAAGCGCTGAATGTACTTTTGTAGGGTCTCTCCTGGTTGTTGCTTGATGCAGCGCAGGTCCCCCGAGACCGGGGAGCGGTCGCGAGTACCCTGGAAGTTGACGATGAAGTGGGTGCGCATTTCGTCCCAGGAGGAAATTGAGCCCGGAGGCAGGTTCAGGAGCAAGGAGCGGGCGTCCTCCTTGAGAGCCATGGGAAACCAGTTCGCCATGACTTTCTCGTCGCCGTTGGCTGCTTCGATGCTCAGCTCATAGAGCTGCAAGAACTCCTCAAGGCTGGGGGTGCCGTCGTAGCGAGGAGGCAGATCCGGCTTGAACTTGCCCGACCAGGCGACGCTACGCAGCTCAGGGGTGAAGGCGCGGCATCCAGCTGTGGTCATCGGGACTCGTCTTGGGGGTGGAGCTTGGTCTTGATGGGGTCCGCACCCTGCCGCTTCGGGTGGCGCGCGATCTTGCCGCAGCAGCCGGTCCCGGCACGATTGTGCGAGTAGGGGCGGAGCATTTTCGTGCGATCGAGGGACCTCTTGAGAGATTCTTTCTTCATGCGTGGGCGGGGGACGCGGCGGGTCGCGTCGCGGAGCCGCGCGTCTTGGCGCCAGGGCACCGTCTTGGGGCCGAGGTGGTGGAGGCGCTCCATGAGCTACATCGCCCGTAGCTGGCGGAGGGCGAGGCGGAGAGAGGGACGGCACAAGGGAGCCCCCTGCGGCGCGGACAAGCTCGGCGATATGGTCGAGCCAGTCCTTGTAGAGGTCTTCGACCGGATGGTAGCGCAGGAGCTCGTGCGCCATGAGGAGCGCGGCTCGTGCGTCCATGGGAGGGCGACATGCATGGAAAGAAGAATCGGCCGGGGTCAACGATGGAGTGGCGGTGCGGCCGTCCCGCCGCACCAAGGGATGCAGCGAGGATGCTTGGTGCTCGTTCCCCGCCGGGCCGGTGGCGGCGTTGGCGGCAGGCGATGGGGAACGATGAGGTGGCCCGCCGACGGGAGCCGTCTGAGCAACGTGGGTGGCGAGGGCAGCCCGGCGCTCGGCACGAGTGCGGCGCATGTCTACCATGGAGACGACGAAGCAACGGAGCACGGAGCGACGGCAGGAAGCTTCGGCGCACCCCTACCTGGCGCGCCAAATGTCGGATCACGGGTTCCGGCAAACCCTTGAGGTTCGAACACTGGGGTGCGCACAAAGGTTTTCTCCCTATCGATCCACGCCCTAGCTCTCTAAGATCTTGCAGACGAACTCCACGAACTCACAACACAAAAAGACACAAGATTTATACTGGTTCAGGCCACCGTTGTAGTGTAATACCCTACTCCAGTGTGGTGGTGGTGCATTGCCTCTTGGGCTGATGATGAATAGTACAAGGGGAAGACCAGCCTCCTGAGGTTGAGGTGTTCTTGTGCTTAGAGAACTTGTGAGGGTGAGATGATCTTGGATCCGCTCTCGACTTGTGATAAGGTCGATCCTCTCCCTCTACCATGGTGGCTAGTTCTACTTATATAGGCCCTGGTCCTCTCCCCAAATATTGAGCGGGAAGGGAGCCAACAATGGCCAATTCAAAAGGGGACAACTAGTACAAGTTATCCTGACAAAAGGTGGTCTTCGCCCGCCAAAGGCTCTGATAGTGATGCCATCTTGGGCTCCATGGTGACCTCCGTCCTACCGTCCTTCTGGTCTTGGTCTCGTTGCACCAATATGGAAAACTTTGCTTGATGCCTCGGTACTCCACGCCTGCGCTTGCCCCCTTGGCACTAAAGAGGAAACGAGGACACTGTGCGCTGGTGCCCGCCTGGCACCCGCCTGGTCTCGATCGTCAAGGTTCACGAGGACCTCGCGAGGTTTGCCTTGCCTTGATCTCTCCGCACCTCGTGAGCCTGCCTGGCGAGGCCGCCCCTGAGCAGGTCTTGCATCGTCCGCCTCGCGAGGGTCTTGCATGCCTTGTCGATGAAGATGGGCCGTACAGACCTGCTAGCCCAGCCACGCCGTGGGCCGCAGGCAGGCAAGTCTGGGGACCCCCGTTCCCAGAACGCGGACACTGAGGGGTTGCTATAAACACTAGTAAGTACACATCAATAACATGTATATCAAATGTACTTTTGTTCAATTTGCCATCCTTCTTATCCGCCAAGAATCTAGGGCAGTTCCACTTCGAGTGACCATTTCCTTTGCAGTAGAAGCACTCAATTCCAGGCTTGGGTCTAGCTTTGGTCTTCTTCATGGGAGTGGTAACTTGCTTGCCATTCTTCTTGAAGTTCCCTTTCTTTCCCTTGCCCTTTTCCTTGAAACTAGTGGTCTTGTCAACCATCAACATTTGATGCTTTTCTTGATTTCTACCTTCGTCGATTTCAGCATGACGAAGAGCTCTGGAATCGTTTTTGTCATCCCTTGCATGTTGCAGTTCATCACGAAGTTCCAGTAACTTGGTGATAGCGACTAGAGAACTTTGTCAATTAATATTTTATCTGGAAGATTAACTCCCAATTGATTCAAGTGATTGTAGTACTCAGACAATCTGAGTACATGCTCACTGGTTGAGCTATTCTCCTACATCTTGTAGCTGTAGAATTTATTGGAGACTTCATATCTCTCAATCCGGGCATTTGCTTGAAATATTAACTTCAACTCCTGGAACATCTCATATGCTCCATGACGTTCAAAACATCGTTGAAGTCCCGGTTCTAAGCCGTAAAGCATGGCACATTGAACTATCGAGTAGTCATCAGCTTTGCTCTGCCAGGTGTTCATAACATCAAGCGTTGCTCTTGCAGCGGGTTTGTCACCTAGCGGTGCTTCCTTGACGTAATTCTTCTATGCAACAATGAGGATATCCTCAGATCACGGACCCAATCCGCATCATTGCTACCATCATCTTTCGACATAGTTTTTCTCTAGGAACATATCAAAAATAAACGGGGAGCTACATCGCGAGCTATTGATCTACAACATAGTTATGCAAATACAACCAAGTACTAAGTTCATGATAAATTAAAGTTCAATTAATAAAATTACTTAAGAACTCCCCTTAGATAGACATCCCTCTAATCATCTAAGTGATCACGTGATCCATATCAACTAAATCATGTCCGATCGTCACGTGAGATGGAGAAGTTTTCAATGGTGAACATCACTATGGTGATCATATCTACTATATGATTCATGCTCGACCTTTCGGTCTCAGTGTTCCGAGGCCATATCTGCATATGCTAGGCTCGTCAAGTTTAACCCGAGTATTCCGCGTGTGCAAAACTGGCTTGCACCCGTTGTATGTGAACGTAGAGCTTATCACACCCGATCATCACGTGGTGTCTCGGCACGACGAACTGTAGCAAGGGTGCATACTCAGGGAGAAAACTTATACCCTGAAATTTAGTGAGAGATCATCTTATAATGCTACCGCCGAACTAAGCATAATAAGATGCATGAAGGATAAACATCACATGCAATCAATATAAGTGATATGATATGGCCATCATCATCTTGTGCTTTTGATTTCCATCTCCAAAGCACCGCCAGCTTGACACTTTGATCTCTATCAAAGCATCGTTGTCATCTTGCCAACTATTGCTTCTACGACTATCGCTACTGCTTAGTGATAAAGTAAAGTAATTACATGGCGATTGCATATCATACAATAAAGAGACAATCATATGGCTCCTGCCAGTTGCCGATAACTTTGTTACAAAACATGATCATCTCATACAATAAAATTTAGCATGATGTCTTGACCATATCACATCACATCATGCCCTGCAAAAACAAGTTAGACGTCCTCTACTTTGTTGTTGCAAGTTTTACGTGGCTGCTACGGGCTGAGCAAGAACCACTCATACCTACGCATCAAAAACCACAACGCGGTATAGTGATTGCTTTTTGATCTTCAGAAAGAACCCTGTTCATTGAATCCGATTCAACTAAAGTTGGAGAAACTGACACCCACCAGCCACCTGTGTGCGAAGCACGTCGGTAGAACCAGTCTCGCGTAAGCATACGCGTAATGTCGGTCTGAGCCGCTTCATCCAACAATACTGCTGAATCAAGAATCAACTAGTGACGGCAAGCAATATGTATATACCCACGCCCACAACTCCTTTGTGTTCTACTCGTGCATATAACATCTACACATAAACCTGGCTCGGATGCCACTGTTGGGGAATGCAGTAATTTCAAAAAAATTCCTACGCACATGCAAGATCTATCATGGTGATGCATAGCAACGAGAGGGGAAGAGTGTTGTCCACGTACCCTCGTAGACTGTAAGCAGAAGCATTATGAGAACGCGGTTGATGTCGTTGAACGTCTTCACGATCTGACCGATCCTAGCACCGAAGGTATGACACCTCCGCGATCTGCACACGTTCAACTCGGTGACTGTTGGGGAACGCAGTAATTTCAAAAAAAATCCTACACACATGCAAGATCATGGTGATGCATAGCAACGAGAGGGGAGAGTTTCGTCTACGTACCCTCGTAGACCGTAAGCAGAAGCGTTATGACAACGCGGTTGATGTAGTCGTACGTCTTCACAATCGACCGATCTAGTACCGAAAGTACGACACCTCCGTGATCTGCACACGTTCAGCTCGGTGACATCCCACGAACTCACGATCCAGCAGAGTGTCGAGGGAGAGCTTCATCAGCACGACGGTGTTGATGATGCTACCGGAACAGGGCTTCGCCAAAGCACCGCTACAATATGACCAAGGTGGATTATGGTGGAGGGGGGCACCGCACACGGCTAAAAGATCAATGATCAACTTGTGTGTCCATGGGGTGCCCCCTCCCCCGTATATAAAGCAGTGGAGGAGGGGGAGGGCCGACCCTCTACTATGGCGCGCCCTGGGGAGTCCTACTCCCACCGGGAGTAGGATTCCCCCCGTTCCATGTAGTAGGAGTAGGAGAGAAGGAAAGGGAAAAGAGAAGAGAAGGAAGGAGGGGGCGCCACCCCTCCCCCTAGTCCAATTCGGACTAAGCCTTGGGGGCGCGCATCCTCCCCTCTCTCTTTCCCCTAAAGCCCAATAAGGCCCATATACTCCCCGACGAATTCCTGTAACTCTCGGGTACTCCAGAAAATACTCAAATCACTCGGAGCCTTTCCGATGTCCAAATATAGTCATCCAATATATCGATCTTTACGTCACGACCATTTTGAGACTCCTCATCATGTCCCCGATCTCATCCGGGACTCTGAACTACCTTCGGTACATCAAAACACATAAACTCATATTACCGATCGTCACTGAACGTTAAGCGTGCAGACCCTACGGGTTCGAGAACTATGTAGACATGACCGAGACTCATCTCTGGTCAATAACCAATAGCGGAACCTGGATGCTCATATTGGCTCCTACATATTCTATAGATGTCTTTATTGGTCAAACCGCATAACAACCTACGTTGTTCCCTTTGTCATCGGTATGTTACTTACCCGAGATTCGATCGTCGGTATCTCAATACCTAGTTCAATCTCGTTACCGGCAAGTCTCTTTACTCGTTCCGTAATACATCATCCTACAACTAACTCATTAGTCGCAAATCTCGCAAGGCTTATAGTGATGTGCATTACCGAGAGGGCCCAGAGATACTTCTCCAATAGACGGAGTGACAAATCCTAATCTCGATCTATGCCAACTCAACAAACGCCATCGGAGACACCTGTAGAGCATATTTACAATCACCCAGTTATGTTGTGACGTTCGATAGCACACAAGGTGTTCCTTCGGTATTCGGGAGTTGCATAATCTCATAGTCAGAGGAATATGGATAAGTCATGAAGAAAGCAGTAGCAATAAAACTGAACGATCATTATGCTAAGCTAACGGATGGGTCAAGTCAATCACATCATTCTCTAATGATGTGATCCCATTAATCAAATGCCAACTCATGTCTATGGCTAGGAAACTTAACCATCTTTGATTCAACGAGCTAGTCAACTAGAGGCATACTAATGACACTCTGTTTCTCTATGTATTCACACATGTACTAAGTTTCCGGTTAATACAATTCTAGCATGAATAATAAACATTTATCATGATATAAGGAAATAAATAATAACTTTATTACTGCCTCTAGGGCATATTACCTTCAGTCTCCCACTTGCACTAGAGTCAATAATCTAGTTCACATCTTTATGTGATTAGTTCACATCTCCATGTGACTAATACCCAAAGGGTTTACTAGAGTCAATAATCTAGTTCACATTGCTATGTGATTAACACCCAAAGAGTGATCATGTTTTGCTTGTGAGACAAGTCCAGTCAACGGGCTTGCCACATTCAGAGCCGTATGTATTTTGCAAATTTTCTATGTCTACAATGCTTTGCACGGAGCTACTCTAGCTAATTGCTCCCACTTTCAATATGTATCTAGATCAAGACTAGAGTCATACAGATCGGTGTCAAATCTTGCATCGACGTAACTCTTTACGACGAACTCTTTGTGTTGGAAATATGCCCTAGAGGCAATAATAAAATGATTATTATATTTCGTTGTTCATGATAATTGTCTATTATTCATGCTATAATTGTATTATCCGGAAATCGTAATACATGTGGGAATACATAGACCACAATGTGTCCCTAGTGAGCCTCTAGTTGACTAGCTCGTTGATCAACAGATAGTCATGGTTTCCTGGCTATGGACATGGGGATGTCATTGATAACGGGATCACATCATTAGGAGAATGATGTGATGGACGAGACCCAAACCTAAGCATAGCACAAAGATCGTGTAGTTCGTTTGCTGTAGCTTTTCTGGATGTCAAGTATCATTTCCTTAGACCATGAGATTGTGCAACTCCCTGATACCGTAGGAGTGCCTTGGGTGTGCCAAACGTCATAACGTAACTGGGTGACTATAAAGGTACATTACATGTATCTCCGAAAGTGTCTGTTGGGTTGGCACGAATCGAGACTGGGATTTGTCACTCCGTATGACGGAGAGGTATCTCTGGGCCCACTCGGTAATGCATCATCATAATGAGCTCAATGTGATCAAGTGGTTGATCACGGGATCATGCATTATGGTACGAGTAAAGTGACTTGCCGGTAACGAGACTGAACAAGGTATTGGGATATCGACGATCGACTCTCGGGCAAGTAACGTACCGATTGACAAAGGGAATTGAGTACGGGATTGATTAGGTCCTCGAAATCGTGGTTCTTCCGATGATGTCATCGAGGAGCATGTGGGAGCCAACATGGGTATCCAGATCCTGCTGTTGGTTATTAACCAGAGAGTCGTCTCGGTCATGTCTGCTTGTCTCCCGAACCCGTAGGGTCTACACACTTAAGGTTCGGTGACGCTAGGGTTGTATAGATATGAGTATGCAGTAATCCGAAAGTTGTTCGGAGTCCCGGATGAGATCCTGGACGTCATGAGGAGTTCCGGAATTGTCCGGAGGTGAAGAATTATATATAGGAAGTGTAGTTTCGGCCATCGGGAAAGTTTCGGGGTCACCGGTATTGTATCGGGACCACCGGATGGGTCCCGGGGGTCCACCGGGTGGGGCCACCCATCCCGGAGGGCCCCATGGGCTGAAGTGGGGAGGGGAACCAGCCCATAGTGGGCTGGTGCGCCCCCCCTTGGGCCCCCCATGCGCCTAGGGTTGGGAACCCTAGGGGAGGGGGCGCCTCCACTTGCCTTGGGGGGTACTCCACCCCCTTGGCCGCCGCCCCCCTAGGAGATCCCATCTCCTAGGGCCGGCGCACCCCCCTAGGGGGCCTATATAAAGGGGGGGGGGGAGGGAGGGCAGCGGCACCTCAAGTCTTGGCACCTCCCTCTCCCCTGCTACACCTCTCCCTCTCGCAGAAGCTCGGCGAAGCCCTGCTGCGATCACTGCTGCATCCACCACCATGCCGTCGTGCTGCTGGATCTTCATCAACCTCTCCTTTCCCCTTGCTGGATCAAGAAGGAGGAGACTTCATCCGCTCCGTACGTGTGTTGAACACGGAGGTGCCGTCCGTTCGGCACTTGGTCATGGGTGATTTGGATCACGGCGAGTAAGACTCCATCATCCCCGTTCTCTTGAATGCTTCCGCTCGTGATCTACAAGGGTATGTAGATGCACTCTCCTCTCGTTGCTAGTTGACTCCATAGATTGATCTTGGTGAAACGTAGGAATTTTTTTTTGTTTCCTGCAACTTTCCCCAACAGTGGCATCATGAGCCAGGTTTATGCGTAGTTACTATGCACGAGTAGAACACAAAGTAGTTGTGGGCGTCGATATTGTCAATTTGCTTACCGTTACTAGTCTTATCTGTATTCGGCGGCATCGTGGGATGAAGCGGCCCGGACCAACATTACACGTACGCCTACGTGAGACCGGTTCCACCGATTGACATGCACTAGTTGCATAAGGTAGCTGGCGGGTGTCTGTCTCTCCCACTTTAGTTGGATCGGATTCGATGAACAGGGTCCTTATGAAGGGTAAATAGAAATTGGCAATTCACGTTGTGGTATTGGCGTAGGTAAGAAACGTTCTTGCTAGAAACCTATAGCAGCCACGTAAAAAACTTGCAACAACAATTAGAGGACGTCTAACTTGTTTTTGCAGCAAGTGTTTTGTGATGTGATATGGCCAAAGGTTGTGATGAATGATGAATGATATATGTGATGTATGAGATTGATCATGTTCTTGTAATAGGAATCACGACTTGCATGTCGATGAGTATGACAACCGGCAGGAGCCATAGGAGTTGTCTTTATTTTTTGTATGACCTGCGTGTCATTGAGAAACGCCATGTAAATTACTTTACTTTATTGCTAAACGTGTTAGCCATAGTAGTAGAAGTAATAGTTGGCGAGCAACTTCATGGATACACGATGATGGAGATCATGGTGTCATGCCGGTGACAAGATGATCATGGAGCCCCAAGATGGAGATCAAAGGAGCTATATGATATTGGCCATATCATGTCACTATTATTTGATTGCATGTGATGTTTATCATGTTTTTTCATCTTGTTTACTTAGAACGACGGTAGTAAATAAGATGATCCCTCACAATAATTTCAAGAAAGTGTTCCCCCTAACTGTGCACCGTTGCGACAGTTCGTTGTTTCGAAGCACCACGTGACGATCGGGTGTGATAGATTCTAACGTTCACATACAACGGGTGTAAGACAGATTTACACATGCAATACACTTAGGCTGACTTGACGAGCCTAGCATGTACAGACATGGCCTCAGAACACACAAGACTGAAAGGTCGAGCATGAGTCGTATAGAAGATACGATCAACATGAAGATGTTCACCGATGTTGACTAGTCCGTCTCACGTGATGATCGGACATGGCCTAGTCAACTCGGATCATGTTATACTTAGATGACTGGAGGGATGTTTATCTAAGTGGGAGTTCATTGAATAATTTGATTAGATGAACTTAATTATCATGAACTTAGTCTAAAATCTTTACAATATGTCTTGTAGATCAAATGGCCAACGTTGTCCTCAACTTCAACGCGTTCCTAGAGAAAACCAAGCTGAAAGATGATGGCAGCAACTATACGGACTGGGTCCGGAACCTGAGGATCATCCTCATAGCTGCCAAAAAAGATTATGTCCTAGAAGCACCGCTAGGTGACGCACCCGTCCCACAGAACCAAGACGTTATGAACGCTTGGCAGACACGTGCTGATGATTACTCCCTCGTTCAGTGTGGCATGCTTTACAGCTTGGAACCGGGGCTCCAAAAGCGTTTTGAGCGACACGGAGCATATGAGATGTTCGAAGAGCTGAAAATGGTTTTCCAAGCTCATGCCTGGGTCGAGAGATATGAAGTCTCCGACAAGTTCTTCAGCTGTAAGATGGAGGAAAATAGTTCTGTTAGTGAGCACATACTCAAAATGTCTGGGTTGCATAACCGCTTGACTCAGCTGGGAGTTAATCTCCCGGATGACGCGGTCATTGACAGAATCCTTCAGTCGCTTCCACCAAGCTACAAGAGATTTGTGATGAACTTCAATATGCAGGGGATGGAAACGACCATTCTTGAAGTATTTGCAATGCTGAAATCAGCAGAGGTAGAAGTCAAAAAGGAACATCAAGTGTTGATGGTGAATAAAACCACTAAGTTCAAGAAAGGCAAGGGTAAGAAGAACTTCAAGAAGGACGGCAAGGGAGTTGCCGCGCCCGGTAAGCAAGCTGCCGGGAAGAAGCCAAAGAATGGACCCAAGCCCGAGACTGAGTGCTTTTATTGCAAGCGAAGTGGTCACTGGAAGCGGAACTGCCCCAAATACTTAGCGGACAAGAAGGCTGGCATCACAAAAGGTATATGTGATATACATGTAATTGATGTGTACCTTACCAGTACTCGTAGTAGCTCCTGGGTATTTGATACCGGTGCGGTTGCTCACATTTGTAACTCAAAGCAGGAGCTGCGGAATAAGCGGAGACTGGCGAAGGACGAGGTGACGATGCGTGTCGGGAATGGTTCCAAGGTCGATGTGATCGCCATCGCCACGCTACCTCTACATTTACCTACGGGATTAGTTTTAAACCTCAATAATTGTTATTTAGTGCCAGCTTTGAGCATGAACATTGTATCAGGATCTTGTTTAATACGAGATGGCTACTCATTTAAATCCGAGAATAATGGTTGTTCTATTTATATGAGAGATATGTTTTATGGTCATGCTCCGATGGTGAATGGTTTATTCTTAATGAATCTCGAGCGTAATGCTACACATATTCATAGTGTGAATACCAAAAGATGTAAGGTTGATAATGATAGTCCCACATACTTGTGGCACTGCCGCCTTGGTCACATAGGTGTCAAACGCATGAAGAAGCTCCATGCAGATGGACTTTTAGAGTCTCTTGATTACGAATCATTTAACACGTGCGAACCATGCCTCATGGGTAAAATGAACAAGACTCCATTCTCAGGAACAATGGAGCGAGCAACCAACTTATTGGAAATCATACATACTGATGTGTGTGGTCCAATGAGTGTTGAGGCTCGCGGTGGCTATCGTTATGTTCTCACCCTCACTGATGACTTGAGTAGATATGGGTATGTCTACTTAATGAAACACAAGTCTGAGACCTTTGAAAAGTTCAAGGAATTTCAGAGTGAGGTTGAGAATCAACGTGACAGGAAAATCAAGTTCTTGCGATCAGATCGTGGGGGAGAATACTTGAGTCACGAATTTGGCACACACTTAAGAAAATGTGGAATAGTTTCACAACTCACGCCGCCTGGAACACCTCAACGTAATGGTGTGTCCGAACGTCGTAATCGCACTCTATTAGATATGGTGCGATCTATGATGTCTCTTACCGATTTACCGCTATCATTTTGGGGCTATGCTTTAGAGACTGCTACATTCACTTTAAATAGGGCTCCGTCGAAATTCGTTGAGACGACACCGTATGAATTATGGTTTGGGAAGAAACCTAAGCTGTCGTTTCTAAAAGTTTGGGGATGCCATGCTTATGTCAAGAAACTTCAACCTGAAAAGCTCGAACCCAAGTCGGAAAAATGCGTCTTCATAGGATACCCTAAAGAAACTGTTGGGTATACCTTCTACCTCAGATCCGAAGGCAAGATCTTTGTTGCCAAGAATGGGTCCTTTCTAGAGAAGGAGTTTCTCTCGAAAGAAATAAGTGGGAGGAAGGTAGAACTTGATGAAGTATTACCTCTTGAACCGGTAAGTGGCGCAGCTCAAGAAAATGTTCCTGAGGTGCCTGCACCGACTAGAGAGGAAGTTGATGATGATGATCATGAAACTTCAGATCAAGTTGCTACTGAACTTTGTAGGTCCACAAGGACACGTTCCGCACCAGAGTGGTATGGCAACCCTGTCTTGGAAATCATGTTGTTAGACAACGGTGAACCTTCGAACTATGAAGAAGCGATGGCGGGCCCAGATTCCGACAAATGGCTGGAAGCCATGAAATCTGAGATATGATCCATGTATGAAAACGTAGTATGGACTTTGACTGACTTGCCCGTTGATCGGCGAGCCATAGAAAATAAATGGATCTTTAAGAAGAAGACAGACGCGGATGGTAGTGTGACCATCTATAAGGCTCGGCTTGTCGCTAAGGGTTATCGACAAGTTCAAGGGGTTGACTACGATGAGACTTTCTCACCCGTAGCGAAGCTGAAGTCCGCCCGAACCATGTTAGCAATTTCCGCATTCTATGATTATGAGATATGGCAAATGGACGTCAAAATGGCATTCCTTATTGGTTTCCTTAAGGAGGAATTGTATATGATGCAGCCGGAAGGTTTTGTCGATCCTAAGAATGCTGACAAGGTGTGCAAGCTCCAACGCTCGATTTATGGGCTGGTGCAAGCATCTCGGAGTTGGAACATTCGCTTTGATGAGATGATCAAAGCGTTTGGGTTTATGCAGACTTATGGAGAAGCCTGCATTTACAAGAAAGTGAGTGGGAGCTATGTAGCATTTCTCATATTGTATGTGGATGACATACTGTTGATGGGAAATGATATAGAATTCTTGGAAAGCATAAAGGCCTATTTGAACAAGTGTTTTTCAATGAAGGACCTTGGAGAAGCTGCTTATATATTAGGCATCAAGATCTATAGAGATAGATCGAGACGCCTCATTGGTCTTTCACAGAGTACGTACCTTGACAAGATATTGAAGAAGTTCAAAATGGATCAGTCAAAGAAGGGGTTCTTGCCTGTATTGCAAGGTACGAGATTGAGCTTGGCTCAATGCCCGACCACGGCAGAAGATAGAGAAAAGATGAGTGTCGTCCCCTATGCCTCGGCCATAGGGTCTATCATGTATGCTATGCTGTGTACCAGACCTGATGTAAACCTTGCCGTGAGTTTGGTAGGAAGGTACCAAAGTAATCCCGGCATGGAACACTGGAAAGCGGTCAAAAATATCCTGAAGTACCTGAAAAGGACTAAGGAAATGTTTCTCGTTTATGGAGGTGACGAAGAGCTCGTCGTAAAGGGTTACGTCGATACTAGCTTCGACACAGATCTGGATGACTCTAAGTCACAAACCGGATACATGTATATTTTGAATGGTGGGGCAGTAAGCTGGTGCAGTTGCATGCAAAGCGTTGTGGCGGGATCTACATGTGAAGCGGAGTACATGGCAGCCTCGGAGGCAGCACACGAAGCAGTCTGGGTGAAGGAGTTCATTACCGACCTAGGAATCATACCCAATGCGTCGGGCCCGATGACTCTCTTCTGTGACAACACTAGAGCTATTGCCCTTGCCAAGGAGCCCAGGTTTCACAGGAAGACCAGGCATATCAAGCGTCGCTTCAACTCCATTCGTGAAAGTGTTCAAAATGGAGACATAGAGATTTGTAAAGTGCATACGGACCTGAATGTAGCAGATCCATTGACTAAACCTCTCCCTAGAGCAAAACATGATCAACACCAGAATTCCATGGGTGTTCGATTCATCACAATGTAACTAGATGATTGACTCAAGTGCAAGTGGGAGACTGTTGGAAATATGCCCTAGAGGCAATAATAAAATGATTATTATATTTCGTTGTTCATGATAATTGTCTATTATTCATGCTATAATTGTATTATCCGGAAATCGTAATACATGTGTGAATACATAGACCACAATGTGTCCCTAGTGAGCCTCTAGTTGACTAGCTCGTTGATCAACAGATAGTCATGGTTTCCTGGCTATGGACATGGGGATGTCATTGATAACGGGATCACATCATTAGGAGAATGATGTGATGGACGAGACCCAAACCTAAGCATAGCACAAAGATCGTGTAGTTCGTTTGCTGTAGCTTTTCTGGATGTCAAGTATCATTTCCTTAGACCATGAGATTGTGCAACTCCCGGATATCGTAGGAGTGCCTTGGGTGTGCCAAACGTCACAACGTAACCGGGTGACTATAAAGGTACATTACAGGTATCTCCGAAAGTGTCTGTTGGGTTGGCACGAATCGAGACTGGGATTTGTCACTCCGTATGATGGAGAGGTATCTCTGGGCCCACTCGGTAATGCATCATCATAATGAGCTCAATGTGATCAAGTGGTTGATCACGGGATCATGCATTACGGTACGAGTAAAGTGACTTGCCGGTAACGAGACTGAACAAGGTATTGGGATACCGATGATCGAGTCTCGGGCAAGTAACGTACCGATTGACAAAGGGAATTGAGTACGGGATTGATTAGGTCCTCGACATCGTGGTTCATCCGATGAGGTCATCGAGGAGCATGTGGGAGCCAACATGGGTATCCAGATCCCGTTGTTGGTTATTGACCAGAGAGTCGTCTCGGTCATGTCTGCTTGTCTCCCGAACCCGTAGGGTCTACACACTTAAGGTTCAGTGATGCTAGGGTTGTATAGATATGAGTATGCAGTAAGCCGAAAGTTGTTCGGAGTCCCGGATGAGATCCCGGACATCACAAGGAGTTCCGGAATTGTCCGGAGGTGAAGAATTATATATAGGAAGTGTAGTTTCGGCCATCGGGAAAGTTTCGGGGTCACCGTTATTGTATCGGGACCACCGGATGGGTCCCGGGGGTCCACCAGGTGGGGCCACCCATCCCGGAGGGCCCCATGGGCTGAAGTGGGGAGGGGAACCAGCCTATAGTGGGCTGGTGCGCCCCCCCTTGGGCCCCCCATGCGCCTAGGGTTGGGAACCCTAGGGGAGGGGGCGCCTCCACTTGCCTTGGGGGGTACTCCACCCCCTTGGCCACCGCCCCCTAGGAGATCCCATCTCCTAGGGCCGGCGCACCCCCCTAGGGGGCCTATATAAAGGGAGGAGGGAGGGCAACGGCACCTCAAGTATTGGCGCCTCCCTCTCCCCTGCTACACCTCTCCCTCTCGCAGAAGCTCGGCGAAGCCCTGCTGCGATCACTGCTGCATCCACCACCACGCCGTCGTGCTGCTGGATCTTCATCAACCTCTCCTTCCCCCTTGCTGGATCAAGAAGGAGGAGACGTCATCCGCTCCGTACGTGTGTTGAACGCGGAGGTGCCGTCCGTTCGGCACTTGGTCATCGGTGATTTGGATCACGGCGAGTACGACTCCATCATCCCCGTTCTCTTGAACGCTTCCGCTCGTGATCTACAAGGGTATGTAGATGCACTCTCCTCTCGTTGCTAGTTGACTCCATAGATTGATCTTGGTGAAACGTAGGAAATTTTTTTGTTTTCTGCAACGTTCCCCAACACTTTGTCATCTCCATAACTGAGAAACATTTCCTTATTCCACTAAGGATATTTTTGACTGCTATCCAGTGATCCACTCCTGGATCACTATGCTACCCTCTTGCCAAACTTATGGTGAGGTACACAATAGGTCTGGTACACAGCATAGCATACTTTATAGAACCTATGACTGAGGCATAGGGAATGACTTTTCATTCTCTTTCTATTTTTTGCCGTGGCCAGGTTTTGAGTCTTTACTCAACTTCACACCTTGCAACACAGGCAAGAACTCCTTTGACTGTTCCATTTTTAACTACATCAAAATCTTGTCAAGGCATGTACTCATTGAAAATATATCAAGCGTCTTGATCTATCTCTATATATCTTGATGCTCAATATGTAAGCAGCTTCATCGAGGTCTTTCTTTGAAAAACTCTTTTCAAACACTCCTTTATGCTTTCCAGAAAATTCTACATTATTTCCGATCAACAATATGTCATTCACATATAGTTATCAGAAATGCTGTAGTGCTCCCACTCACTTTCTTGTAAATACAGGCTTCACTTCAAGTCTGCATAAAACCATATGCTTTGATCACTTTATCAAAGCATATATTCCAACTCTGAGATGCTTGCACCAGTCCATAGATGGATCGCTGGAGCTTGCTCACTTTGTTAGCACCTTTAGGATCGACAAAACCTTCTGGTTGCATCATATACAACTCTTCTTTAAGAAATCCATTAAGGAATGTAGTTTTGAGCTCCATTTGCCAGATTTTATAAAATGCGGCAACTGCTAACATGATTCAGATAGACTTTTAAGCATCGATACGAGTGAGAAAATCTCATCGTAGTCAACATGTTGAACTTGTCGAAAACATTTTGTGACAATTCGAGCTTTATAGATAGTAACACTACTACCAGCGTCCGTCTTCCTCTTGAAGATCCATTTATTCTTAATGACTCACTGATCATCGGGCAAGTCAATCAAAGTCCATACTTTGTTCTCATACATGGATCCCATCTCAGATTTCATGGCCTCAAGCCATTTCGTGGAATCTGGGCTCATCATCGCTTCCTCATAGTTCATAGGTTCGTCATGGTCTAGTAACATGACTTGCAGAAAGGATACCATACCACTCTGGTGCAGACCATACTCTGGTTGTCCTACGAGGTTCGGTAGTAACTTGATCTGAAGTTTCATGATCATTATCATTAGCTTCCTTACTAACTGGTGGAGAGATCACTAGAATTGATTTCTGTGATGAACTACTTTCCAATTCAGGAGAAGGTACAATTACCTCATCAAGTTCTACATTCCTCCCACTCACTTCTTTCGAGAGAAACTTCTTCTCTAGAAAGGATCCACTCTTAGCAACAAAGATATTGCCTTTCGGATCTATGATAGAAGGTGTACCCAATAGTTTCCTTTGAGTATCCTATGAAGACGCATTTCTCCGATTTGGGTTCGAGCTTATCTGGTTGAAACTTTTTCACATAAGCATCATAGACCCAAACTTTAAGAAACGACAGCTTAGGTTTCTCACTAAACCATAGTTCATATGGTGTCATCTCAACGGATTTAGATGGTGCCCTTTTTAATGTGAATGCAGCTGTCTCTAATGCATAACCCCAAAACAACAGTGGTGAATCGGTAATAGACATCATAGATCGCACCATATCTAATAAAGTACGGTTATGACATTTGGACACACCATTACGCTGTGGTGTTCCGGTTGGTGTGAGTTGCGAAACTATTCCACATTGTTTCAAATGAAGGTCAAACTTTCTCTTATTACGATGATTTTCCACTTCACTCTGAAATTCTTTGAACCTCTCAAATGTTTCAGACTTTATGTTTCATCAAGTAGATAAATCATTTGTGAAGGTTAGAAAATAACGATACCCGCCGCGAGTTTCCAATAAGTCAGTTGCTCGCTCCATTGTTCCGGAGAACGGAGTCTTAGTCATCTTGCCCATGAGGCATGGTTCGCAAGCATTAAGTGATTCATAATCAAGTCATTCCAAAAGCTCATCAGCATGGAGTTTCTTTATGCGCTTTACACCAATATGACCTAAACGGCAGTGCCACAAATAAGTTGCACTATCATTATTAACTTTGAATCTTTTGGCTTCAATATTATGAATATGTGTATCACTATGATCAAGATTCAATAAACCATTTATATTTAGTGTATAACCATAGAAAGTTTTATTCATTTAAATAGAACAACAATTATTCTCTGACTTAAATGAATAATCGTATTGCAATAAACTTGATCCAATCATATTCATGCTCAACGCAAACACCAAATAACATTTATTTTTAGGTTCAACACTAATCCCGAAGGTAAAGGGAGTGTGCGATGGTGATCTTATCAACCTTGAATTCACTTCCAACACACATCATCACCTCGCCCTTAAGTAGTCTCTGTTTATTTTTGCAACTCCCATTTCAAGTTACTACTCTTAGCAACTGAACTAGTATCAAATACCGAGGGGTTGCTATAAACACTAGTAAATTACACATCAATAACATGTATATCAAATATACCTTTGTTCACTTTGCCATCCTTCTTATTTGCCAAGTATCTAGCGCAGTTCCACTTCCAGTGACCATTTCCTTTGTAGTAGAAGCACTCAGTTTCAGGCTCGGGTCTAGCTTTAGGCTTCTTCACGTGAGTGACAACTTGTTTGTCATTCTTCTTGAAGTTCCCATTCTCTCCCTTTGCCCTTTTCTTAAAACTAGTGGTCTTGTTAACCATCAACACTTGATGCTTTTCTTGATTTCTATCTTCGCCGATTTTAGCATCACGAAGAGCTTGGGAATTGTTTTCGTTATCCCTTGCATATTATAGTTCATCATGAAGTTCTAGTAACTTGGTGATAGTGAGTAGAGAACTTTGTCAATTACTATCTTATCTGGAAGATTAACTCCCACTTGATTCAAGCAATTGTAGTACCCAAACAATCTGAGAACATGCTCACTAGTTGAGCTATTCTCCTCCATCTTGTAGGCAAAGTACTGTCAGAGGTGTCATACCTCTTGACATGGGGATGAGTATGAAATACCAATTTCAACTCTTGGAACATCTCATATGCTCCGTGGCGTTCAAAACATTTTTGAAGTCCCGGTTCTAAAGCTGTAAAACATGGTGCACTAAACCATCAAGTAGTCATCATACTAAGCAATGTCAAACATTCATAACATCCGCATCTGCTTCTGCAATAGGTCTGTCACCTAGCGGTGCATCAAGGACATAATACTTCTGTGCATCAGTGAGGATAATCCTCAGATCACGGACCTAGTCCACATCATTGCTATGAACATTTTTCAACTTATTGTTCTCTAGGAACATATAAAAAATAAACGGGAAACTACATTGCGAGCTATTGATCTATAACATAGATATGCAAATACTATCAGGACTAAGTTCATGATAAATTAAAGATCAATTAATCATATTACTTAAGAACTCCCACTTAGATAGACATCCCTCTAGTCATCTAAATGATCACGTGAGATGGAGTAGTTGTTAATGGTGAACATCACTATGTTGATCATATCTACGATATGATTCACGCTCGACCTTTCGGTCTCCAGTGTTCCGAGGCCATATCTGCATATGCTAGGCTCGTCAAGTTTAACCCGAGTATTCCGTGTGTGCAAAATTGGCTTGCACCCGTTGTATGTGAACGTAGAGCTTATCACACCCGATCATCACGTGGTGTCTCGACACGACGAACTGTTGCAATGGTGCATACTCAGGGAGAACACTTATACCTTGAAATTTAGTGAGAGATCATCTTATAATGTATAACGCCCTCGATGCGGATATATCTCCCACGTGTCGAAGCACGACTTAGAGGCATAACCACATTGAAAGCAATGTCGCAAGTGAGGTAATCTTCGCAAACAACCCATATAATACAATAAGGGAAAAGATACATAGTTGGCTTACAATCGCCACTTCACACAATACATGAATAAAGCATTACATCAACCAGATACAATCAAGGTCCGACTATGGAACCAAAATGAAAGAAGAATACCCCAAATGCTACACAGATCCCCGATCGACCCCAACTGGGCGCCACTACTGATCAACAAGAACGAAACAACACAAAGGACAAGATCTTCATCGATCTCCTCCTTGAGCTTGGTTGCGTCACCTGCACGGTATCATCGACACCTGCAAACTAGTTTTGGAAGTATCTGTGAGCCACGGGGACTCAGCAATCTCGCACCCTCGCGATCAAGACTATTTAAGCTTATGGGTAAGGTAAAAGGTATGAGGTGGAGCTGCAGCAAGCGACTAGCATATATGGTGGCTAACATATGCAAATGCGAGCGAGAAGAGAAGGCAAAGCACGGTCGATAAAAGCATGATCAAGAAGTGATCCTAAATCAACCTACGTCAAGCATAACTCCAACACCGTGTTCACTTCCCGGACTCCGCCGAGAAGAGACCATCACGGTTACACACGCGGTTGATGTTTTTTAATTAAGGTCAACTTCAGGTTTTCTACAACCGGATGTTAACAAATTCCCATCTGCCAATAACCGCGGACACGGCTTTCGAAAGTTCAAATCCCTGCAGGGGAATCCCAACTTAGCCCATCCCATGCTCTCACGGTCAACGAAGGATATTCCTTCTAGCGGGAAGACCCGATCAAACTCGGAATCCCGGTTACAAGACACTTTGACAAGTTAAAACAAATCTAGCAACACCGCCCGAATGTGCCGACAAATCCCGATAGGAGCTGCACATATCTCGTTCTCAGGGCGCACTCAGATGAGACTAGCTACGAGTAAAACCAAACCTCAAGTTACCCCGAGGTGGCCCCGCAGGCAGCTCAGTCGGACCAACACTCAGAGGAGCACTGGCCCAGGGGGGTTTAAATAAGATGACCCTTGAGAGAGCGACTCCCAAGGGAAAAGTAGGTGGTGGTGAGGCAAATGGTAAAACCAAGGTTCGGCATTGCTGGAGGAGTTTTATTCAAGGCGAACTCTCAAGGGGTTCCCATTATAGCCCAACCGCGTAAGGAATGCAAAATCCGGGAATATAACACCGACATGATGGAAACTAGGGCGGCAAGAGTGGAACAAAACACCAGGCATAAGGCCGAGTGTTGGTGTCAAAACCGACAGATCTCGGGTAGGGGGTCCCGAACTGTGCGTCTAGGCCGGATGGTAACAGGAACAGGGGACACTTTGTTTTACCCAGGTTCGGGCCCTCTCAATGGAGGTAATACCCTACTCCTGCTTGATTAATATTGATGATATGGGTAGTACAAGAGTAAATCTACCACGAGATCAAGGAGGCTAAACCCTAGAAGCTAGCCTATGGTATGATTGTTGTGTATGGAGTTGATTATCGACTAGCCTGGCCTCGGTTTATATAATGCACCAGAGGCCCAGGATAACAAGAGTCCTAGCCAAATACGCCGGTGGGGGAGGAGTCCTTGTCTTGATCACCAAGTCTTGTGGAATCTTCCTTGTATGCGGCAGCCGTCCGGACTGGCCCATGAGTATACGGCCACGGGGGTCCTCGGCCCAATCTAACAGATCGGGAGATGACGTGTTGAGTACCCCCTAGTCCAGGACACCGTCAATAGCCCCCTGAATCGGTCTTCAAGTTAGGGACGCTCCTCGATTCTTCCAAACTATTCTTCATCTTCGGTTGCCGGTCTTGAAAATTGGTTCAACAAATCTTCTCATCTTCTATCTTGAGGATCGCCGAAATGCATTCGACGAGTTTACACGTCGGGTATCCGAGGAGCCCCTTTAAGTTTCCGGCCTTTATTAATGCCTTGTTGTTTTTATGCCACACCTCGGGTTTGAAGTTGTTCCCAGGAGGCAGTGTCCTCTTGCGTCCGAGCTCTAACGCCGGACTGCATTCGAGGTATCTTTTGCGGCCGAGTACCAATGCCGGACCGCTTCCGAGCTCCAACGCCGGAATGTATCCGAGCTCCAACGCCGGACTATGTCCAAGCTCCAACGCCGGACTGTATCCGAACTCCAACGCCGGACTATATTCGATGTGTCATATCACCTTGGTTCAAAAAAGTTGAAGGAGTTTAGCCGAGCTTAATGCCGGAAATGCCCTCTATGGAGCCAGCAACTAGCGCCCGAGCTTTATGCCGGACTACTTCCGAGGTGGTGCACCACCCCGACTATGGGCCGATTTTTTGTCAATATTTTTTATTGGTGCAATTTATTCTCTGCCGAGATATATAGCCAGTAGCCCTCAAGGTGTGTATCGGTCTAAAACCCGAGATGCACATGAAGGATGACATAAGACCGTTGATCCCAGTAGCCGCTGAGACTCAGGTTGATTTGCAAAATCAGCCTGAGGATCAAGTCCTAGCTCGGCAGAATACTTCGGGACACAAAAGCGGCATGCTTAGTCCTCAAGACTCAGGTTGGGTGCGGCCGACCAACGTGAGGATCAAAATCTCCTCGGAAACTATATTGCACATAAAAATTTTCTGCATTGGACAAGCAATGCAGTAGCCCCCGAGACACTGGTCGGGTGGCAACACCAGATCAGGGGACCGATGTGCCCCTTTATTATTTGTAAATAATAAGCCCGAAGCCCAGTAGCCCCCGAGCCTTAATGCGGGCGCGGGTGGCCGAATTAAGGATATATATCCATAGTAAAAATCACAAATTATGTGTAATGACTCTATGTATCCAAGTACTTTATGTCATTAATGCTCGCATCCACATTGTACAAAACTTTGTTGACTGACCATCGGCTTGCACCTCCTTGGCCAGTAGCCGAGGAGTGTTTGTCCTACTTTATAAAGCCTTTATGAGGGCAAAGATTTACGACAAACAAGGCAATCTGGCCACACGGTTTTATAAACAAAGGTACCCAGAGAGATATGTTATATTGCTGTTTAACAGAAGAAATGTATTCCAAAGAAAATAGTCCCGCTATCGGTTCCTTTCTTTGGGTTGTCATGCTAAGCATGATCATGAAACCTCAGCTCGAATGTAAGAGCAAAATATCGAGGATTTAGTTTGGGAGGCCAGTTAATAGCCCCCGGTAGTGTTCGGCGACAGTCGAGGTCAAGACGTAAACACTTCGGCCAATGTTATGAATGGCCCGTTATAGTCATCGGATCGCTGACCAGTTTACGCTTATTGTGACAGTCAGTTTTCGGCTTTCTCCACTAAGGTGCTTAACCATGTGAGCTGGAAGCACAATCGCAGTGGTTCTCCCTTTGCACGCCTAGCCGAACAAAACGGAACGTAGGAAGCAAGTGTAGGAGCCGGGCAACCCAACTATTGACCGAAGACACAATTCGAAACCGATGCATATATAGCAATATCTGAGAATGTTTTTGCCGAATCCCTAAAGGTGTCCGGCGTTGCACTGTGAGACTAATGCCGGAAAAGCACAAATAGTTTAAAAGTGCCAAAAAGCTTGGAAAACCAAGAAACGTCAGTAAAAACATGAAGTCCGAACAATATCAAGTGTTCGGTGCCAATCCGAAAATTGGTCCTAGAAAAAAAAGAGTGCTTCTGTCGTGCTTTAACATTACACATCCGATCTCAAGACTTCAAGCGGGTCAGCCTACGGCTGGCTATTGACCACACACTCACGTCGAAAAAGGAGCGATAGAAAAAGACTTTGCAACGACCAAGAAGAAAACACATTTACTATAAAATAGCTCATATAAATTTAAGAGCCCCCACGTGACTTGGGTGAAAGAATGATTTCATGTACCAAAGTACTTATATCATATCTATGTTCAACCGAACTTTAAACGCGTCTTAGCCGACCGTCAACTTCTCCCTCTTCGGTCAAGGACCGAAAAGTGTTATGTACTCCATCGGTCGAGAATATCGACGGTGTTTCCAATAACCAGGCAATCAGGCCATAAGGCTGTAACAGACAAAACGCGCTCAGGGAACTTATGCTATATTACTGCGAAGAGTAAGAAGCATCTTCGAAGAAAATAGTACCCCCACCGATACCTTTCTTCGGTGCTCATTGTTATTATAAGACTTGTGCAATAGATTTTTTGTACTTATGAGTTCCGTTGTGTGCCGACCATCATTGAATAACTATAAGAGCGCTAGCTTTCGGCTTCACCCGATCTGAGGTCCGGCTCAGGTGACCCGATCGTGACAATCGCAGAGGTGCTCCCTTTACTCCCTAGCCGAACAATCGGGAACGTAGGGGTAAACACAGGAGCGAGGCAACCCAGCCTGCAAATCGCTTAAGTCAATGTGGTGCATATTGTGGCGTAATACACAAACAAGGAACGAAGCCGTACAAGTATAATCATATGCAACAGGAAAAGCTTCATAAAGGAAGCCCCCAAGTAAACGGGGTATTTGAATTTATACAAACAAAGTTTGGACAAGGAAATTTTTTAGAAGCAACTTTTTTCCAAAAAGTATAATGCTTGGTCGAACCGAACACAAGTTAGAAATTAAAGCTTTGAGCATGAAAGCGACTTAGCTGGTTAATGTGTTCGGTATTGATGATGCGGTCCGAGCTTGATGCGGGGCAAGGTTCCATCCCTCAAGCTGGTCCTGAGGTGGCGGAGCGGAGAGCTCGACACGCCGAAGTGGTGACATAGCACGGT
This sequence comes from Triticum urartu, assembly GCF_003073215.2. NCBI lineage: Eukaryota > Viridiplantae > Streptophyta > Magnoliopsida > Poales > Poaceae > Triticum > Triticum urartu. The sequence continues at coordinate 549,896,419 of NC_053025.1, read as the reverse complement.
CAATGCAGACCAGCAGAGTGACGCCGAAGTCCCCGGATCATTTTCCTGTGCACAAAAAATAGTGCAAACTGGAGATAATAGTAATAATGATAATTAAAAAAAATGTGTTGCATAATAAATAATTTATGCAAAGTGAGGAATAGAAGAAATATGGCTTGGCGCCGCAGTCAATGTCGATGTAGGGCGTCGGCGTGATGCAGTAAAGGCGTGGCAAAGCCTGAATTCACAGGTCGGTCCAAGCTTCGGATGCGGCATTCGCCGGACTATGTACGGAAACTGATCGAACCACCACGCGACCGTCATTAATGCGGTCACCATTTGATAGACCTGTGTACATATCATGGACAAATCAGAGTAATAATTCCTTGGGAAAAATGAACCCAAACAAGCAAAAAATACTGGGATTAATAGCACCTGGTTTATTTGTTGTAGCAATCCGAAGGAAGGTGATTCCCAAAATTGGGACTCGCTCCGCACACCCATTACCTGATTGGCGATAAAACGATGCCATGGCAATGCTGGTAAAGGTTGACTCGCCGAGGCAAAGCCCTCGGCCTAGCTAACGTGACGGAGCTGGTCGGCTAGTGACGCCGAAGTGTCCGGAGTAGGTTGATGAAGAGATGGCGAAGCCCCGGGTCCAGCCGAGATGTCGAAGCCTCGACGTCAGCCGATGAGTCGAAGCAGGTCGGCGTGACGGACACCAGCTTGAAGAAGCAATAGTGCGGCCCTATCGATGCAGGTCGTGACGTGGTTGATGCCGGCTTGATGAAGCGACCGTATGGCGATGCCGATATGCCCGCTCCGTGTAATCCGTGGGGCAGCGATGTTGATGATGATTTATCCTTCGCGATGCCGGACTCTTGTTCGGCTTACCGAGATGATGATCCGAAGAAGTTGAGCTCGGCTAAAGTGACGACGTGTCTAGCGCAGGTCGGAGCCATGGAGTAATATTGCCGGACTGGTTTGACACCAGCATGATGTTCAAGATCATGTTCAAAAGATCTTACAGTTAGTGGGATGTGTTCGGGAACAAAACAAAATACCCCATACAAAACTTCCTTCAAAAGGGATGTCCGAAATCCTGTTCATAAAAAAGATGAACTCGGCTCGGATTCGTTTTCGCGCAGAAAAACAGATCCGAAAAGTGATGCACTAATCGGAAGGTTCCCGGAGTTTGGACGGTCGGATCGAGCCGAAATTTTGAGAGGTGGTAGATATAGGAATTCCGCAGCCGATCAACGGTTGGATCTTCCAAAGGACGTCCGAGCTAGAAGCTGGAGACCACGCCCTAAACTCATCCAAATTCCCGTCCAGATTTGACAGGGCTCCGGTATATCGTGGATTGCCAGAGATTCCTCCATCGGAACTCGACGAAATTTTCCAGGGTTGTTGTAGACTCAATTCCGTACAATTCCACCAAAGCGATTGTCAAAGCGATACTCGAGGAGGTGGTGGTGGCGGCAGATACGAGTTCGCTTTCTAGAAAAACAGCACGGTCGCTTGAGGGCGATATTGACGTTGAGCCCCCGAGCTCCATAGATGATTCCTCCGTGATCTTGATAGAGTTCGGAGTTGATGTTTGATGAAGGCCCTCGTCCGGACATGGTGATCCGAACACGGGGCGCAATTCTTGGTCGAACCAAGGTGACCAGTCGAGCTGGTGACAAAGATGCCGAAGTCGCAGTTGATCTGCAGGCGAGCCATCGATCCTTTTGTCGATCACACAGCGGAACTCTCAATGAAAGCACCAATGTCGGTGTCAAAACTGATGGATCTCGGGTAGGGGGTCCCGAACTGTGCATCTAGGCTGGATGGTAACAGGAGACAGGGGACACTTTGTTTTACCCAGGTTCAGGCCCTCTCCATGGAGGTAATACCCTACTCCTGCTTGATTAATATTGATGATATGGGTAGTACAAGAGTAAATCTACCACGAGATCAAGGAGGCTAAACCCTAGAAGCTAGCCTATGATATGATTGTTGTGTATGGAGTTGATTATCGACTAGCCTGGCCTCGGTTTATATAATGCACCAGAGGCCCAGGATAACAAGAGTCCTAGCCGAATACGCCGGTGGGGGAGGAGTCCTTGTCTTGATCACCAAGTCTTGTGGAATCTTCCTTGTATGCGGCAGCCGTCCGGACTGGCCCATGAGTATACGGCCACGGGGGTCCTCGGCCCAATCTAACAGATCGGGAGATGACGTGTTGAGTACCCCCTAGTCCAGGACACCGTCACCGAGCCTTCCACCCTTTACCAAGTATATAGATGCATTAATTAAATAAGAGATATTGTGATATCCCAACAAAATATCCTTGTTTCAACATGGAACAAGCTCCAATCTTCACCTGCAACTAACAACACTATAAGAGGGGCTGAGCAAAGCGGTAACATAGCCAAACAATGGTTTGCTAGGACAAGGTGGGTTAGAGGCTTGGCTGAACAATATAGGAGGCATGATAAGCAAGTGGTAGGTATCACAACATAGGCATAGCAAAAGAGCGAGCAACTAGCAAGCAAAGATAGAAGTGATTTCGAGGGTATGATCATCTTGCCTGCAATCCCGCAAGGAAGAAGAACGAGTCCATGAAGAAGACAAACGGACGAAGTTGAATGAATCCTCACTAACGCGACGTTCTCGGAACTAACCCGAAGAAGCAACACCGGAAAGGAGCAAACAACATAGTAACAACCAACACATGAACATGGTATGATATGCGGGATGCGGTATGCGATGCATATGCATGATTTGCAAAGGAATGATTGACCCTGGCCTCAACTTGGAAATCCAAGAGTGCCACTGGAAAGGTGAGGTGATTTCGGTTGAAATCGATATAAAGATCGCCGAAATCGGATGCACGGTTTGGAAATGGCAAGCAAAACAAATATGGCACTGGTCTACGATAAACAGCAAGTAGCCAACTAAATGCATCAAGATAATTATGCTACAGCACTCAAACATGGCAACAAAATACATGGCAGGGATCCACTCATGATGCTTAACAAAAGATGAACAGTGAGCTACGGCCAATTCATCCATTAACAGGTTCAAACAAGGATGGCAAAAGAGCAATTGGTATACAGGTTTCAGACTTAGTGAAATTAACACTTGTCTGGAATTTCAGATCAGGTAGCATACTTTGGAGCAGGAAAACTAGATGCTATAGGAACTTAACATGGCAAAGCAAGGCATGGCTTGGAGCTACTCAAAGAGCTTAACAAAATTCCCTTAGTGACCTTGAGCCAAAAGGGATCATAAAATACAATTGCAAGCATGTGAACATGGCAAAAACATAATCAGATCTCAGACTTAGAGAAAAACTGGGGCATGCAAATATGTTAACGAGTAGGCATGTTTACGAGCTCGAAGCACTCACTACAGAGCAAGGCATGACAAACTAAGGACACACCCATCAAGAATACACATTATATAAGCTAGACATGGCAAGAACAAGAACATAGCATGCACGGATCAACAACAACATCCTCGGCAAAATCGCTAACAAGTAGACAATCTGCCAGGAATTACGAAATAGCAAACGTAGATCTCGATTGACTCAAGCTAGGGTGCTCCATAATTGCAAACAAAGACATGGATGGATGGAGCACTACAAGATTAACAAATCATCCTTACTGGTCATCCTCAAAAGAGGCACGGATCACTAGGAAACAACATGAACATATGGCATATTGATAAAAATAGATCAAGGACTTAGTGGAATTGCTAAGTCCCTGAAATCAGCATTAACGAATGCACCACTTTGCAAGCTTGTGCTAGTCACCACACATATCACAAAAATACATGGATAGCACCTCTGGAAAGATGGCATGGCATATAACAAAACACATGTAGAGCTCAGGAGCATATCATGCACACAATAATCATGGCAAAAATGACAAATAGCTATTTGGTGCAGCAGATCTGACAATTAACTCAAATATCACTCTTCCAACAGCATTTCGGGCATCAAGATGAACTCAAATGAAAATGATGCAATGAGATAAAATGATGTACTCTCTGAGACGAACATTTTGATATGCTACACACATGAATCGGAGCTACGGATGCAAAGTTACGACATGATGAACATGGGCATTTGAATCTGGAAATTTCGGGGACTTAGTAGAAATATCTCACCCCGGGAAAAGTGGATCTCGCGGATTGGTACGGAGTGGTGCGATGCGGCCGTTTGGATCGGGGATGGATGGATCTCGTCCATCTTCTCTGGATCCGGCGACTCGGTGGACTCCGGCGAGCGCCGGAAGGCGAGGAGGCCGGCGGGAGGAGCTGGGCGCGCCGGCGAAGGGTGGCGCGGGGCCGGCACGGGTCGGCGACGAGCCGTGGCGGCGCGCGGTGGCAGGAGGAGCCCGGCGACGAGCGAAGGCGAGCTCCGGCGCGAGGCGGAGCGGAGATGGCGGTGGTGCACATCGGGAGCAAGGCCGGCGCCAGCGGGGTGCGGTGGCGGCGGGCAACGCCGGCGAGGACGCGGCGGCGCTGGGCGAAGGAGGCGAAGACCTCGGGCGGCGGTGGCGCACCGGGCCGGGGGGGGGGGATCTGGGCCTCCCGGGCCCGTGCGGGAGAGGCGGCGGGGCAGGCCAGGTGGCGGCGCGCGGTTGGATGCGCCGGCGGCTCGGCTGACGTGGTGAGGCCGGATTGGCCAGAGCGAGGTGGCAGCGGGCGGCGGACATGTCCGGCTCGGCGCGGACGTGTCCGGCGGCGCGAGGATGAAGAATACTAGGGTTTCGTCTGCGAATTTCGGAGGGGGAGGTGTTTATATAGGTAGAGGGAGCTAGGAGAGTCCAAATGAGGTGCGGTTTTCGGCCACGCGATCGTGATCGAACGCTCTAGAGGATGGAGGAGGTTTTGGTGGGTTCTGGGCCACTTAGGAGGGGTGTTGGGCTTCAACACACACGAGGCCTTCTCGGTCCCTCGGTTAACCATTGGAGCATCAAACGAAGTCCAAATGCTACGAAACTTGACAGACGGTCTACGGTAGTAAACCAAGGCCACATGACAAGTCTTGGTCCAATCCGAAAACGTTTAACACCCGCACACGAAAAGAGGTAGAAAGGGACACCGGGAGACATAGGAGCACCGGATTGCAAAACAGACAACGGGGAAAATGCTCGGATGCATGAGATGAACATGTATGCAAATGAAATGCACATGATGACATGATATGCAATGCATGACACAAAAGCAATGACAAGGCAACAACAACGAATAACTAGAGGACACCTGGCACATCGGTCACGGGGCGTTACATAATGCTACCGCCGAACTAAGCAAAATAAGATACATAAAGGATAAACATCACATGCAATCAAAATATGTGACATGATATGGCCATCATCATCTTGTGCATTTGATCTCCATCTCCAAAAGACCGTCATGATCTCTATCGTCACCGGCATGACACCATGATCTCCATCATCTTGACCTCTATCAACGTGTCATCACATGGTCGTCTCGCCAACTATTGCTTTTGCAACTATTGCTATCGCATAGCGATAAAGTAAAGCAATTATATGGCGCTTGCATCTTATGCAATAAAGAGACAACCATAAGGGCTTCTTCCAGTTGCCGATAAATTTAACAAAACATGATGATCTCATACAACAATTTATATCTCATCACGTCTTGACCATATCACATCACAACATGCCCTGCAAAAACAAGTTAGACGTCCTCTACTTTGTTGTTTCAAGTTTTACGTGGCTGCTACGGGCTGAGCAAGAACCGTTCTTACCTACGCATCAAAAACCACAACGCGGTATAGTCATTGCTTTTTGATCTTCAGAAAGAACCATGTTCATTGAATCCGATTCAACTAAAGTTGGAGAAACAGACACCCACTAACCACCTATGTGCGAAGCACGTCGGTAGAACCAGTCTCGCGTAAGCGTACGCATAATGTCGGTATGAGCCGCTTCATCCAACAAAGCCGCCGAATCAAGAAACAACTAGTGACGGCAAGCAATATGTATATACCCACACCCACAACTCCTCTGTGTTCTACTTGTGCATATAACATCTACACATAAACCTGGCTCGAATGCCACTGTTGGGGAACGCAGTAATTTCAAAAAAATTGCTACGCACACGCAAGATCATGGTGATGCATAACAACGATAGGGGAGAGTTTCGTCTATGTACCCTCGTAGACCGTAAGCGGAAGCATTATGACAACGCGGTTGATGTAGTCGTACGTCTTCACAATCGACCGATCTAGTACCCAAAGTACGGCACCTCCGTGATCTGCACACGTTCAGCTCGGTGACGTCCCACGAACTCACGATCCAGCAGAGTGTCAATGGAGAGCTTCGTCAGCACGATGATGTGATGACGGTGTTGATGATGCTACCGAAACAGGGCTTCACCTAAGCACCGCTACGATAAGACCGAGGTGGATTATGATGGAGGGTGGCACCGCACATGGCTAAAAGATCAATGATCAACTTGTGTGTCCATGGGGTGCCCCCTCCCCCGTATATAAAGGAGTGGAGGAGGGGAAGGGCTGGCCCTCTACTATGGCGCACCCTGGGGAGTCCTACTCCCACCGGGAGTAGGATTCCCCCCTTCCATGTAGTAGGAGTAGGAGAGAAGGAAAGGGAAAAGAGAAGAGAAGGAAGGAGGGGGCGGCGCCCCTCCCCTAGTACAATTCGGACTAAGCCTTGGGGGGGCGTGCAGCCTCCCCTCTCTCTTCCCCCAAAAGCCCAATAAGGCCCACATACTCCCCGGCGAATTCCCATAACTCTCCGGTACTCCGAAAAATACCCGAATCACTCAGAACCTTTCCGATGTCCAAATGTAGTCATCCAATATATCGATCTTTACATCTCGACCATTTCGAGACTCCTCGTCACGTCCCAGATCTCATCCGGGACTCTGAACTACCTTCGGTACATCAAAACATATAAACTCATATTACTGATCGTTACCGAACGTTAAGCGTGCGGACCCTATGGGTTCGAGAACTATGTAGACATGACCGAGACTCGTCTCCGGTCAATAAACAATAGCGGAACCTGGATGCTTATATTGGCTCCTACATATTCTACGAAGATCTTTATCGGTCAAACCGCATAACAACATACGTTGTTCCCTTTTATCACCGGCAAGTCTCTTTACTCGTTCCGTAATACATCATCCCGCAACTAACTCATTAGTCACAATGCTTGCAAGGCTTATAGTGATGTGCATTAGCGAGAGGGCCCAGAGATACCTCTCCAATAGACGGAGTGACAAATCCTAATCTCGATCTATGCGAACTCAACAAACGCCGTCGGAGACACCTGCAGAGCATCTTTATAATCACCCAGTTACGTTGTGACGTTTGATAGCACACAAGGTGTTCCTTCGGTATTCGGGAGTTACATAATCTCATAGTCAGAGGAACATGTATAAGTCATCAAGAAAGCAGTAGCAATAAAACTGAATGATCATTATGCTAAGCTAGCGGATGGGTCAAGTCAATCACATCATTCTCTAATGATGTGATCCCGTTAATCAAATGACAACTAATGTCTATGGCTAGGAAACTTTACCATCTTTGGTTCAACGAGCTAGTCAAGTAGAGGCATACTAGTGACACTCTGTTTATCTATGTATTCACACATGTACTAAGTTTCCAGTTAATACAATTCTAGCATGAATAATAAACATTTATCATGATATAGGGAAATAAATAATAACTTTATTATTGCCTCTAGGTCATATTTCCTTCAGTGACGTCCCGCAAACTCTAGATCCAGCTAAGTGTCGAGGGAGAGTTTCGTCAGCACGACGGCGTGATGACGGTGATGATGAAGCTACCGGAACAGGGCTTCGCCTAAGCACTGCAACGATATGACCGAGGTGGATTATGGTGGAGGGGGGCACCACACACGGCTAAGACAATTGTCAACTTGTATGTTCTAGGGTGCCCTCCTACCCCCGTATATAAAGATCAAGGGGAGGAGGCCAGAGGCCTCATAGGGTGCGCCCCAAGGGGGAATCCTACTCCTACTAGGAGTAGGTTCCCCCTTTCCTAGTCAAACTAGGAGGGGAAGGAAAGAGGAGGAGGGGAGAAGGTAAGAGGGGGCCGCCCCCCAAGCCCTAAACCAATTTGGTTTGGGCCTAGGGGGGCGCCCCATAGCTCCCTTGCTGCCCTCTATTTCCACTAAGGCCCATGAAGGCCCATTGACCCCAGGGGGGGGGGTTCCGGTAACTCCCCGGTACTCCGGTATCTACCCGATGACCCCTGGAACCTTTCCGGTGTCCGAATATAACCTTCCAATATATCAATCTTTTTTCTCGACCATTTTGAGACTCCTCGTTATGTCCGTGATCTCATCCGGGACTCCGAACAACCTTCGGTACATCAAATCACATAAACTCATAATACCAATCGTCATCGAATGTTAAGCGTGCGGACCCTACGGGTTCGAGAACTATGTAGACATGACCGAGACTCATCTCCGGTCAATAACCAATAGTGAAACCTGGATGCTCATACTGGAGCCTACATATTCAACAAAGATCTTTATTGGTCAAACCGCATAACAGCATATGTTGTTCCCTTTGTCATCGGTATGTTACTTGCTCAAGATTCGATCATTGGTATCTCAATACCTAGTTTTATCTCGTTACTGCCAAGTCTCTTTACTCGTTCTATAATGCAACATCTCGTAACTAACTCATTAGTCACATTGCTTGCAAGGCTTATAGTGATGTGCATTACCGAGAGGGCCCAGAGATACCTCTTCGATACACGGAGTGACAAATCTTAATCTCGATCTATGCCAACTCATCAAACACCATCGGAGAAACCTGTAGAGAATCTTTATAGTCACCCAGTTACGTTGTGACGTTTGATAGCACACTAAGTGTTCCTCCAGTATTCGGAAGTTGCATAATCTCATAGTCATAGGAACATGTATAAGTTATGGAGAAAGCAATAGCAGTAAACTAAATGATCAAACTGCTAAGCTAACGGATGGGTCAAGTCATTCACATCATTCTCTAATGATGTGATCCCGTTCATCAAATGATAACTCTTGTTCATGGCTATGAAACTTAACCATCTTTGATTAACGAGCTAGTCAAGTAGAGGCATACTAGTGACACTCAGTTTGTCCATGTATTCACACATGTACTAAGTTTCCGGTTAATACAATTCTAGCATGAATAATAAACATTTATCATGTTATAAGGAAATAAATAATAAATTTATTATTTCCTCTATGGCATATTTCCTTCAAGTCACCCCGTGAAGAACATCATGACCATGAGAAGACTGCTTGAGCTACTTCATATGGATCTTTTTGGCCCCAATGCCTATAAAAGTCTCGGTGGAAACTCATTTGGTCTAGTCATAGTCGATGATTTTTCAAGATTTACGTGGGTGTTCTTTCTTGATGATAAATCGCAGGTACAAAAGATCTTCAAGAACTTCGCTAGGAAAGCCCAAAATCAATTTGAAGTGAAGATCAAGAAGGTTCGCAGCGACAACGGAACGGAGTTCAAGAACGCAAATGTGGATACCTTTCTTGACGAAGAAGGTTTTTCACACGAGTTCTCGACTACGTACACGCCTCAACAAAATGGAGTTGTTGAGAGGAAGAACCAGAATCTTATTAAGATGGCGAGAACGATGTTTGATGAGTACAAGACGCCAAAAACACTTTTGGGCGGAAGCAGTTGAGACAGCTTGTCATGCAACAAATCGCTTGTATCTTCACAAGCTACTCGGCAAGACGGCATACGAGCTTCTCACTGGTAACAAACCCCAAGTTGGATACTTTCGGGTATTCGTCTCAAAGTGCTACATTCTTGATGAGAATCGTGTTTCTAAATTTGATCCTAAATCTCATGAGGGTTTCCTACTTGGTTATGGCTCAAACTCGCACACTTGCCGTGTCTACAACAATTTCACCCGACAGGTTGAAGAGACGGTAAATGTGAAGTTTGATGAATCTAACGGCTCACAAGTAGAGCGATTGCCAATTGATGTAGGAGACAAAGATCCTTCAGAAGAAATCCAAGACTTGTCTATGGGCAAGATTCATCCAACGGAGGTGAATGAGAGTACCTCGTCCGTCCAAGTGGAATCTTCTACCTCACGACAAGGTGAACCAAGAGTTGACACGGAAGCATCCACAAGTGGGACACGCCAAGATGAAGAAAACGAGGAAGTACACCAAGATGAACCTCATCAACCTCCTTCTCCACCTCGAGAACAGAATGACAACGTCAACAATGAAGAAGCCCAAGAATAAGAACAAGATGATGAAGAAGATGTTCCACCCTGTCGGGGATATACCCCGCGGTATGACCCGATCGGAGTTATGACCCGGCTGGGATTTGATATTTCATTGGTAAGCTAGTGGACAGTTAAGCATGGTAAGGCAACAGACAGTTAAGCCAGACAGTTAAGCCAGATGTTAAGCCAGCGGATTATAAGCCAGCAGATTGTTTAAGCCAGATTGTTTAAGTCAGATGTTTAAGCCGGCAGATTGTTTAAGCCAGATGTTTAAGTCAGATTGTGACAGAATCGCTTGGGGTTAATAAGCCCAAAATGTTAAGAAGCTCGAGATGTTAAGAAGCCCATGGAGAGAAGCCCGTGAAGAGAAGTCAGAATAGTTAAGTCTTAAGTCCGAATTGGACTCTACATGTAACCCGCCCCTTCAATTTATATAAGGAGGGGCAGGGCACCCCAAGAGGGACAAGTTGAATAATCGTTAAGTCTAGACACAACTAGGAGAGCCGGAGAGACAGCGACTCCCTCGTGATGATATTGAGACCTAGCCACAAACAACATGTAGGGTTGTTACCGGATGATGTTTCCCGGGGCCCGAAGCTGTCTAAATCTTTGTCTTGCGTGTTGCGTCTCTCGATTCCGATCAACCCCTCTCAAGCTACTACATAGATGCGCTGGCCTCACGACTAAGTCCTCCCACTAGGACATTTGCCGTGACAAATCCACGACAGTTGGCGCCCACCGTTGGGCCTGCGCACGGTGGTGTTGAGTTCTTGGAGGGATTTCTCTAAAAGGATTGAGAAGTTTGCAACTTTCGAGATGAAGGAAAGATTGGTTTCGAAAGGATCTACATCGGCTTTAGGTTCTCTAGATCAAGATCAACAATTTTTCATGGGCATCAGTTCAATTGACAAAGATCGTCAGGGAAAATCCTAAAAGTTTAGCTTCAAGCCGCCGCGTTCATCAGCAGGATCGATCTGCCATTATTAGACGAACTAAACCAAGAATACATGGAAAGAGACCCGGACGTGGGCGAGTCAAAACTGCCACGACTCGGAAACTGGCCATGACCCGAACTCCTCGGTTGAGTTTCCGCTGCCGAGCCGCCCGCGGTTCTGGGTCGCCATGTCGAGCCACGGAATAAGGCGATTCCTAACCTGTTGCGTGCGCAATGCCAATCTCGACCGCACATGCTACGTGCGGATCCGAGCCGGCTGGCCCACTAGACCCAGGCCTGGAAAATATATTCCTTCTTCACCGGCCGGTATACACATCTAATACGTATCTAGGCTACGCCCGATGCCTCCATTCTCCCGTCCCCTCACCCACAGCCAGTCCTCCTCCTGTCCCGTCCCCTTCCCCACAGCCGGCCGCCCTCCCGATCTGGAGGCCCCCGGCCAGATCAGCTCCTCCATACCACGGCGTGCCTCGCTGTGTCCCCGGCTTGCTCGCTGTTACCCAGCTCGCTGCAGATCTGGCAAGTCCGTACTCACCAAGGCTCCCATGCGTCGACGTCTCTTGCCACCAGATCCAGCGACGAACAGGCTATCTTGTGCCTCCTCCTCAAGCTCACTAGCTGGGATTGCCTCTTCCTGCTCGCCAATGGATTTGTAGTTCAAGGTGATTAGGATTTTATTGCAGCACTGTAAAATTGATTGTTGTGTGATGGATCTAGTAGTACATGGATCCACCACGTTTAATCTTCTTCTTGTGTTCTTTAGGCCCTCTGATTGTTTGTTGGGATTTGACTACAAGCTGGATTAAGTTTTGTCTGCGTTAAGGCTTCCTTTTAGCTCTCTGATGCCCGTTGTATAGATAAAATAAGCTGCAGTTTATTTGTTTGCACTGACAGGCGAAATCCTTGTGTATAGACATGCTTCATTTCCAAGTTCTCATCATAGATTGAATTTTTTTGGCAGATTTGTACAAGAACTTTTTGGATGCCTGGATCGTCCTTTGCTGAAAATTGATGAAGGACTTTATCTTTTTACAAAGAACTTTGTTTCTGCAAAGCGGTCTCTTTGTATAAATTGCTGAAGAACTTTATTGTTGCATGTAATAGAAAATGTTTTTTCTTGCCATATTGATGTTAATGGAACTTTATGTTTAACTAGCTGGCATTTTGTATGAATCCTTGAATAACTTTGTGTACATGTGAATTTGAAGGTTATGAAAATAGTACAAAACTTTATGAAGGCAACATATGGACTTTATCACAAGTTCAGTAGAACTTTTAGGATTTTTTTGTCCCTTTGTCGACTCTGCTAGAAAGTGGCATTTTTATGAATGTTCTACTACCATTTTTTGGGACTTATGAATTACTGACCAGATTAAACATATGCGCATCGGTTCTTCAAACGTTATGGAATTTGTATCTAGACTTGCATAGATAATGAGCAGCGCAACCCTCGTGACGAATCTAAAGGCCATGGGCCATGGGTCTGGTTGTCAGGAGAATCTATAGGCCATGGACCCACATTTGCTGCAATACTGCTTCATATACACACAACAGAATATCACATGACCAGGGAATACACTGCATGGCTGACAACATGGTGGGGCAGGTTGATTGGACAGTAGCCTGGATGGACGGCAAGGATACAGGTTGTGCGCGCAATCGGTTAGGAAAAATCCACTCTCCCGAGCCACCGTTGACCGTGCCTGTCGGATTTCGGGTTCCGGCAGACCCTTGAGGTTTGAACACTGGGGTGCGCGCGGAGATTTCACCTCCTACCTACCTGCACCCCTCCGCCTCGCTAAGATCTAAGCTATGGAAAGAACAACACAAGAGATACAGGGTTTATACTGGTTCGGGCCACCGTTGTGGTGTAATACCCTAGTCCAGTGTGTGATGTGGTGGATTGCCTCTTGGGCTGATGATGATGAGCAATACAAGGAAGAACAGCCTCGCGAGGGTCTGTTCTTGGCTGGGGGGATGAACTACTGGAGGAGTTCAGTCGCCCTTCTCTCTCTGTGTGATGCTACTCGATCCGATCCTAGCTAGTTTCTCTCTTGGCTTCTAGATTCTCCCTTCTTGATTGCGATCCGATCTCCGATCTCCATTCTACCCTGTGGGTGGCTAGTCCTATTTATAGGCAAAGGCCCTGGGCCTCTTCCCAAATATTGAGCGGAAAGGGCGCCAACAATTGGCCATTTTGAAGGGGAACATCTGGTACACTTATCCTGACTAAAGTTGGTCGTCGCCTGCCAAAGGCTCTGGTGGTGACGCTGGCTTGGGCTCCACAATGACTTCCTCCCTGCCGTTGGACTGGTCTTGGTCTTGTTGCACCGAAACGGGTGCCTTTGCTTGATGCTCTCGCCTGCGCTTGCTCCCTTTGCACCAAAGAGGAAAGGAGGACACTGCGCGGCTGGCGCCCGCCTGGCACCCTTGGTCATCATGGCTTGCGTCACGGGCACCTCGTGAGGTACCCCGCCTTGATCTCTCCGCCTCCTCGCGAGCCAGCCTGATGAGGCCGTGCCTGGGGAAGCTCCGTGTTGTCCGCCCCGCGAGGCTTGGCCCCTCGCGAGGGTCTTGGGTCTGTGTTGATGAAGACGGGCCATGCTGGGCTCCCTTTGAGCCACGCCGCAGGCAGGCAAGTCTGCGGACCCCCATTCGAAGAACGCCGACAGTAGCCCCCGGGCCCAAGGCGTGCCCGGACTTGGCCGTGCAGGGAGGCGAAAGGGCAAGAGCGAAGCGCCGTGGGCCCTAACAGCCTGCGGCCTTGGGCGCCGCGTGGTGGTTGATTGGACGTGTGCGGCACTGTTCCCCCACGCCCCCTTATTTTGCGCCATGCTAGGCGGACTCGTAGTCGTACACAGCCGCTCCCCTTTCTGTTGCTCGAGCGCCCTCTGTCCTTCCTCCGCTCGAACTCCAGCTTCTGTTTTCAACCCAATCTCAAACCTTCCCCCCTTTCCCATCGCCATGGCTCCGACGAAGAAGGGAAGAGGGAAGAAACCCATGCCTCCGCCTTGCTCGCCGCTGTTGGCGGCCCCCACCGAGGGCTTGGGCAAGGTCAACTCGGCTCTGGCCACTATCTTCAACGAATGCGGGAGGACGACGGCCTGGCCTGCGTCCCACTTCTCCATTGACAGGATAGTCACCGAGGTCTAGTATTTTGCCGACGCCCTGTGGGCAGGTCTGGTTCCCCCCTTTTCTGATTTCTTCAATGCCGTGCTTCCCCACTATCAGATCCACATGATGCATCTGGGTCCTGAATCCATCACCCTTCTTTCGGTCTTCGCCTTTGTTTGCGAGGCAATGATGGGCATCCTTCCTTCGGTTGCCTTGCTGCGCCACTTCTTCTCTCTGCGTCTCGTCGACCCTACCCAATGCTCGGCGTGCGTGAGCTTCGCTGCCGCGTCTGAGACAGCGGCCTCAGGGATTGACTTCAGGCTCCCTCCGCCTGCAGCTGGGTTCCGCGAGCGGTGGCTGTATGTGGATGTAGGGGTGCCTAGCCCCCTGCTATTGGAGCCAACTTCGCCTGCTGTCCCCAATTCGGGTTCGGGCCAGGAGACGCTTGAGAGCCCCCGGCTCGTCTTCATCTGGCACCACTTCGCGTTCTTGAGGTTGCTTGGCGTGACCGCGCCCAAGGTGGTGAAGGAGTTCCTGCTTCGCCGCATTGCTCCTCTCCAACGCCACTCCCGCCGGATGTGGGCCTTCAGCAGGCGTGATGATCGTATGAGGCTCCAGGAAGAGGACCTAACGCCTGAAGTGCTGAGGACAGTGCTCTTGATCCCGACTGGGACCCCAACCCTGGCAGCATCCAGCAGGGAGGGGCCTTGCTGTACCTCTGCCAGAACAGGGGCGATTTTGTGAATCAGATGCCTATCTTTGATGAGTGGGGGTCGCGCCCCGCCGGCCTCCAGGGGCCTCGCGAGAACCCAGTGATGGTGACTGCCCTTCCAGTCGGCCAAGGCGACTCTTCCTCAAGTGGCGGAGCAGGGAGGCATGAGGCGCCAGAGGCCGAGGGGGCTCCCGGCGGGGTGACAGCGTTGGGCGATGCTCATGAGGGAGCAGCTCTTGGGGCCCGTGCCGCTGAGGCTGAGGGTGGCAAGCTGCTGCCCTCAGCGCCTGCGACTAAGGCCCCTGAGGCTCCAGCCGCTTCTCTTGGCGAGGCGATTGGCAGCGCGCATCAGGCAGGCGCCCCTGACGCGGATCGCCTTGACGCTCCATCTTCGTCGCAGGTTAATCCCTGCGCTCAACTCTTGGGCCGCTTCCGCGTGGACTTTGAGGCCCTCCGGAAGAGAAGGGAAGCCCTGGGCGACAATTACCCTTGTCGCCTGCTGAAGCATAGGAAGTACTTCGCCACTGATGAGTAAGCCTTCTCCTTTCCCAGCTCCCGATCCTTCTCTTGCTTTTACTGATCCTTGCTCCGCACGCCCCTTCCAGCCGAGCTCGCGGAGACGGCTGAGGTGTTGTCCCCCTTGGCTTCGCCCCCTCCATCGTCCTCAAGCGCTCCGAGCAGCAGATCTCTTGTAGTGAGGGCGTTCGGAGAGGCGAACCGTCCCGAGGCGCATCGTGGCCCTGCGCACCTCGCGATCCTCCTTCGCGGGCCTTATCGTGGCATAGCCAGCCTGCCGTGGGCTTATCGCCTGGTCGTGGACTGCGATTGGCTGAGGCGCTCCCTGCGCTCTTCATCTGGGGACGGGCTGGCTCCAGGCCGGGCTTCTGGTGTGGCGTGCCCGGCCGTCGCGAGGGTGCCAGCCCCCAGCCCCCTGCCCGGAGGGGGAGTGCTGATTCGTGGCCCCCGACGCTTGCTTGGGGTAGATGATGGTGTGGAAGACGTGCTCGAGCGCGCCCGGGAGCGTCGCGCTCTTCGCCAAGGATTCCTTCGAAGGGCGGCTGACGTGGTGAGCCTGCTTGGTGAGGAGCTTGCTGATGAAGACGCGCGCCTTGAGGCCGAGGGCCTGCGCCTGGCTGTAGAGAGGCGCTAGCTGGAGGCCGAGGGCCTGCGCCTGGCCAAATGTCAGATTTCGGGTTCCAGTAGACCCTTGAGGTTCGAACACTGGGGTGCGCGCGGAGATTTCGCCTCCTACCTACCTGCACCCCTCCGCCTCGCTAAGATCTAAGCTATGGAAAGAACAACACAAGAGACACAGGGTTTATACTGGTTCGGGCCACCGTTGTGGTGTAATACCCTACTCCAGTGTGTGGTGTGGTGGATTACCTCTTGGGCTGATGATGATGAGCAATACAAGGAAGAACAGCCTCACGAGGGTCTGTTCTTGGCTGGGGGGAAGAACTGCTAGGAGGAGTTCAGTCACCCTTCTCTCTCTCTCTGTGATGCTACTCGATCCGATCCTAGCTAGTTTCTCTCTTGGCTTCTAGATTCTCCCTTCTTGATTGCGATCCGATCTCCGATCTCCATTCTACCCTGTGGGTGGCTAGTCCTATTTATAGGCAAAGGCCCTGGGCCTCTTCCCAAATATTGAGCGGGAAGGGCACCAACAATTGGCCATTTTGAAGGGGAACATCTGGTACACTTATCCTGACTAAAGTTGGTCCTCGCCTGCCAAAGGCTCTGGTGGTGACGCTGGCTTGGGCTCCACAATGACTTCCTCCCTGCCGTTGGACTAGTCTTGGTCTCGTTGCACTGAAACGGGTGCCTTTGCTTGATGCTCTTGCCTGCGCTTGCTCCCTTTGCACCAAAGAGGAAAGGAGGACACTGCGCGGCTAGCGCCAGCCTGGCACCCTTGGTCGTCATGGCTTGTTTCACGGGCACCTCGTGAGGTACCCCGCCTTGATCTCTCCGCCTCCTCGCGAGCCAGCCTGATGAGGCCGTGCCTGAGGAAGCTCTGTGTAGTCCGCCCCACGAGGGTCTTGGGTCTGTGTTGATGAAGACGGGCCATGCTGGGCCCCCTTTGAGCCACGCCGCAGGCAGGCAAGTCTGGGGACCCCCGTTCCCAGTGGTCAAGCCATTGCCTGGACAACCCGCCTCTGCAACCCGGCGTCGAATCGCCTCCGACTACACCGTGCCTGCATCATCCCGAGACGATCCGGTGCCCCGCCGCTAATCATGAGTTCCCATGACCCCGCCGTCCAACTCCACAGACGCACCCTTGAGCCGGCGGCCTCGACTCATCGCTCCTACTATGGCTCTTGCCTCCAAGTCATCTTGAGCCGCCGATGCCACCACGAGCCGCCTGCTCCGTTGTCACTACGGCCTTGGCCGGTCTCCCACTCTTCGAAACTCGCTTGAGTCGCCACGCCCCCGCTGGAGACCGCACCAAGCCGCCTTACACCATCGCCGGCCGTGTCCAGAGCCGCCGCATGGAGCTGTCGCCATGGCAAATCACCGACTCTACGGTTTCTTCAAGTCGCCGCTTGGCTCTCCGCTATTGAGCAGTCATCTCCGAGCCCGGCCTCGTTTCACTCCAAGTCGCCTCCCTGCCGAGAGCCGCCTGACGCCATCGTTGTGACTCGCCTCGACACGGGTCTTCCCGTGCTCACCTCGAGCTGGTTTTGAGCTGCCGTAGTACCACTTTCTACTGCGCCTTGAGCCGACCCTGTCCGCCGGCCTCCGCTGGAGCCACTTCCCGAGTCGCCCGCTGCTGGTTCACCTCCGTCACCGAGTTGCCTTCGTCGACTCGCGGTCTACCCTGCGGTCGCCCACACCAGGCTGCCTCAGTCCGTCTCGAGCCGGCCTTGCACCGCCTTGGCCATGAGCCGCCGTTGCCATCACGCTTGCCTCCGCTGTAGACGTCGTCAAGTCGCCACTTTCTGAGCCGGCCTCGCTCCGCCTTGACCCGCCCGCGCGCTGAGCCGGCCTTCCTCTGCCGCGAAATCGCCGCGCCTTGCCTTGGTCGCTTCTGCCACAATTGCCGACATTGTTCCTCCAATCTCTGCCGCACCACTGGTTTTCAAGTCGCCGTCACCTGGCTCTAGCCGCAGCCAACCCACCGAGCCGCCACTCACTCAAATCGCCCTTGCCTGAGCGACCGTGGGCGGCCTGTCGATGTCAAAACCGGCAGATCTCAGGTAGGGGGTCCCGAACTGCGCGTCTAAGGAGGATGGTAACAGGAGGCAGGGGACACAATGTTTACCTAGGTTCAGGCCCTCTCGATGGAGGTAATACCCTACTTCCTGCTTGATTGATCTTGATGATATGAGTATTACAAGAGTTGATCTACCATGAGATCGTAGAGGCTAAACCCTAGAAGCTAGCCTATGATTATGATTGTTGTTGCCCTACAAACTAAACCCTCTGGTTTATATAGACACCGGAGGGGGCTAGAGTTACACAGAGTCGGTTACAAGGGAGGAGGTCTACATATCTGAATTGCCAAGCTTGCCTTCCACGCAAAGGAGAGTCCCACCCGGACACGTGATGAAGTCTTCAATCTTGTATCTTCATAGTCCAACAGTCCGGCCAAAGGATATAGTCCGGCCGTCCGAGGACCCCCTAATCCAGGACTCCCTCAGTATCCCCTGAACCAGGCTTCAATGACGATGAGTCCGGCCCACAGATTGTCTTTTGCATTACAAGGCGGGTTCCGTCTCTGAATACTCCATAGAAGATTTTGAACACAAGGATCGTGTCCGGCTCTGCAAAACAAATTCCACATACCACCGTAGAGAGTATATTATTCCACAAATCTAATCTGCTGACAACTTTTCATAACGTGACGTTCTGCTATGGCCCGGTCGTTACGAACCGTTTTTCCCGACCAGCTAATGCACATATTGTGAGGCGGTTTTCTTGGCACGTCTTGTCGAAGCAGAGATCGTGTCCCCTTATCACGGTATTCTCATCAATACGGGTGTGGGTAACCCAATCGCGCCATCAATCACGGCGATTGGGGAATAAGCGAGTTTACCAGGCAGGTGGGGAGGCGCATAGTTTCTTCCTCCCTTATAAAGGGACAAGGACTCCTCCTTTTCACCCACGCCTTCTTCATCCCTGCCCATCCATTCTCGCGCACTCGAGCTCCAGCGCCTAAGTTCGCATTTTCTCCGCAAAACCACTCCAAACATGTCCAGAGCGGGAGGCAAGTGTATGGTCTCCTCTGTTACGGAGGAGAACATTACGAAGCTCCGGTAAGCCGGATACCTGGCCGCAGATATCGCGCACCGTCTCCCAGATGTGGGGCAGATCGTCCCTACCCCCTAACCCAACGAAAGGGTTGTATTCCTTACCCATTTCGTCCGTGGGCTGGGATTTCCCCTCCACCCATTTGTTCACGGGCTCATGTTCTACTACGGGCTAGACTTCCACGATCTGGCTCCCGATTTCATCCTCAACATGTCGGCGTTTATCGTCGTGTGGGAGGCCTTCCTCCGCATCAAGCCCCACTTCGGTCTGTGGCTGAAGACCTTCATTGTTAAACCGAGGGTGGTGGTCGGCCAACAAGCGGAGTGCGGAGGCGCCATGGTGGGAAAAATGCCCAACGTCACCTAGCTCGAAGGCTCCTATGTGGAGACAGTGAAGGGGAGGAAATCGGGGTGGTTCTACACCACCGAGCCGCGTGACACCAACTGGGTGGCGGCCCCTGAATTTCGATCTGGCATCCCCATGCGGCTCACCTCCTGGAAAGAGAAGGGCCTATCCTGGGGTTCATCGGTGGAGCTGACCGGACTCCAAAACTATGTTAAAAACATGATAAGCAAGAAAATCAAGCTTGTCAATGTGGTCCAGGTCATGCTCTTCCACCGGATCCTCCCGTGTCGAAGACGGGCATTCAATATGTGGGAGTTCGACCCGTCTAAGGACCAGACGCTGTGAGAGCTCTTCGACACGACACACCCGGACATCTGGAGGGTGTTGTTCAAGTCCGCCGAGGTACCTCCTCCCCTTATCGAGGATCGCGGACTCAGCGCAATGTGCCCTGCCAATCCGGTAAGCTCCTTATATCTCATAAGATGTTTCTTTCCCCACTATAATCATGTGGGGGATCTAAGCCTCCACGCCATTTAACAGGAATGGGTCGCGACAGCGGAGCGGATCGATTGTCCAGCTCCACTGCCCGAGGATCCAGCAAGGGCTCTCTTAATGAAGATGCTGGTTCCGGCGCCCTATGAGGCGCCGGAGAAGAAGGCCAAGAAGAAGGCCACGGGGACCAGGAAAGGTCTCCGGCGCAAGGTCATATCGGACTCATTGTCTGATAACACCAAAGCGCCCTCCTCCCATGAAAACGAGGAGTAGGAAGAGGAAATTTCTCCCCCCAGCCGGGGGAGACAAGAAAAGGAAGGTCGCCCCGTCAGGGGAAGCCGAAGGGTCCAAGAAGGGAAGGACTCTCCTTCCGGACTGCTGCACGGCGACCGCTTTTAGCGACGAGTGGTTACCCAGGGACAAGCCCCCAGCAAAGTCGTAAGTATCCGGATACCATAATAGTTCTTGGTATGTTTTATTTTATTACTTCTTATCATGCCGAACATGATCATGCAGCCCATCCAAAGCCTGTATCGATGTATACTCTTCGGATGAGTCTTTGGGCCCGTCGGAGATGAACATCGATTCACTCCCGACCGCCTCCTCCCCCCACCCTACGAACGATGTCGAGGTGTTGTCTCAAAGGGTACTGAACCAAGGGGAGACAGTTCCGAAAGCGCCCCAAGGCGACATTCCGGACGCTGGGCGCACAAGGGGCAAGACTCCCATGGGCTCTAATGCCGGGGGCAGCAAGTCTAAGGGGGACAAGCCGTCTGTGCCGATGGCCTCTGTCCATCCAGGGGCATCGGACAATTTGCTGGAAGAGCTTCGCGGCGCTTCCATTAACGAAGAGCACCGTACTATCATGAGTGCGGTGGTCAAGAAGGTTCAGTCCGCCTAAAGCAGACTGACTGAAGCCTGGGCCAGCCTCCTAACAGGCTTCGAGGTAAGTAATCAAATTATGAGAAAATGTTACAGCATAGACAATAGCCCCTGGTGCTCTGTTTGGTGTTCGGAAGAAAGGCCGAATAGAGGATCAATTAAAAATCACAGGAGTCTAATCAGAATATGTCTATGTGAATAAGCAGGCTTCACTGATGGCCGCTGCCGCTCACACGGCGGAGGTCTCTGCACTGAAGCGGGACCTTGAGCGGTCCGAGGAAGTGCTCGGCCTTACCAAGAGGAAGCTCGAAGAGAACAAAGGTAAGTGATACCTCATCTGTTTATTGATAAAGAAAAAGGAAACTGGTTGTTAGATCGTAGGATCATCATGAATTTTTCTAGGGGCCACGACCGAAGTGGCGACCCTGAAGAAGGCGTTGTCCGAGGCCGAAGGCAAAGCGGCCAAGGAGCGCGTCGAGCGCGAGAAGCAAGAGGCCCGAGTCGGCGAGGTTCAGCAAGAGCTCCAGGAGTTTGTCAAGAAGTACGAGTCCTTGGAGCGTGACTCTAGGACGCAAGGGTCCGAGCTTGCGAAGGCCCTCGAGAACGCACAAAATGCCAAGGCCGAAACCCAAAAGGCCCTCTAGGAAATTGAGGCGGTCAGGAAGATAGCGGCGGGTAAGGCATTCATTATGCAAAGCAAGCATGTGAAGGAAACTTTCCTTTTACTTACCTGAATTCGGAGCTCTCCAGGAGCGTTCGCAGATCTACCTAGCAGTGTGTCGGATGCCGCGGAGTTCTACCGGGTCGAGGAAGGGAGCTCGACGGAGTGGTTGTTCTGGTCTCAGTATATTGGGACCGAACATCCGATGCCCTTGAGTGACCAGTTGAAGCAACTGGTCGAGTTTCACAAGGCGGCCGAACTGGCCATGAAGGGCCTCATAGTCTGGATGTGGCCTGGCGAGCCCCTGCCTGGCAGCTATTTCGGCCTGGTAAGGCGGCTTATGAACACGTGCCCATGGTTTGAAGTCATAAAGCGGTCCATCTGCATTGAGGGTGCGCGCAGGGCTTTTGCCCGGGCGAAAGTGCACTGGCGAAGATGGACGCCGAAAAGCTGGTGAAGGAGGGGCCGCCGGAGGGCAAGGAGCATCGCCACCCTGAAAAGTATTATGACAGTGTCCTGAAGGGTGCTCGCCTTGTGGCAGAGGAATGTGCTAAGGATGTAATATTTGAATGAATGTACTCATGTGATCCTGTAATGTGAAACGACTTCATGTGCGCTATGTAACGCTTGTTGATTTAAAATATTACTTTCTGTGCGGCCGTTTATAGAACTTGAGAGTTGGCCAGTCGTCGGCTTCTGCCCCCATGTAACTAGTACTGAGGTGTTCGGGATAAACCTGATCACTCTTTATCCCAGTTTTGGGTCCTTTGAAGGAGGTGTTCAGCACAACGAACCAGGCAATCGGACTATAAAGCTTTATCACTCTCACTTAGCCATAGAACTCTACAATTTTAAATTTTGGTGAAGCCCCTAGTATTCGGAAGGCCGAACTTGGGGCGCTATGTATGCCTAAATTGGACAAGGCCGACTCCTCGCCTGAAGCGGAAAAATCTTTAAGGATTTGAGACCTCACGAACAGCGACCAGCTCTTACCGCATCATGACAGTCAGTTTTCGGCTTTCTCTACTGAGGTGCTCATCCGGAAGAACCGAGACACAATCGCAGTAGTTCTCCCAGTGCTACCTTAGCTGATATAGCGGAACGTAAGGTACCAAAACATGGGAGCCGAGAAACCCAACTATTTACCCAAGACATGATTCAGAGCTGATGCATATAATGCTACAAGTTCGGGGTGCCGCGTTGTCGAAAGTGTTCGGACTTTTCATGCCATGTTATGGGGTACACTGATGCCCCTGGCGCACTGGTCGTATCAGAATGTACGGGTGCGAATTGTCGTAAGTAAGAAGACAGGGAAAAAAGATAAAGGAATGCAATAATGAGCTGATGATGTACATTGTTATTTAAATGATACGTCAAAACGTATGCATACATGTAGTGCAATAAGTAAAAATAGGACTATTTGACATGTCCTATCCAAGGTCAAGCTGCATGTGGGTATGCAAAATAGGTATATCGATCGTTATCAGAGACCACCTGAGGATTCCCTTGTACGTCAAAGCTTCTTGCTTCCTTGGTGTTTCCTTCTCGTGACGGGTCCGATAATCACATGATCGGAGAGGGCCTTTAGAGAATAGGGGCCTGAAAGGAAGAAAAAGTTAGGGGTATATGGGTCCTGAAGCGGTTGATCCGCATTGCGGGCCGTTCCATGGTCGTGCCTCCGCCTATGCCCATGGTATCTTGAGTGCGTAATTATGTACGTGCAGCGCAAATTTCGCCGCTTGACTGGGACTAGGACCGAGGCCGAATTGCTAGGAGAGCTCTAAACATGCCTGGCGATCCTCTTGCAGGGTACTCCGGACTCGCTTGAAGGTGTCCGGGGTCTTTTTCACCGAATTGGTGGTTTGCCTCATAAGGCTGCTTTGCGCTTCTGCTGCGAGGGCCGCAGTGTGATCCTTCGTGTGGAGCGAGCGTTCTGTGTTTCCATTAACTGTTATAACCCCGCGAGGTCCTGGCATTTTGAGCTTGAGGTATGCATAATGCGGTACCATATTGAATCTGGCAAATGCGGTTCGTCCAAGCAGTGCATGATAGCCACTGCGGAAGGGGACGATATCGAAGATTAACTCCTCGCTTCAGAAGTTGTCCAGAGATCCGAAGACTACTTCCAGTGTTATTGAGCCCGTGCAACAGGCCTCTACACCTGGGATGACACCTTTAAAGGTGGTTTTGGTGGGTTTGATCCTTGAGGGGTCTATACCCATTTTGCGCACTGTATCCTGATAAAGCAAGGTCAGGCTGCTGCCACCGTCCATAAGGACTCGAGTGAGGTGAAATCCGTCGATGATGGAGTCAAGGACCAATGCGGAAGAACCGCCATGATGGATACTGGTGGGGTGGTCCCTGCGATCGAAGGTGATTGGACAAGAAGACCATGGGTTGAACTTTGGGGCAACTGGCTCCATCGCATAGACATCCCTCAGTGCATGCTTCCGTTCCCGCTTGGGAATATGGGTTGCGTATATCATGTTTACCGTTTTCACTTGGGGAGGAAATTTCTTCTATCCTCCTGTGTCCGGCAGGCGGGGCTCCTCCTCATCGTCGCTATGCAGCCCCTTTTCCTTGTTTTCGGCATTCAACTTGCTGGCCTGTTTGAACACCCAACATTCTCTGTTGGTGTGGTTGGTTGGTTTATCGGGGGTGCCGTGAATTTGACACGAACGATCGAGTATGCGGTCCAAGCTGGACGGGCCCGGATTGCTTCTTTTGAACGGTTTTTCTGCTGACCAGATTTAGAGCCACTGAATCCGGCATTAACTGTCGTGTCTTCGGCGTTGTTGCCGTTGTTACGGCGTTTGTGTCAGTTGCGACATGGCCTGTCGTTGCTATCTTTGGCATCTGAATTGCCAGGGTTTCTTGATGTGTTGTTGCTGCAAGCCAGCCAACTATCCTCGCCCGCACAAAAGCGGGTCATGAGTGTCGTGAGGGCTGCCATGGACTTCGGCTTTTCTTGGCCGAGGTGTCGGGCGAGCCACTCGTCGCGGATGTTATTCTTAAATGCCGCTAAGGCCTCGACATCCGGACAGTCGACGATTTGGTTCTTTTTGAGTTAGGAACCGAGTCCAGAATTTCCTGGCTGATTCCCCTGGCTGTTGGGTTATGTGACTCAAGTCATCGGCATCCGGTGGTCGCACATAAGTGCCCTGGAAGTTGTCAAGGAATGCATCCTCAAAATTCTCCCAACTGCCAGTGGAGTTTGCCGGCAGGCTATTGAGCCAATGCTGAGCAGGTCCTTTCAGTTTTAATGGGAGGTACTTGATGGCATGTAGATCGTCACCACGGGCCATGTGGATGTGGAGGAGGAAATCTTCGATCCATACCGCGGGGTCTGTTGTGCCATCATATGACTCAATATTCACGGGTTTAAATCCTTCTAGGAATTCGTGATCCATTACTTCATCAATGAAGCATAGGGGGTGTGCGGCGCCTCTGTGCCGGGCTATATCACGACGCAGTTCATACGAGTCTTGTGTGCTATATTCAGCCCAGCCAGATTAGCTTTTAGTATATCCGGCGTGACGGTCGTCGTCATGCATTGGGGCGCGCCCCCGTGATCCGTAGATCGATCTTATATGTCCTGCTTTGTTTTCCAATACGTCTCACAGGTCCTGCGTGTTGCCCCGGGCCTTGGTGTTTTTGTTTGACTGACGACAGGGTGCGGGTTGGACTTCGGGCTGATACGCCGCTTTGTCTTGGCCACGAGGTGGCCGGTCAGCCGCATCATACGCTGGTAGTGTAGGCTTTAATGCTTCCTCCTCGAGTTGGGGTAGCAACCTGCACTTTGGGTAACTTTTGGTTGGGCTCTTGAGTTCGTATTCCTCGGCTGCCAGCACCTCGGTCCATCTATCCGCTAGCAGATCTTGATCAGCTTGAAGCTGTTGTTGCTTTTTCTTCAGGCTTTTTGCTGTGGCTATAAGCCGACGCTTGAAGTGCTCCTGCTCGATGGGATCCTCAGGCACGATAAATTATTCATCGCTGAGGCTCACCTCGTCATCGGAGAGGGGCATGTAATCGTCATCCCCTGATTCTCCGTCCGCCGCCTGTTCCTTAGGGCTAGCTTGCCCATCCTCCCACTCGAAGCCTGGCTGGAGGGGATTGTCTTCGTCTTCGGCACTGTCCGCAACGTTATTATCTCTTGTGCCAGTATTGCTGCTTTTGCTATGGCGGGGTTTAGAGCGGCGCCCATGACGCCAGTGCTTAGATTGCTTCTCGAGGGGATTATTCTCCGTTGCCTTATTGCCATCGCTTTCTTTGGGGGTGTCCACCATGTATATATCATATGTTGAGGTGGCTGTCCAGCGTCCTGTGGGCGGTGGTTCCTGTTCTTCTCCTGCATCGTCGTCCATACCGTCGATGTCTTTGGAGCCAAAATCAAGCATGTCGGTTAAGTCATCGACAATGGCTATTAAGTGGGTGGTGGGTGGGGAATGAATTTCTTCGTCGTCCGCTTCCCACTCAAGCCGGACATAGTTCGGCCAAGGGTCTCCTGACAAGGAGAGAGACCTCAATGAATTTAGCACGTCGCCCAAGGGCGAGTGCTGAAAGATATCCGCGGTGGTAAACTCCATGATCGGTGCCCAATCATATTCGATAGGCACGGATGCAGGCGGTTCGGAGCCTGTGGCCGGGGACGAATCCAAGGGTCCAGCAACACAGGTCTCATAGGAGGTGAAGTCAGTACGTATTCGGCTCTATTGCTGCTGGGTGTGTGGCCTCTGTGGCGGGGTCCATCCACCCGTCCTCGGACGACACGATATGCTCCAGATTGAGGGCTGGAGTTGCCACAAGTGTGATCTCCCAAACATCGCCCGGCGGCAGAGCTAAATCATGCTCGTCGCGACTGTGCGGCGCACCTGACATGGGCTCGAATCCGTCGAAGATCAAGTCTCCGTGGATGTCGGCAGTATAGTTCAAGCTTCCAAACCTGACCTGATGGCCAGGGGCGTAGATCTCGTTCTGCTCCAGATGGCCAAGCGAGTTGGCCCGCAGCACGAAGCCACCGAATACGAAGATCTGTCCGGGGAGGAAAACCTCACCCTGGATCGCATCGTTGCCGATGATCGAAGGATCCATCAAGCCTTATGGTGATGACACAGTGGAACTCTCAATGAAAGCACCAATGTCGGTGTCAAAACCGGCGGATCTCGGGTAGGGGGTCCCGAACTATGCATCTAAGGCGGATGGTAACAGGAGGCAAGGGACACAATGTTTACCCAGGTTCGGGCCCTCTCGATGGAGGTAATACCCTACTTCCTGCTTGATTGATCTTGATGATATGAGTATTACAAGAGTTGATCTACCACGAGATCATAGAGGCTAAACCCTAGAAGCTAGCCTATGATTATGATTGTTGTTGTCCTACGGAGTAAACCCACCAGTTTATATAGAGATCGGAGGGGGCTAGGGTTACACAGAATCGGTTACAAGGGAGGAGATCTACATATCCGAATTGCCAAGCTTGCCTTCCACGCAAAGGAGAGTCCCACCCGGACACGGGACGAAGTCTTCAATCTTGTATCTTCATAGTCCAACAGTCCAGCCAAAGGATATAGTCCGGCCGTCCGAGGACCCCCTAATCCAGGACTCCCTCACGACCCACCTCCACACCGCCGCAGCCCCGAGCTGCTTCAAGTCACCGACACCATCTCATTCTGAGCCACGGGTTTACCAAGTTGCGGTGCTACAATCCTGCCTGAGCCGCCCCGTCGCAGCAGTCCACCTTGCGTCACCGGACTCCATTAACGAGTCATCATTAGCCACCTTGCCGGCCGATTCTAATTTTCGAAACTACCACGGCCCTGGCGTCTCGTTGTTGCCTTCTGATACGTCCATTTTGAATCATGCTTTTATATCAATATTTATTGCATTATGGGCTGTTATTACACATTATGTCACAATACTTATGCCTATTCTCTCTTATTTTACAAGGTTTACATAAAGAGGGAGAATGCCGGCAGCTGGGATTCTGGGCTGGAAAAGGAGCAAATATTAGAGACCTATTCTGCACAGCTCCAAAAGTCCTGAAACTTCACGGAAGATGTTTTCCAAATATATAAAAAATATTGAGAGAAAGAACTTCACCAGGGGGGCCACACCCTGCCCACGAGGGTGGGGGGCGCGCCCCCTACCTCGTGGGCCTCCTGGTGGCCCTCCGATAGCCATCTTCTGCTATATGGAGTCTTTCGATGGGAAAAATCAGAAGCCATCTTCTTGGACGAAACTCCGCCGCCACGAGGCGGAACCTTGGCGGAACCAATCTAGGGCTCTGGCGGAGCTGTTCTGCCGGGGAAACTTCCCTCCCGGAGGGGGAAATCATCGCCATCGTCATCACCAACGCTCCTCTCATCGGGAGAGGGCAATCTCCATCAACATCTTCATCAGCACCATCTCATCTCAAAACCCTAGTTCATCTCTTGTATCCAATTCTTGTCTCCAAGTCCGGGATTGGTGCTAGTAGGTTGCTAGTAGTGTTAATTACTCCATGTAGTTGATGCTAGTTGGTTTAATTGGTGGAAGATCATATGTTCAGATCCTATATGCATATTAATACCCCTCTGATTATGAACATGTTTATGCTTTGTGAGTAGTTACTTTTGTTCCTGAGGACATGGGAGAAGTCTTGCTATTAGTAGTCATGTGAATTTGGTATTCGTTCGATATTTTGATGAGATGTATCTTGTCTCTCCTCTAGTGGTGTTATGTGAACGTCGACTACATGACACTTCACCATTATTTGGGCCTAGAGGAAGGCATTGGGGAGTAATAAGTAGATGATGGGTTGCTAGAGTGACAGAAGCTTAAACCCTAGTTTATGCGTTGTTTCATAAGGGGCTGATTTGGATCCATATGTTTCATGCTATGGTTAGTTAGGGAGTCCTGGATTAGGGGGTATCCGGACAGCCGGACTATATCCTTTGGCCGGACTGTTGGACTATGAAGATACAAGATTGAAGACTTCGGCCCGTGTCCGGATGGGACCCTCCTTGGCGTGGAAGGCAAGCTTGGCAATACAGATATTTAGATCTCCTTCCTTGTAACCGAATCTGTGTAACCCAAGCCCCCTCTGGTGTCTATATAAACCGGAGGGTTTTAGTCCGTAGGACAACATACAATCATACCATAGGCTAGCTTCTAGGGTTTAGCCTCTCTGATCTCGTGGTAGATCAACTCTTGTGCTACTCATATTATCAAGAATAATCAAGCAGGACGTAGGGTTTTACCTCCATCAAGAGGGCCCGAACCTGGGTAAAACATCGTGTCCCATGCCTCCTGTTACCATCCGCCTTAGACGCACAGTTCGGGACCCCCTACCCGAGATCCGCCGGTTTTGACACCGACATTGGTGCTTTCATTGAGAGTTCCTCTGTGTCGTCATCATTAGGCTTGATGGCTCCCTCGATCATTGATAGCGATGCAGTCCAGGGTGAGACTTTTCTCCCCGGACAGATCTTTGTATTCGGCGGCTTCGCACTGCGGGCCAACTCGCTTGGCCATCTGGAGCAGATCGAGAGTTACGCCCCTAGCCACCAGGTCAGGTTTGGAAGCTTAAACTACATGGCCGACATCCACGGAGACTTAGTCTTCAATGGATTTGAGCCCCTGCCATGTGCGCCGCACGGTCATGATGAGCATGATTTAGCTCTACCATCAGACAGAGTTCAGGAGACCGCACCGGCAACCGCTCGGACCCTCAATTCGGAGCCAATTGCTCTATCCATGGACGGGTGGATAGACCCCGCCACGGAGGCTGTATTCTCAGCGGCGATCGAGGCGAGTATTGACCTTACCATTCACGGGAGCCGTGACGCCGAACTGCCGGATTCTTCCCCGGCCACGGACTCCGAACCGCCTGCGCCCATGCCTATCGAATCCGACTGGGCGCCGATCATGGAGTTCACCTCCGCAGGTATCTTTCAGCACTCGCCCTTCGGCGACATACTGAACTCATTAAGGTCTCTCTCCCTGTCTGGAGAGTCCTGGCCGAACAATGTTCGGCAGGATTGGGATGCGGATGACGAAGAAATTCGCCGCGCACCCACCACCCACTTAGTAGCCACTGTCGACAATTTGACCGACATGCTCGACTTCGACTCCGAAGACATTGACGGTATGGACGACAATGCGGGAGATGAAGAGGAACCACTGCCTACAGGGCACTGGACAGCCACCTCATCATATGAAATACACATGGTGGACACACCCAACGAAGGCAATGGCGACGGGACAGCGGAGGATGACCCCTCCAAGAAGCAACCCAAGCGCCAACGTCAGCGGCGCCGCTCTAAGTATCGCCAAAGCAAAAGCGGTGACACTGGCACAAGAGATAATAGCACTCCGGACAGTGCCGAAGACGACAACAATCCCCTCCAGCAAGATTTAGAGCAGGAGGATGGAGAAGCCAGGCCTCCCGAGAGAGCGGCAGATGGAGAGGCGGAGGATGATAATTACATGCCTCCCTCTGAAGACGAGGCAAGCCTCGACGATGATGAATTTGTCGTGTCGGAGGATCCCGTCGAGCAAGAGCGCTTCAAGCGCCGGCTTATAGCCACGACAAATAGCCTTAAGAAAAAGCAGCAGCAGCTTGGGGCTTATCAAGATTTGCTAGCTGACAGATGGACTGAAATCCTCGCGGCCGAGGAATATGAACTCGAACGCCCCTCCAAGAGTTACCCAAAGCGCAGGTTGCTACACCGGCGGGAGGAGGAAGCATTAAAACCTACATCTCCAGCATATGATGCGGCTGACCGGCCACCTCATGGCCGCGACAGAGAGGCATTTCAGCCAAAAACTCAGCCCGCACCCCGACGCCACTCAAATAAAAATGACAAGGCACGAGGAAACACGCTAGACCTGCGAGATGTATTGGAGGACAAAGCAAAACACGCAAGATCGATCTACGGATCACGAGGGCGCGCCACTACGTGAGACGATAACCGTCACGCGGATACAGTAAAAGTAAATCTGGCCGGGCCGAACACAACGGACAAGACTCATTCGAGCTGCGTTGCGACATAGCCCACTACAGAGGCGCCGCACACCCCATATGCTTCACAGACGAAGTAATGGATCACCAAATCCCATGGGGTTTCAAACCCGTAAACATCGAATCATACGACGGCACAACAGATCCCGTGGTATGGATTGACGACTTCCTCCTGCACATCCACATGGCCCGCGGTGACGATCTACACGCCATCAAATACCTCCCACTCAAGCTCAAAGGACCAGCTCGGCATTGGCTCAACAGCCTGCCAGCAGAATCCATCGGCTGTTGGGAAGATCTGGAAGCCGCATTCCTCGACAACTTCCAGGGCACTTATGTGCGACCACCAGATGCCGATGACTTGAGCCACATAATTCAGCAGCCAGAGGAATCGGCCAGGCAATTCTGGACACGGTTCCTAACAAAGAAAAATCAAATCGTCGACTGTCCGGATGCAGAGGCCCTAGCAGCTTGTAAGCACAACATCCGCGACGAGTGGCTTGCCCGGCACCTTGGCAGGAAAAGCCGAAATATATGGCAGCCCTCACGACACTCATGACCTGCTTTTGCGCGGGAGAAGACAGCTGGCTGGCTCGCAGCAATAATATATCAAAGAACCATGGTACTTCGGATACCAAGGATACGACAGTCAATGCCGGATTCAGAGGCTCTAAACCCGGTCAGCGGAAAAAGCCATTCAAAAGAAGCACCCCGGGCCCGTCCAGTTTGGACCGAATACTCGATCGCTCGTGCCAAATACATGGCACCCCCGACAAGCCAGCCAACCACACCAATAGGGAATGTTAAATGCCGAAAACAAAGATAAGGGGTCACATAGCGATGATGAGGAGGAGCCCCCACAGCCGAACATCGGAGGACAGAAGAGGTTCCCCCCACAAGTGCGGATGGTGAAGATGATATACGCAACCCACATCCCCAAGAGGGAGCGGAATCGTGCGTTAAGGGATGTATATGCGTTGGAGCCAGTCGCCCCAAAGTTCAACCCATAGTCCTTGTGTCCAATCACCTTCGATCGCAGGGACCATCCCACTAGTATCTGTCATGGCGGATTCGCCGCACTGGTCCTAGACCCAATCATCGACGGATTTCACCTCACTCGAGTCCTTATGGACAGCGCAGCAGCCTGAACCTGCTTTATCAGGACACAGTGCGCAAAATGGGTACAGACCCTTCAAGGATCAAACTCACAAAAACGACGTTCAAAGGCGTCATACCAGGTGTAGAGGCCCATTGCATAGGCTCACTCACACTGGAAGTGGTCTTCGGATCCCTGGATAACTTCCGGAGCGAGGAGTTAATCTTTGATATAGTCCCGTTCCGTAGTGGCTATCATGCACTCGTCGGGCGAACCACATTTGCGAGATTCAACGCGGTACCGCACTATGCATATCTCAAGCTCAAGATGCCAGGACCTCGGGGGTTCATCACAGTGAATGGAAACACAGAGTGCTCTCTCCGCACGGAGGAGCACACTGCGGCCCTCGCAACAGAAGTGCAAAGCAGCCTCTTAAGGCAATCCACCTGTTCGGCGATTAAGGACCCGGACACCTTCAAGCGCGCCCGGAGTAATTGGCAACAAGACCGCCTGGCACATTCCGAGCTCGCATAGCAATGCGGCCCCCACCCCAGTCCCAGCCAAATGGTGAAATCCGTGCCACGCATACATAATTACGCATTGAAAATACCATGGGCACAGGTGGGGAGGGGGCACGACTACGACACGCCCCAAGACGCGGCTCAACCGCACTAGGGGCTTCCTGCTTTGTTATTTTTATTTCTTTCAGGACTTCAATCTCTGGAAGCCCCGTCCGGCAGTACGATTGCCGGACACACGATACAACAACCAAGGAGGCAGAAAGCTACATCGCATCAAGGAATTCCCAGGTGGTCTCTGATAACGAGTGAAATACCTGCTTTAAATACCATTCCTCAGCTTGCCCTTGGAGGGGACATATCAAATAGTCCTACTTTTTTGCTTATCGCACTACTTGTATCATTCTACTTCGACGCACCTTTTTGAATAAACAATGCATATCACTAGACTATTATCGCATTCTTCTTATATATAATATATATATATATATTCATTCATGACATTCAGCAACCGTACACTCTGGTACGACCAATACACCAGGGGCTTAAGCGTACCCCATAATACGGCGTGAGAAGTCCGAACACTTTCGACAGTGTGGCACCCCGAACTTATAGCATTATATGCATCAGCTCCGAATCATGTCTTGGGTCAATAGTTGGGTTTTCCAGGCTCCCATGTTTTGGTACCTTACGTTCCGCTATATCGGCTAAGGTAGCACTGGGAGAACTACTGCGATTGTGCCCTGGTTCATCTGGGCTAAGCACCTCAGTAGAGAAAGCTAAAACTGACTGTCATGATAAGGCGAGAGCTGGTCGCTGTTCGAGAGGTCTCGAGTCCCTAAAGACTCATGCCGCTTAGAGCGAGGAGTCGGCTTTGTCCGACTTAAGGCGTGTATAGCGCCCCGAATTCAGCCTTCCGAATACTAGGGGCTGCGCCAAAATTTAAAATTGTAGACTTCTATGGCTAAGTGAGAGTGATAAAGCATTATAGTCTGATTGCCTTGTTCGTTGTGCTGAGCACCTCTCTCGAAGGACCCAACAATGGGAAAAAGAGTGCTCAGATTTATCTTGAACACCCCAGCACTCGTGGCATGGGGGCAGAAGCCGCACAGAAGGTAATATTTTAAATTCAAACAAGCGTTGCATAGCGCATATGGACAAGTTTTCATAATACAGGATCACACGAGCAAGTTCATTCAAAAATTACATCCTTCGCACACTCGTCCGCCACAAGACGGGCACCCTTCAGGACACCCTCATAATACATTTCGGGGGTGGCGATGCTCCTTGCCCTGCGGCGGCCCCTCCTTCACCAGCTTCTCGGCGTCCATCTTGGCCCAGTGCACCTTCGCACGGGCAAAAGCCCGGCGTGCACCTTCAATGCAGACAGACCACTTTATGGCTTCCAGCCGTGGGTAGGCATTCACAAGCCGCCTCACTAGGCCGAAGTAGCTGTTGGGAAGGGAGTCGCCAGGCCACATCCAGACTATAAGGCCCCTCATGGCCAGTTCGACTGCCTTGTGCAGCTTGGCCAGTTGCTTCAGCTGGTCGCTCATAGGCATCGGGTGTTCGGTCCCAGTATACTAAGACCAGAACAACTTCTCCGTCGAGCTTCCCTCCTCGGCCTGGTAATATTTCGCGGCATCTGACACGCTGCGGGGCAAATCTGCGAATGCTCCTGGAGAGCTCCGGACTCGGGTAAGTAACAAGTAATTTACTTTCACATGCTTGCTTTGCATATTGAATGCCTTACCCACCGTTATCTTCCCCGTTGCCTCAATCTCCTGGAGGGCCTTTTGGGCTTCAGCCTTGGCATGCTTTGTGCTCTCGAGGGCTGCGGCAAGCTCGGACTCTCGCGTCTTCGAGTCAAGCTCCAAAGCCTCGTGCTTCTTCACGAGAGCCTGGAGCTCTTGCTGCACCTCGCCCACCCGTGCCTCTTGTTTTCCTGCTCGGTGCGCTCCTTGGCCGCTTTGTTTTCGGCCTCGGACAACGATTGCTTCAGGGTCACCACTTCGGTCGTGGCCCCTGCCACATTC
Source organism: Triticum urartu (assembly GCF_003073215.2). Taxonomy (NCBI): domain Eukaryota; kingdom Viridiplantae; phylum Streptophyta; class Magnoliopsida; order Poales; family Poaceae; genus Triticum; species Triticum urartu. The sequence continues at coordinate 549,862,116 of NC_053025.1, read as the reverse complement.
ATGATGATCCTATCATTTTTGCAACCGCATCTTTATATATATATATACATATATATGGACAACGCATTACTTACCTTTGTTCTCCTCGAGCTGCCTCTTGGCAAGACCGAGCTCTTTCTTGGACCGCTCGAGGTTCTGCCTCAGTACAGCGACCTCCGCAGTCAGTGCGGCAGAGGTCAGCAGCGAAGCCTGCACACACATAAAGACATACTTATATTAGACTCCTGCAGATATTATTTGATCCTCTATTCGGCTTTTCTTTGTGAACACCAAACAGAGAATCAATGGCTACTGTCTATGTGGTAATATTTTTCCTATATTTTAAATGCTTACCTCAAAGCCTGTTAGAAGGCTGGCACAAGCTTCAGTCAGTCTGCTTTTGGCGGACTGAACCTTCTTGATCACCGCACTCATAATAGTGCGGTGCTCTTCGTCGATGGAAGCACCGCGAAGCGCTCCTAGCAGTTCATCCGGTGCCTCTGGATGGACAGAGGTCACCAGCACGGATGGCTTGCCCCTCTGGAAGAGGGCCTCCTGCCCATGTCCGGAAACACTGGAGGTTCCCGCGCGGTGTCCGGCTGAGGGCCGAACTTGGAGCCCCTGGGAGCCTTGCTCCCTTTGCTCCTGGGGTCCGGAAGGTCGCCTTGAGGCGCCTCCGGGACTGTCTCCCCCCGGCTCTGTGCCCCTTGAGACAATACCTTGGCATTGTCCGTAGGGTAAGGGGAGGAGGCGGTTGGAAGTGTATCACTATTCATGTCCGACGAGTCCAAGGAACCGTCCGACGATGATACGTCGATACGGGCTTGGGGCGGACTGCATAATCATATTCGACGTTAGGAGAAGCAGTGCAACAAAAGTATGCTATGAGTTACTCTGGTATCCGAATACTTATGATTTCGCCAGGGGCTTGGCCCTAAGCAGCCACTCGTCTTCGCTGTCGGCGGCGGTGGTGGAACAGTCCGGAAGGAGAGTCCTTCCCTTCTTGGACCCTTCGGCCTCCCCGGTTGGGGTGGCCTTCCTTTTCTTGTCTCCCCCGGCTGGAGGGGGAGAATCTTCGTCTTCCTTCTCCTCATTTTCACGGGAGGAGTGCGCCTCGGAGTTATTGGACGATGTGTCCGATACCACCTGGCGCCGGGAACTCTTTCGGGTTCCCGTGGCCTTCTTCTTGGTCTTCTCCGGCACCTCATAAGGAGCTGGAGTCCGCTTCTCCGTTAGGAGAGCGTCTGCGGGGTCTTCGGGCAAAGGGGCCAGATAGTTATCTGCTCTGATGTCTCCACCCAGTCTTGCCAAAGGCATGGGAACTCATACCCCGCACATGGTTAAGCTATGGGAAATAAATACCCTATGCACAGAGCTTACCGGATTTGCAGGGTGCTTCGCGCTTAGCCCGCGGTCCTCGGTAAGAGAAGGGGGCACCTCGGCGCCCTTTTATAGCACCTTCCAGACGTCCTTATGCATTGTGTCGACGAGCTCGTGTAGAGTCTGGTGCTGGGCCGGGCCGAACTCCCATAAGTTGAAATCCCGTTGTTGACACGGGAGGATCCGGCGGAAGAGCATGACCTGGACTATGTTGACAAGCTTAAGTTTCTTGCTTGTCATGTTCCGGATACACTTCTGGAGTCCGTCCAGCTCCACTAATGAGCCCCAGGACAGGCCGTTCTTCTTCCAGGAAGTGAGCCGCGTTGGGATTCCGGATCGAAACTCGAGGGCCGCCACCCAGTTGGCGTCGCGCGGCTCGGTGATGTAGAACCACCCCGTTTGCCACCCCTTTATGGTCTCCACAAAGGAGCCCTCGAGCCAGGTAACGTTGGGAATTTTGCCCACCATGGCTCCACCGCATTCCGCTTGTTGGCCGCCTACTACCTTCGGCTTGATATTGAAGGTCTTCAGCCATAGTCCGAAGTGGGGCCGGATGCGGAGGAAAGCTCGCACACGACGATGAACGTCGAGATGTTGAGGATGAAATTCAGGGCCAGATCATGAAAGTCCAGTGCATAATAGAACATGAGGCCGTGGACGAATGGATGGAGGGGAAACCCCATTCCGCGGACGAAGTGGGGGAGGAAAACCACCCTTTCGTGAGGTTCCGGGGTAGGGACGATCTGCCCCGCGGCTGGCAGCCAGTGCGCGATATCCGCGGCTAAGTATCCGGGTCCACGTAGCTTTTTGATGTGTCCCTCCATGATAGAGGAGGCCATCCACTTGCCTCCCGCTCCGGACATGTTTGGAGAGAGTTGAGGAGAAGGATGTGGACTTGGGTGCTGGAGCTCGAGTGCGCGAGAATGGATGAGCAAGGTGGAAGAAGGCGTGGGTAGAAAAAGGTGAAACCTTATCCCCTTATAAGGGCGGACGAAACTACGCGCCCCACTAGCCTGGTAAAACTCGCTTATCCCCCAAGCACTGTAATTGATGGCGCGGTTGGGTTACCCACGTCCGTTTTGATGGGAATCCCGTAATAAGGGGACACGATCACTGCTTCGACAAGACGTGCCAAGGAAACCGCCTCGCAAAACACGCTGAGATAGGTTATGAAAAACGATTCGAATAAAGACCTGGCCGTGGTGTAATGTCACACTACGGGGTACGTCAGCAGATTAGATTTGTGTAAATATTATTCTCTCTACGGTGGTATGTGGAACTTGTTTTGCAGAGCAGGACACGATCCTCGTGTTCAAAATCTTCTGTGAAGTATTCGGAGGAGGAACCAGCCTTGCAATGTCGAAGACAATCTGCGCGTCGGACTTATCGTCATTGAAGCCTGGTTCAGGGGCTACTGAGGGAGTCCTGGATTAGGGGGTATCCGGACAGTCAGACTATATCCTTTGGCCGGACTGTTGGACTATGAAGATACAGGATTGAAGACTTCGTCCCGTGTCCGGATGGGACCCTCCTTGGCGTGGAAGGCAAGCTTGGCAATACAGATATTTAGATCTCCTTCCTTGTAACCGACTCTGTGTAACCCTAGCCTCCTCTGGTGTCTATATAAACCGGAGGGTTTTAGTCCGTAGGACAACATATATAAAATCATACCATAGGCTAGCTTCTAGGGTTTAGCCTCTCTGATCTCGTGGTAGATCAACTATTGTACTACTCATATTATCAAGAATAATCAAGCAGGACGTAGGGTTTTACCTCCATCAAGAGGGCCCGAACCTGGGTAAAACATCGTGTCCCCTGCCTCCTGTTACCATCCCCTTAGACACACAGTTCGGGACCCCCTACCCGAGATCCGCCGGTTTTGACACCGACAGTTAGGTTTACCTTAATACTTTTGTTGTATTTGCGGATGTTTGCAATAGAGGTTAATCATAAGTGGGATGCTTGTACAAGTAAGGGCAGTATCCAAGCACCGGTCCACCCACATACCAAATTATCAAAGTACCGAACGCGAATCATATGAACGTCATGAAAACTAGCTTGACGATAATCCCATGTGTCCTCGGGAGCGCTTTACATCATATAAGAGTTTGTCTAGGCTTGCCCTTTGCTACAAAAAGGATTGGGCCACCTTGCTGCACCTTATTTAATTTTGTTACTTGTTGCTCGTTACAAATTATCTTACCACAAAACTATCTGTTACCACTTATTTCAGTACTTGCAGAGAATACCTTGCTGGAAACTGCTTATCATTTCCTTCTGCTCCTCGTTGGGTTCGACACTCTTACTTATCGAAAGGACTACGATAGATCCCCTATACTTGTGCGTCAACAAGACTCTTCTCTGGTGCCGTTGCTGGGGAGTGAAGCGCCTTTGGTAGGTGGAATTTGGTAAGAAAAAATTTATATAGTGTGCTGAAATTTACTGTCACTTGTTACCATGGAAAGTAATCCTCTAAGGGGCTTGTGCGGGGTATCTTCACCCCGACCAGTAGAGCAAAGAGTTGCTCCTCAACCTACTGAACCTACTGAAAATGAAAATGAAAATGCTTGCTTTGAAGTTCCTTCGGGTATGATAGGAAAACTGCTAGCTAATCCTTTTTTAGGAGATGGAACAAAACATCCTGATGAACATCTGATATATGTGGATGAAGTTTGTGGATTATTTAAGCTTGCAAGTGTGCCCGAAGATGTTGTTAAGAAGAAGGTCTTCCCTTTATCTTTGAGGGGAGATGCATCGACATGGTACACGCTATGTGATGATATGGGGTCTTGGAATTACAAACGATTGAAATTGGAATTTCATCAGAAGTTTTATCCTATGCATCTTGTTCATCGTGATCGCAATTATATATATATATAATTTTGGCCTCGCGAAGGAGAAAGCATCGCTCAAGCTTGGGGGAGGCTTAAATCAATGTTATATTCATGCCCCAATCATGAGCTCTCAAGAGAGATGATTATTCAAAAAATTTATGCTCGGCTTTCTGGTAACAATCGCACCATGATTGATACTTCTTGTGCTAGCTCTTTTATGGTGAAGACTATTGAATTCAAATGGGATTTATTGGAAAGAATTAAACGCAACTCTGAAGATTGGGACCTCGACAATGGTAAGGAGTCAGGTATGACACCTAGTTTTGATTGTGTTAAATCTTTTATGGATATTGATATTTTTCGTAAATTTAGCACTAGATATGGACTTGACTCTGACATAGTAGCTTCTTTCTGTGAATCTTTTGCTGCTTATGTTGATCTCCCCAAGGAGAAGTGGTTTAAATATCATCCTCCCATAGAAGTAAAAGTAGCTACACCTATTAAAGTTGAAGAAAAGACTATAACTTATAATGATCCTATTGTTCCTACTTCTTATGTTGAGAAACCACCTTCCCCCGTTAGGATAAAGGATCATGCTAAAGCTTTTAACTATGGTTCGTAAAAGCAATATTAAAACATATACACCTCCTGAGCAAGTTAAAGTTGAACCTAATATTGCTATCTTTAAAGATCTCTTGTCTGATAATATTGATGGGCATGTTATTTATTTCTGTGATGAAACTACTAGAATTGCTAAACCTTGTGATAAAGATAAACCTAGACTTGTGGTAGCCATGCCTTTTATTTCTGTTAAAATAGGAGATCATTGTTATCATGGCTTATGTGATATGGGTGCTAGTGCTAGTGCAATACCTTATTCCTTATACAAAGAAGTTATGCATGATATTGCACCTGCTGAGATGGAAGATATTGATGTCACAATTAAACTTGCCAATAGAGATACTATTTCACCAATGGGAATTGTTAGAGATGTTGAAGTCTTGTGTGGCAAAACTAAATATCCTGCTGATTTTCTTGTTCTTGGTTCCCCACAAGATAGATTTTGTCCCATTATATTTGGTAGACCCTTCTTAAATACTGTTAATGCTACCATAGATTGCAAAAGAGATGCTGTTACTATCGGTTTAGATGATATGACTCATGAATTTAATTTTTCTAAATTTAGTAGACAACACCGTGAAGAAGAATTACCTAGTAAGGATGAAATTATTGGTCTTGCTTCTATTGCCGTACCTCCTAGTGATCCTTTAGAACAATACTTGCTAGACCATGAAAATGATATATTTATGAATGAAAGAAGGGAATTAGATGAAGTATTCTTTAAACAGGAATATATTCTGAAAAACAATTTACCTGTTGAAATCCTAGAGGATCCTCCTCCACCCAAGGGTGATCCCGTGTTTGAGCTTAAACCGTTACCTGATACTCTTAAATATGCTTATCTTGATGAGAAAAAGATATATCCTGTTATTATTAGTGCTAACCTTTCAGAGCATGAGGAAGAGATATTATTGAAAACTCTGAAGAAGCACCGCGCTGCTATTGGGTATACTCTTGATGATCTTAAGGGCATTAGTCCCACTCTATGTCAACATAAAATTAATTTGGCAGAAGATGCTAAACCAGTTCGTGATCATCAATGCCGGCTGAATCCTAAAATGAAAGAAGTGGTAAGAAAGGAGATACTAAAGCTCCTTGAGGCAGGTATAATTTATCCCGTTGCTGATAGTCAGTGGGTAAGCCCTGCCCATTGTGTCCCTAAGAAGGGATGTATTACTGTTGTACCTAACGATAAAGATGAATTGATTCCTCAAAGAATTATTACAGGTTATAGGATGGTAATTGATTTTCGCAAATTAAATAAGGCTACTAAAAAGGATCATTACCCCTTACCTTTTATCGATCAAATGCTAGAAAGATTGTCCAAACATACACATTTTTGCTTTCTAGATGGTTATTCTGGTTTCTCTCAAATACCTGTGTCAGCCAAAGATCAATCAAAGACTACTTTTACATGCCCTTTTGGTACTTTTGCTTATAGACATATGCCTTTTGGTTTATGTAATGCACCTGCTACCTTTCAAAGATGCATGATGGCTATATTCTGTGACTTTTGTGAAAAGTTTGTGAGGTTTTCATGGACGACTTTTCCGTCTATGGATCTTCTTTTGATGATTACTTGAGCAACCTTGATCGAGTTTTGCAGAGATGTGAAGAAACTAATCTTGTCTTGAATTGGGAAAAGTGCCACTTTATGGTTAATGAAGGTATTGTCTTGGGGCATAAAGTTTCTGAAAGAGGTATTGAAGTTGATAAAGCCAAGGTTGATGCTATTGAAAAGATGACATGTCCCAAGGACATCAAAGGTATAAGAAGTTTCCTTCGTCATGCCGGTTTTTATAGGAGGTTCATCAAGGACTTCTCAAAAATCTCTCGGCCTCTGACTAATTTATTACAAAAATATATACCATTTGTCTTTGATGATGATTGTGTAGAAGCATTTGAAATACTTAAGAAAGCATTGGTTTCTGCACCTATTGTTCGGCCACCTGATTGGAAGTTACCCTTTGAAATTATGTGTGATGCCAGTGATGATGCTGTAGGTGATGTTCTAGGACAAAGAGTTGATAAGAAACTAAATGTTATTCAATATGCTAGTAAAACCCTAGACAATGCTCAAAGAAATTATGCTACCACTGAAAAAGAATTCTTAGTAGTTGTATTTGCTTGTGATAAGTTCAGACCTTATATTGTTGATTCTAAAGTAACTATTCACACTGATCATGTTGCTATTAAATATCTCATGAGAAAGAAAGATGCTAAACCTAGACTTATTAGATGGGTTCTCTTGCTACAAGAATTTGACTTACATATTGTTGATAGAAAGGGAGCTGAGAACCCCGTTGCAGACAACTTGTCTAGGTTAGAAAATGTGCCTGATGACCCACTACCTATTGATGATAGCTTTCCTGATGAGCAACTAAATGTCATAAATGCTTCTCATACTGCTCCATGGTATGCTGATTATGCTAATTACATTGTTGCTAAGTTTATACCACCTAGTTTCACATTCCAGCAAAAGAAAAAGTTCTTCTATGATTTGAGGCATTACTTTTGGGATGACCCACATCTTTATAAAGAAGGAGTAGATGGTGTTATTAGACGTTGTGTACCTGAGCATGAACAGGAACAGATCCTACGCAAGTGTCACTCCGAAGCTTATGGAGGATACCATGCTGGAGATAGAACTGCACATAAGGTACTACAATCTGGTTTTTATTGGCCTACTCTCTTCAAGGATGCCCGTAAGTTTGTCTTATCTTGTGATGAATGTCAAAGAATTGGTAATATTAGTAGACATCAAGAAATGCCTATGAATTATTCACTTGTTATTGAACCATTTGATGTTTGGGGCTTTGACTATATGGGACCTTTTCCTTCCTCTAATGGTTATACACATATTTTAGTTGTTGTTGATTACGTTACTAAGTGGGTAGAAGCTATTCCAGCTAGTAGTGCTGATCATAACACTTCTATTAAAATGCTTAAATAAGTTATTTTCCAAGATTTGGAGTCCCTAGATATTTAATGACTGATGGTGGTTCACATTTTATTCATGGTGCTTTCCGTAAAATGCTTGCTAAATATGATGTTAATCATAGAATTGCATCTCCTTATCCCCCTCAGTCTAGTGGTCAAGTAGAATTGAGTAATAGAGAACTCAAATTAATTTTGCAAAAGACTGTTAATAGGTCTAGAAAGAATTGGTCCAAGAAACTTGATGATGCATTATGGTCCTATAGAACTGCATATAAAAATCCTATGGGTGTGTCTCCGTATAAAATGGTCTATGGAAAAGCATGTCACTTACCTCTCGAACTAGAACACAAGGCTTATTGGGCTATTAAAGAACTTAATTATGATTTTAAACTTGCCGATGAGAAGAGGTTATTTGATATTAGCTCACTTGATGAATGGAGAACCCAAGCCTACGAAAATGCCAAGTTGTTTAAAGAAAAAGTTAAAAGATGGCATGACAAAAGGATACAAAAGCGTGAGTTTAATGTAGGTGATTATGTATTGCTATACAACTCTCATTTAAGATTTTTTGCAGGAAAACTTCTCTCTAAATGGGAAGGTCCTTACGTTATCGAGGAGGTCTACCGTTCTGGTGCCATAAAAATCAACAACTTTGAAGGCACAAATCTGAAGGTGGTGAACGGTCAAAGAATCAAACATTATATCTCAGGTAATACCATAAATGTTGAAACCAATGTTATTGAAACCGTAAACCCGGAGGAATACATAAGGGACACTTTCTGAAATGTTTCAGACTCCGAAAAGGAATAGGTATGTGGTACGGTAAGTAAACCGACTCCAAAACAGTTTTTAAGGCAATATTTCTCCGTTTTGGAATATTTAGAAAAATAGAAAAATAAGTAGCAGTCCGGGAAGGACACGAGGGCTCCACGAGGGTGGAGGGCGCGCCCCCCTACCTCGTGGGCACCTCATGTGCTCTCCGGACTCCGTTTTCGTACACGACACGTATTTTGGTCGGTAAAAATTCATTATATAATCTCCCGAGGGTTTTGACTCCCGTATAACGCAAAAATCTCCTGTCTTTGTTTTGAGCTGTTTTTCTGACAAATCCAGGTCGTCATGTCGTCTTCAAGTGCCCCCAAGGACCAGTTCTTCGAGAAGCTCATCAACCCCTACCTCAGAGAAGTGCTGCAACACCCTCAAACCATAGAGATGCGTGAGGGGTTGTTGCACATCCGCGATGCTGAGGGGCCAAGGAAGACCGGAAGCACGGAGGCCAGGCTCGAGGCATTGGAGCAAGAAGTTTTCAAGTGTCAGGAGATGGTGGAGCGTGGACTTGATTCCAATCACATTATGATCGCGGAGTTCACCAACAACCACAAGCTGGACGTCAAGGACATTGGGGAGGCCATCTTCAAGCTTCATGAGAAAATCGAGCACCTCCAAGCCCAGATTTATGACCTGCAAAACCAAAACTGTGAGTATGAATATAGATTCAAGAGGATGAGTTTGGCTGCAGATTTAAGGTGTCAGGAGACTTGATCATCCTTCTATGATGGTGAGCCTATGCCCTGGAAGAAGGACGACAAGCCTACACCATCAACAAAATCACCACCGTCTCCACCAACAAAGAAGAATTGAGTATCTGGTATGGGCACTCAACTTGGCAACTGCCAAGCTTGGGGGAGTGCCCCGGTATCGTATCAACATCACTTTATCTTTACCGTTTTTCTTAGTTCGATCCTTTTGGTAATATCTTGATGTAGTATAATAAAAGTTCTTAGTGTGATCTAGTTGTGAGTTTTGCTTTATCATCCTTCTATGTAATCGAGTTCGTGAGCTATATAATAAAGATTAGTGTTGAGTCAAGGGCTTGATTATTTTGCCATGATCCTAAGTGAATAAAAGAAAAGAGAAAGAAATCAAAAGAAACAAAGAGATCATGTGAGTCTTATGGAGAGTAATGAGCTCACATAGAAAAGTATGATGAGTAAAAGTTGTTGAGGGTTGACAAACATAGTTTTGGTCATCGTTGCAATTAATAGCAAGTAATAAAGAAAGAGAGGTCTTCACATATAAATATACTATCTTGGACATCTTTTATGATTGTGAGCACTCATTAAAATATGACATGCTAAAAGAGTTGACATTGGAAAAGGAAGACAACATAATGGGTTATGTTTTCTTACATCTGAGATGAATTATATTGTCTTGGATCTTCCAACATGATGAGCTTGCCTTTCCCCCTCATGCTAGCCAAATTCATTGCACCAAGTAGAGATACTACTTGTGCTTCCAAATACCCTTAAACCAGTCTTGCCATAAGAGTCCACCATATCTACCGATGGATTGAGTAAGATCCATCAAGTAAGTTGTCATCGGTGCAAGCAATAAAAATTGCTCTCTAAATATGTATGATTGATTGGTGTGGAGGAAATAAGCTTTATACGATCATGTGATATGGAAATAATAAAAGCGACAGACTGCGTAATAAAGGTCCATATCACAAGTGGCAATATAAAGTGACGTTTTTCGCATTAAGATCCTGTGCATCCTTTTGGGGAACGTAGTAGTTTCAAAAAATTTCCTACGCACACGAAAGATCATGGTGATGCATAGCAACGAGAGGGGAGAGTGTTGTCCACGTACCCTCGTAGACCGAAAGCGGAAGAGTTAGCACAACGCGGTTGATGTAGTCGTACGTCTTTATGATCCGACCGATCAAGTACCGAACGCACTGCACCTCCGAGTTCTGCACACGTTCAACTCGATGACGTCCCTCGAACTCCGATCCAGCCGAGTGTTGAGGGAGAGTTTCGTCAGCACGACGGCGTGGTGACGATGATGATGTTCTACCGACGCAGGGCTTCGCCTAAGCACCGCTATGATATGATCGAGGTGGATTATGATGGAGGGGGGCACCGCACACGGCTAAGAGATCAAGAGATAAATTGTTGTGTCTTTGGGGTGCCCCCTGCCCCCATATATAAAGGAGTGGAGGAGGGGGAGGGACGGCCCTCTCTATGGCGCACCCTAGGGGAGTCCTACTCCCACCGGGAGTAGGATTCCCCCTTTCCTAGTAGAACTAGGAGCCCTTCCAAGTAGTAGGAATAGGAGGGAAGGGAAGGGAAGGGAAAAGGAGAAGGAAGGAAGGGGGCTCCCCCCTCCCTAGTCCAATTCGGACCAGCCCATGGGGAGGGGTGCGGCCACCCTTTGAGGCCTTTCTCTCCTTTCCCGTATGGCCCATTAAGGCCCAATATGAATTCCCGTAACTCCCCGGTACTCCCGAAAATACCCGAATCACTCGGAACCTTTCTGATACCAGAATCGATCTTTACGTCTCGACCATTTCCAGACTCCTCGTCATGTCCGCGATCTCATCCGGGACTCCAAAATCCTTCGGTATATCAAAACACATAAACTCATAATATAACCTTCATCGAACTTTAAGCATGCGGACCCTACAGGTTCGAGAACTATGTAGACATGGCCGAGACACGTCTCCGGTCAATAACCAATAGCGGAACCTGGATGCTCATATTGGCTCCCACATATTCTACGAAGATCTTTATCGGTTAAACCGCATAACAACATACATTGTTCCCTTTGTCATCGGTATGTTACTTGCCCGAGATTCGATCGTCGGTATCTCAATACCTAGTTCAATCTCGTTACCGGAAGGTCTCTTTACTTGTTCCCTAATACATCAACCCACAACTAACTCATTAGTTGCAATGCTTGCAAGGCTTAAGTGATGTGCATTACCGAGTCGGCCCAGAGATACCTCTCTGACAATCGGAGTGACAAATCCTAATCTTGAAATACGCCAACCCAACAAGTACCTTCAGAGACACATGTAGAGCACCTTTATAATCACCCTGTTACGTTGTGACGTTTGGTAGCACACAAAGTGTTCCGCCTGTAAACGGGAGTTGCATAATCTCATAGTCATAGGAACATGTATAAGTCATGAAGAAAGCAAGAGCACCAAACTAAACGATCAAGTGCTAAGCTAACGGAATGGGTCAAGTCAATCACATCATTCTTCTAATGATGTGATCCCGTTAATCAAATGACAACTCATGTCTATGGTTAGGAAACATAACCATCTTTGATCAACGAGCTAGTCAAGTAGAGGCATACTAGTGACACTCTGTTTGTCTATGTATTCACACATGTATTATGTTTCCGGTTAATACAATTCTAGCATGAATAATAAACATTTATCATGATATAAGGAAATAAATAATAACTTTATTATTGCCTCTAGGGCATATTTCCTTCAGTCTCCCACTTGCACTAGAGTAAATAATCTAGTTCACATCGCCATGTGATTTAATACCAATAGTTCACATCACCATGTGATTAACACCCATAGTTCACATTGACATGTGACCAACACCCAAAGGGTTTACTAGAGTCAATAATCTAGTTCACATCGCTATGTGATTAACACCCAAAGAGTACTAAGGTGTGATCATGTTTTGCTTGTGAGAGAAGTTTAGTCAACGGGTCTGCCAGATTCAGATCCGTAAGTATTTTGCAAATTTCTATGTCAACAATGCTCTGCACGGAGCTACTCTAGCTAATTGCTCCCACTTTCAATATGTATCCAGATTGAGATTTAGAGTCATCTGGATCAGTGTCAAAATTTGCATCGACGTAACCCTTTACGACGAACCTTTTTGTCACCTCCATAATCGAGAAACGTATCCTTATTCCACTAAGGATAATTTTGACCGCTGTCCAATGATCTACTCCTAGATCACTATTGTTCTCCCTTGCCAAAAATAGTGTAGGGTATACAATAGATCTGGTACACAACATGGCATATTTTATAGAACATATGGCCAAGGCATAGGGAATGACTTTCATTCTCTTTCTATCATCTGCCGTGGTCGGGCTTTGAGTCTTACTCAGTTTCACACCTTGTAACACAGACAAGAACTCTTTCTTTGACTGTTCCATTTTGAACTACTTCAAAATCTTGTCAAGGTATGTACTCATTGAAAAACTTATCAAGCGTCTTGATCTATCTCTATAGATCTTGATGCTCAATATGTAAGCAGCTTCACCGAGGTCTTTCTTTGAAAAACTCCTTTCAAACACTCCTTTATGCTTTGCAGAATAATTCTACATTATCTCCGATCAACAATATGTCATTCACATATACTTATCAGAAATGCTGTAGTGCTCCCACTCACTTTCTTGTAAATACAGGCTTCACCGCAAGTATGTATAAAACTATATGCTTTGATCAACTTATCATAGCGTATATTCCAACTCCGAGATGCTTGCACCAGTCCATAGATGGATCGCTGGAGCTTGCATATTTTGTTAGCACCTTTAGGATTGACAAAACTTTCTTGTTGCATCATATACAACTCCTCTTTAATAAATCCATTAAGGAATGTAGTTTTGTTTATCCATTTGCCAGATTTCAGAAAATGTGGCAATTGCTAACATGATTCTGACAGACTTAAGCATAGATACGAGTGAGAAACTCTCATCGTAGTCAACACTTTGAACTTGTCGAAAACCTTTTGCGACAATTCCAGCTTTGTAGATAGTAACACTACTATCAGCGTCCGTCTTCCTCTTGAAGATCCATTTAATCTCAATGGCTCGCTGATCTTTGGGCAAGTCAATCAAAGTCCACACTTTGTTCTTATACATGGATCTCATCTCAGATTTCATGGCCTCAAGCCATTTCGCGGAATCTGGGGTCATCATTGCTTCCTCATAGTTCGTAGGTTCATCATGGTCAAGTAACATGACCTACAGAAAAGGATTACTGTACCACTCTGGTGTGGATCTCGCTCTAGTTTACCTACGAGGTTCGGTAGTAACTTGATCTGAAGTTACATGATCATCGTCATTAGCTTCCTCACTAATTGGTGTAGTAGTCACAGGAACAGATTTCTGTGATGAACTACTTTCCAATAAGGGAGCAGGTACAGTTACCTCATCAAGTTCTACTTTCCTCCCACTCGCTTCTTTTAAGAGAAACTCTTTCTCTAGAAAGGATCCATTCTCAGCAATGAATATCTTGCCTTCGGATCTGTGATAGAAGGTGTACCCAACATTTTCTTTTGGGTATCCTATGAAGACGCACTTCTCCGATTTGGGTTTGAGCTTATCAGGTTGAAACTTTTTCACATAAGCATTGCAACCTCAAACTTTAGGAAACGATAGCTTAGGTTTCTTGCCAAACCATAGTTCATACGGTGTCATCTCAACGGATTCAGATGGTGCCCTATTTAACATGAATGTAGCTGTCTCTAATGCATAACCCCAAAACGATAGTGGTAAATTGGTAAGAGACATCATAGATCGCACCTTATCTAATAAAGTACGGTTACGATGTTCGGACACACCATTACACTGTGGTGTTCCAGGTGGCGTGAGTAGTGAAACTATTTCACATTGTTTTAACTGAAGGCCAAACTCGTAACTCAAATATTTTACTTCTGCGATCATATCGTAGAAACTTATATTTTTGTTACGATGATTCTCCACTTCACTCTGAAATTCTTTGCACTTTTCAAATGTTTCAGACTTTTGTTTCATTAAGTAAATATACCCATATCTGCTCAAATCATCTGTGAAGGTCAGAAAAATAACGATAACCGCCGCGAGCCTCAATACTCATCGGACTGCATACATCAGTATGTATGATTTCCAACAAGTCTGTTGCTCGCTCCATTGTTCCGGAGAACGGAGTCTTAGTCATCTTGCCCATGAGGTATGGTTCGCAAGCATCAACTGATTCATAATCAAGTGATTCCAAAAGCCCATCAGCATGGATTTTCTTCATGCGCTTTACACCAATATGACCTAAACGGCAGTGCCACAAATAAGTTACACCATCATTATTAACTTTGCATATTTTGGCTTCAATATTATGAATATGTGTATCACTACGATCGAGATCCAACGAACCATTTTCATTGGGTGTATGACCATAGAAGGTTTTATTCATGTAAACAGAACAAGAATTATTCTCTAACTTAACTGAATAATCGTTTTGCAATAAACATGATCAAATCATATTCATGCTCAATGCAAACACCAAATAACATTTATTTAGGTTTAACACTAATCCTGAAAGTATAGGGAGTCTGCGATGATGATCATATCAATGTTGGAACCATTTCCAATACACATCGTCATTTCACCCTTAACTAGTCTCTGTTCATTCTGCAACTCCTGTTTCGAGTTACTATTCTTAGCAACTGAACTAGTATATCAAATACTGAGGGGTTGCTATAAAAACTAGTAAAGTACACATCAATAACATGTATATCAAATATACCTATGTTCACTTTGCCATCCTTCTTATCCGCCAATTACTTGGGGTAGTTCCGCTTCTAGCGATCAGTCCATTTGAAGTAGAAGCACTTAGTCTCAGGCTTAGGTCCAGACTTGGGCTTCTTCACTTGAGCAGCAACTTGCTTGCCGTTCTTCTTTAAGTTCCCCTTCTTTCCTTTGCCCCTTTTCTTGAAACTAGTGATCTTGTCAACCATCAACACTTGATGTTTTTCTTGATTTCTACCTTCGTTAATTTCAGTATCACGAAGAGCTTGGGAATCATTTCCGTTATCCCTTGCATATTATAGTTCATCACGAAGTTCTAGTAACTTGGTGATGGTGACTAGAGAATTATGCCAATCACTATTTTATCTGGAAGATTAACTCCCACTTGATTCAAGCGATTGTAGTACCCAGACAATCTGAGCACATGCTCACTGCTTGAGCTATTCTCCTCCAACTTTTAGCTATAGAACTTGTTGGAGACTTCATATCTCACAACTAGGGTATTTGCTTGAAATATTAACTTCAACTCCTGGAACATCTCATATGGTCCATGACGTTCAAAATGTCTTTGAAGTCCCGATTCTAAGTTGTTTAAGCATGGTGCACTAAACTATCAAGTAGTCATCATATTGAGCTAGCCAAATGTTCATAACATCTGCATCTGCTCCTGCAATAGGTCAGTCACCTAGCGGTGCATCAAGGACATAATTCTTCTGTGCAGCAATGAGGATAAACCTCAGATCACGGATCCAATCCGCATCATTGCTACTAACATCTTTCAACTTAGTTTTCTCTAGGAACATATCAAAAATAAAACAGGGAAGCAATAACGCGAGCTATTGATCTACAACATAGATATGCAAATACTATCTGGACTAAGTTCATGATAAATTAAAGTTCAATTAATCATATTACTTAAGAACTCCCACTTAGATAGACATCCCTCCAATCATCTAAGTGATCACGTGATCCATATCAACTAAACCATAACCGATCATCACGTGAAATGGAGTAGTTTTCAATGGTGAACATCATTATGTTGATCATATCTACTATATGATTCACACTCGACCTTTCGGTCTCCAGTGTTCCGAGGCCATATCTGCATATGCTAGGCTCGTCAAGTTTAACCTGAGTATTCTGCGTGTGCAAAATTGGCTTGCACCCGTTGTAGATGGACGTAGAGCTTATCACACCCGATCATCACGTGGTGTCTGGGCACGACGAACTTTGGCAATGGTGCATACTTAGGGAGAACACTTATACCTTGAAATTTTAGTAAGGGATCATCTTATAAAGCTACCGTCGAACTAAGCAAAATAAGATGCATAAAAGATAAACATCATATGCAATCATAATATGTGACATGATATGGCCATGATCATCTTGCGCCTTTGATATCCATCTCCAAAGTACTATCATGATCTCTATCATCACCGGCATGACACCATGATCTCCATCATCTTGATCTATATCAATGTGTCGTCACATGGTCGTCTCGCCAACTATTGCTCTTGCAACTATTGCTATCGCATAGCGATGAAGTAAAGCACTTATTTGGCACTTTCATCTTATGCAATAAGGATACAACCATAAGGCTTCTGCCAATTGCCGATAACTTCAAAAAAACATGATCATCTCATAAAGCAACTTATATCTCATCACGTCTTGACCATATCACATCACAACATGCCCTGCAAAAACAAGTTAGACGTCCTCTACTTTGTTGTTGCAAATTTTACGTGGCTGCTATGGGCTTAGCAAGAACCGTTCTTACCTACACATCGAAACCACAACGATAGTTTGTCAAGTTAGTGCTATTTTAACCTTCTCAAGGACCGGGCGTAGCCACACTCGGTTCAAGTAAAGTTGGAGAAACTGACACCCGCTAGTCACCTGTGTGGATAGCACGGCGGTAAAACCAGTGTCGCGTAAGCGTACGCGTAATGTCGGTTCAGGACGCTTCATCCAACAATACCGCCGAACCAAAGTATCACATGCTGGTAAGAAGTATGACTTATATCGCCCACAACTCACTTGTGTTCTACTCGTGCATATGACATCTACGCATAAAACCTGGCTCGGATGCCACTGTTGGGGAACGTAGTAGTTTCAAAAAAATTCCTACGCACACGGAAGATCATGGTGATGCATAGCAACAAGAGGGGAGAGTGTGTCCATGTACCCTCGTAGACCAAAAGTGGAAGCGTTAGCACAATGCGGTTGATGTAATCATACGTCTTCACGATCCGACCGATCAAGTACCGAACGCACGGCACCTCCAAGTTCTGCACACATTCAACTCGATGACATCCCTCGAACTCCGATCCAGCCGAGTGTTGAGGGAGAGTTTCGTCAGCACGACGGCGTGGTGACGATGATGATGTTCTACCGACGCAGGGCTTCGCCTAAGCACCGCTACGATATGATCGAGGTGGATTATGGTGGAGGGGGGCACTGCACACGGCTTAGAGATCAAGAGATCAATTGTTGTGTATTTGGGGTGCCCCCTGCCCCCATATATAAAGGGGTGGAGGAGGGGGAGGGCTGGCCCTCTCTATGGAGCGCCCTAGGGGAGTCCTACTCCCACCGGGAGTAGGATTCCCCCTTTCCTAGTAGAACTAGGAGCCCTTCCAAGTAGTTGGAGTAGGAGGGAAGGAAAGGGAAGGGAAAAGGAGAAGGAAGGAAGGGGGCGCCCCCCCTCCCTAGTCCAATTCGGACCAGCCCATGGGGAGAGGTGCGGCCACCCTTTGAGGCCTTTCTCTCCTTTCCCGTATGGCCCATTAAGGCCCAATACGAATTCCCGTAACTCCCGGGTACTCCCGAAAATACCCGAATCACTCGGAACCTTTCCGACGTCCGAATATAGTCATCCAATATATCGATCTTTACGTCTCAACCATTTCGAAACTCCTCGTCACGTCCCCGATCTCATCCGGGACTCTGAACTCCTTAGGTACATCAAAACACATAAACTCATAATATAACCGTCATCGAACTTTAAGCGTGCAGACCCTACGGGTTCGAGAACTATGTAGACATGACCGAGACACGTCTCCGGTCAATAACCAATAGCGGAACCTGGATGCTCATACTGGCTCCCACATATTCTACGAAGATCTTTATCGATCGAACCGCATAACAACATACGTTGTTCCCTTTGTCTCAGTATGTTACTTGCCCGAGATTCGATCTTCGGTATCTCAATACCTAGTTCAATATCGTTACCGGCAGGTCTCTTTACTCGTTCCGTAATACATCAACCCGCAACTAACTCATTAGTTGCAATGCTTGCAAGGCTTAAGTGATGTGCATTACCGAGTGGGCCCTGAGATACCTCTCCGACAATCGGAGTGACAAATCCTAATCTCAAAATACGCCAACCCAACAAGTACCTTTGGAGACACATGTAGAGCACCTTTATAATCACCCAGTTACGTTGTGATGTTTGGTAGCACATAAAGTGCTCCTCCGGTAAACGGGAGTTGCATAATCTCATAGTCATAGGAACATGTATAAGTCATGAAGAAAGCAATAGCAACAAACTAAACGATCAAGTGCTAAGCTAACGGAGTGGGTCAAGTCAATCACATTATTCTCCTAATGATGTGATCCCGTTAATCAAATGACAACTCATGTCTATGGTTAGGAAACATAACCATCTTTGATCAACGAGCTAGTCAAGTAGAGGCATACTAGTGACACTCTGTTTGTCAATGTATTCACACATGTATTATGTTTCCGGTTAATACAATTCTAGCATGAATAATAAACATTTATCATGATATAAGGAAATAAATAATAACTTTATTATTGCCTCTAGGGCAGATTTCCTTCACATCCAACCATAAAAGCGCAGGACAACCTCTGCTTCCCTATGCGAAGGGCCTATCTTTTACTTTTATCTCCTACATTGCATAAGAGTCATGATGATTTTTACCCTTCCTTTTTACATTTTATCCTTTGGCAAGCACTATATGTTGGAAAGATCATGGTATATATGGCTAATTGGATGTGAGTTTTCATGAACTATTACTGTTGACATTACCCTTGAGGTAAAACGTTGGGAGGCAAAACTATAAGCCCCTATCTTTCTCTGTGTCCAGTTAAAACTTCATACTCATAAGTATTGCGTGAGTGTCAACAATTGTGAAAGACTATATGATAGTTGAGTATGTGGACTTGCTGAAAATCTCTTATACATTGACTCTTTCCTATGTTATGATAAATTGCAATTGCTTCAATGACTGAGACTATAGTTTGTTAGTTTTCAATGAAGTTTAATATTCATACTTGATATTATGATTGAATTATTACTCTAGCATTAGAGATTATATGACAAGAATTATATAAGTTGTTGTTCTAAGAATGATCATGATGCCCTCATGTCCATATTTTATTTTTATCGACACCTCTATCTCTAAACATGTGGACATATTTTTCGATTTCGGCTTTTCGCTTGAGGACAAGCGAGGTCTAAGCTTGGGGGAGTTGATACATCCATTTTGCATCATGCTTTTATATCAATATTTATTGCATTATGGGATATTATTACACATTATGTCACAATACTTATGCCTATTCTCTCTTATTTTACAAGGTTTACATAAAGAGGGAGAATGCCGGCAGCTGGGATTCTGGGCTAGAGTTGATACATCCATTTTGCATAAGAGACCTATTCACAGAAGATGTTTTCCAAATATATAAAAAATACTAAGAGCAAGAACTTCACCAGGGGGGCCACACCCTACCCATGAGGGTGGGGGCACGCCCTACCCCCCTGGGTGCGCTCCCCTACCTCGTGGGCCCCCTGGTGGCCCTCCGGTGGCCATATTCTGCTATATGGAGTCTTTCATCGGGAAAAAAATCAGAAGCCATCTTCTCAGACAAAACTCTGCCGCCACGAGGCGGAACCTTAGCGGAACCAATCTAGGGCTCTGGCGGAGCTATTCTGCCGGGGAAACTTCCCTCCCGGAAGGGGAAATCATCGCCATCGTCAGAACCAAAGCTCCTCTCATCGGGAGAGCGCAATCTCTGTCAACATCTTCATCAGCACCGTCTCATCTCAAAACCCTAGTTCATCTCTTGTATCCAATTCTTGTCTCCAAGTCCAGGATTGGTGCTAGTAGGTTGCTACTAGTGTTAATTACTCCTTGTAGTTGATGCTAGTTGGTTTAATTGGTGGAAGATCATATGTTCAGATCCTATATGCATATTAATACCCCTCTGATTATGAACATGTTTATGCTTTGTGAGTAGTTACTTTTGTTCCCGAGGACATGGGAGAAGTCTTGCTATTAGTAGTCATGTGAATTTGGTATTCGTTCGATATTTTGATGAGATGTATGTTGTCTCTCCTCTAGTGGTGTTATGTGAACGTCGACTACATGACACTTCACCATTATTTGGGCCTAGAGGGAGGCATTGGGGAGTAATAAGTAGATGATGGGTTGCTAGAGTGACAGAAGCTTAAACCCTAGTTTATGCGTTGCTTCGTAAGGGGCAGATTTGGATCCATATGTTTCATGCTATGGTTAGGTTTACCTTAATACTTTTGTTGTAGTTGCGGATGCTTGCAATAGAGGTTAATCATAAGTGGGATGCTTGTCCAAGTAAGGGCAGTACCCAAGCACCGGTCCACCCACATACCAAATTATCAAAGTACCGAACGCGAATCATATGAACGTGATGAAAACTAGCTTGACGATATTCCGATGTGTCCTCGGGAGCGCTTTACATCATATAAGAGTTTGTCCAGGCTTGTCCTTTGCTACAAAAAGGATTGGGCCACCTTGCTGCACCTTATTTACTTTTGTTACTTGTTGCTCGTTACAAATTATCTTATCACAAAACTATCTGTTACCACTTATTTCAGTACTTGCAGAGAATACCTTGCTGGAAACCGCTTATCATTTCCTTCTGCTCCTCGTTGGGTTCGACACTCTTACTTATACAAAGGACTACGATAGATCCCCTATACTTGTGGGTCATCACCTTTGCGTTTTCTATTTCTCCGTTGCCGCTTCTGTCACTGTAACCCCGAGCGGGCCACGCCTCCACTCCCGCGGCCTCAGCCCCGCCGGCTCTTCCTGCTCTGCAGCCTGTTTTGTTGTGCGTCGGTGTCACCCTGAGAGCCGGCCCCTGTTTCGCACTAGTTTGTGATATAATCATTGGATCGATGGCGGTCTTCAAGTGTTTTCTTCGATTTATTTTGGTGCTTGATGGAATAGATCACATTTCAGTGTACAGTTGCAGTAGACTTTTCTCTGGGAACCTGCAGTATGTATTGGCATATGTCTTCAAACTCCCTGACAGTTCTCCTGATTGACCGGGTATTATATATCCTCAAGAGCTATGAACCATCGTCATATCAGTGATATGCCTTTAAAGATCATACTACAGGCTTCTGCAGGGTTCGTCAGTGCTGAGGACATTACATGGATGGGTCATGTCTGTTGGCGTTTGCTTGATCTCTTTATTTGGTTCAGAAGAAAGGCTGGATGATAATTCATAGGGTAATGATGGCGGTGATGAAGATGCTAAAAATTCCCATGAACCAGCAACACTCTTGGCTTCAGCATATAATATTTTCAATGAGGATAACAGTATTACGAGGACAACAGTTTTGAAAAATTGTCTACGGACGCCATATATGGATCATCTGTCATACGGATAAATCAGGTGATATCCATCTAAGATTATTTTCTTGGCACATAGTGTATTTTGTCAAAGAACAATTACTTTGGTCTGTATATTCGTATGTGCAGGACAGTCATGCACGACAAAAGTGGTTTATATCACGGCCAGGATGAACCATTGACCGGATTACTGATATAAATCATACGGGGTCATTTATAACCCACCGAGATTCAACATATTCCACCAATCCATTGGTCATATCATGGTCAAGCATGGAGAGTCTCAAGCCAACTCCTCGAGTAGTCTTAAGACTGGGGGCTACAATGACATGACTCAACAAATCTTGCCAGTTTCAGTAGGCTCAAGAACTCCAGATCACTAGAGGGAAAATAACCCGGTCCCAGAGGCTACCGCCATATTGGTGAAAAATTTAAAGGCCGCCAGAAGATTTCCGGCTCAAAATGAGGATTCTCATTCAAAATACAGTTCAAGTGAAAATTATCTACTACAAAGCTTTGAAGCTCTCAATATCCGGTTCAATCCGGTTCAAGGGAAATCTGTCTCTCACAAAGCTTTGAAGTTCAATATCCGGTTTAAAATCCCAACTCAAGAGGAATTTATCTCTTGCAAAAAGAAGAAGGTTGCCGATGAGGACCTGCTATCATTATGCGTGGTTCAAACATGGGTATCTTGCCTTACTGGATCATCACATTATGGTCATTTGGGGGTTCCTGATCGTACTCGAATCATAGCTGTCGGTACCCTCTTGATCGGCGCAATGCCGAAGTTTATATGGTCACTTGGGGGCTTCCTGCTCATCGAGCATTGCTGTCGGTTTCAAAACCGGCGGATCTCGGGTAGGGGGTCTCGAACTGTGCGTCTAGGCCGGATGGTAACAGGAGGCAAGGGACATGAAGTTTTACCCAGGTTCGGGCCCTCTTGATGGAGGTAAAACCCTATGTCCTGCTTGATTAATATTGATGATATGGGTATTACAAGAGTAGATCTACCACGAGATCAGAGAGGCTAAACCCTAGAAGCTAGCCTATGGTATGATTGTATGTTGTGATTGTTGTCCTACGGACTAAAACCCTTTGGTTTATATAGACACCGGAGAGGGTTAGGGTTACACAAGGTCGGTTACAAAGGAGGAGATATCCATATACGTATTGCCTAGCTAGCCTTCCACGCCAAGTAGAGTCCCATCCGGACACAAGAAAAAGTCTTCAATCTTGTATCTTCATAGTCTAACAGTCCGGCCAATGGAGATAGTCCGGCTGTCCGGAGACCCCCTAATCCAGGACTCCCTCAGTAGCCCCTGAACTAGGCTTCAATGACGATGAGTCTGGCGCGCAGTTGTCTTCGGCATTGCAAGGCGGGTTCCTTCTCCGAATACGTCACAGAAGAATTTGAATACGAGGATAGTGTCCAACCCTGCAAAATAAGTTCCACATTCCACCGTAGAGAGAATAATGTCTTCGCAGATCTAATTTGCTAGCTTGTTACGGCAACATGACGTTACGTCATGGCCCGGTGATTATTCAAACCGTTTCTTTTAACCAGCCCCGCACATAACACGAAGCAGTTTTTCGACACGTCTTGTCAAAGCAGAGATCGTGTCCCCTTATTACGGGATTCTCATCAATACGGGCGTGGGTGACCCAACCGCGCCATCAATTGCGGTGCTTGGGGGATAAGTGAGTTTTACCAGGCAAGTGGGGATGCTTGCCCATATAAAGGGACAAGGATTCACCTTTCTATCCACGCCTTCTTCCTCCTCTGCTCATCCGCTCCTGCACACTCGAGCTCTAGCGCCCAAGCTCTCACTTCCATCTCAACCTTCTCCAACCATGTCAGGAGCGGGAGGCAAGTGGATGGTCTCCTCCGTCATAGAGGGAGACGTCAAGAAACTGAGGAGAGCCAGATACATGCCTGACGACATCGCGCACCGGCTCCCAGATGAGGGACAACTCATCCTCACCCCCAAGCCCCATGAGAGGGTGGTATTCCTCACCCATTTCCTCCGCGGACTGGGATTCCCTCTCCAGCCCTTCGTCCGAGGGCTCATGTTTTATTACGGCCTGGATTTCCACGATCTGGCCCCGAACTTCATCCTCAACATCTCGGCGTTTATCGTCGTGTGCGAGGCCTTCCTCCGCATCAAGCCCCACTTCGGCTTATGGCTGAAGACCTTCAACGTCAAGCCGAAGGTAGTGAGCGGCCGCCAGGCGGAGTGCGGAGGCGCCATGGTGGGCAAGATTCCCAACATCACATGGCTCGAGGGCTCCTTCGTGGATACCATAAAGGGGTGGCAATCGGGGTGGTTCTATATCACCGAGCCGCGCGACCCCGCATGGGTAGCGGCCCCCGAGTTCCGATCTGGCATCCCCATGCGGCACACCTCCTGGAAAGAGAAGGGCATGTCCTGGGGTAATTCAAAAGAGCTGACTGGACTCCAGACATGTATTCAAAACATGGTGGACAAGAAGCTCGAGCTTGTCAACATAGTCCAGGTTATGCTCATCCGCCGGATACTCCCGTGCCAACAACGGGAGTTCACCTTGTGGTAGTTCAACCCGGCGCAGCATCGAACTCTGAACAGGCTCTTCGACACGACTCATGAAGATGCCTGGAGGGTGCTGTTCAAGGGCGCCGCGGTCCCTCCCCCCATTATTGAGGATCGCAGATTCAGCGCGAAGCGCCAAGCCAGTGTGGTAAGCTGTTTTACCTTTCACAGGATACTTGTTTTCTATATAGAATGACTCTATGCGGGATCTAAACTCCCGTGCCGTTAACATGACTGGCAGAAGATGGCCGGACAAATCGACTGTCCGGCTCCCTTGCCCGAAGGCCCTGCGGACGCCCTTCTGGCGAAGATGTTGACTCCGGCCCCTTATAAGGTGCCGGAGAAGGCAAAGAAGGCCAAGGGAGCTCGAAAGAGTTCCCGACGCCAGGCGAGGTCGGACTCACCGTCCGATGACACTGCGGCGCACTCTTCCCCTGAAGACGAGGAAGAGGAAGAAGAGGCTCCCCCACCGACTGGGGGAGACAAGAAAAGGAAGGCCGCCCCAACTGGGGAGGCCGGAGGGTCCAAGAAGGGAAGGACTCTCCTTCCGGACAGCTCCACCGTCGCCGACGAGAGTGAAGACGAGTGGTTGCCTAGGGCCAAGCCCCAGGGGAGATCGTAAGTATTCAGATACAGTAACCCATAGGATTCCTTTGTCGCATTGCTTTCCCTAATCACCAAACATAATTGCGCAGGCCGTCACAATCCAACATCGAGGTATCATCGGACGGCTCCCTGGGTTTGTCGGACATGGATAGCGATCCAGTCCCGACTGCCACCTCCCCTCATCCTGCCGACGACACCGAGGTGTTGTCTCAAGAGGCACCGGACCGAGGGGAGACAGTCCCGGAGGCACCTCAAGGTGACCTTCCGGACTCCAGGAGCAGAGGGGACGGGGCCCCTGAGAGCTCCGAGTTTGGCCCTCAGCCGAACACCGCGCCGGAACCTCCAGCGGTTCCGGGCTCGGGCAGGTTGTCTCCCTCTAAGAGGGGTGAGACGCCTGTGCCGGCGACCTTTGTCCATCCAGAGGTGCCGGACAATCTGTTGGAAGTGCTTCGCAGCGCTTCCATCGAGGAGGAGCACCGCACTATCATGAGTGCGGTGATCCAGAAGGTTCAGTCCGCCAAGAGCGGATTGACTGAAGCATGTACTAGCCTTCTAACAGGCTTCGAGGTAAGTGTTTTAAAATGTAGTAGAAGTATTACCGCATAGACAGTAGCCCCTGATGCTTTGTTCGATGTTCGCAAAGAAAAGCCGAACTGAGGATCAAATAATATCACAGGAGTCTAATATAAGTATGTCAATATGCATATGAAGGCTTCTCTGCTGGCGTCCGCCGCATTAACTGCGGAGGTCGCCGTACTGAAGCAGGACCTCGATGGGTCCATGAAAGAGCTCGGCCTTGTCAAGAGGCAGCTTGAGGAGAACGAAGGTAAGTAATACCCCGTCTATAGATATATGTATATAAAAAAGGACGCGATTGCAAGCTGACAGGATCATTATTTGTTTTGCCAGGGGCCACGACCGAGGTGGCGACCCTGAAGCAAGAGCTGACCAAGGCTGAAGATACAGCGGCCAAGGAGCGCACCGAGCGAGAGAGGCACGAGACTCGGGTGGGCAAGGTGCAGTAAGAGCTCCAGGCTCTCGTGACGAAGCACGAGGCGTTGGAGCTTGACTTGAAGACGCGAGAGTCCGAGCTTGCTGCGGCCCGTGAGAGCGCGAAGAGTGCCAAGGCCGAGGCCCAGAAGGCCCTTCAGGAGATCGACGCGATGAAGAAGATAGCGGCGGGTAAGGCTTTCTATATGCAAAGCAAGCATGTAAAGGTGAATTACCGATTACTTACCCGAATCCGGAGCTCTTCAGGAGCATTCGCAGATTTGCCCCGCAGTGTGTCCGATGCCGCACAATTCTACCAGGCCGAGGACGGAAGCCCAACGAAGAAGCTGTTCTGGTCTCAGTATGCTGAGGCCGAACATCCGGTGCCAATGAGCGACCAGCTGAAGCAGATGGCCGAGCTACATAAGGTGGCCGATCAGGCCATGAAGGGCTTCATAGTCCAGTTGTGGCCTGGCGACGCCCTTCCGAAAAGTTTCTTCGGCCTGGTGAGGCGGCTTGTGGATGCTTGCCCCTGGCTGGAGGTCGTCAAGCGATCCGTCCGCATAGAAGGTGCACGCCGGGCTTTTGCCCGTGTAAAAATGCAGTGGCTCAAGCTAGACGCCGTGAAGCTGATCAAGGAGGGGCCACCAGAGGGCAAGAAGCACCGCCACCCCGAGATGTACTACGAGGGTGTTCTACCGGGTGCCCGTCTGATCGCGGATGAGTGTTTGCAAAATGTAATATTTGAATGAGACTTGCTCGTGTTGTCCTGTATGTATGAAAACTTGTATTATGTTCGCTATGCAACGCATGTTAGAATTTAAAATATTACCTTCTGTTTGGCTTCTTATCCAATCTGAGAGATGGCTAGTCCTCGGCTTCTGCCACCATGCCACTAGTGCTGGGGTGTTCAGGATAAACCTGAGCACTCTTGTTCCCATGTTTGGGTCCTTCGAGGGAGGTGCTCAGCACAACGAACAAGGCAACCGGACTAATAATGCTTTATCACTCTCACTTAGCCATAGAATTCTACAATTTCAAATTTCGGCAAAGCCCCTAGTATTCGGAAGACTGAATTCGGGGCGCAATACACGCCTGTAAGCCGGACGGAGCCGGCCTGAGGGAGTCCTGGATTAGGGGGTGTCCGGATAGCCGGACTATACCTTCGGTCGGACTCCTGGACTATGAAGATACAAGATTGAAAACTTCGTCCCGTGTCCGGAAGGGACTTTCCTTGGCATGGAAGGCAAGCTTGGCGATACGGATATGTAGATCTCCTACCATTGTAACCGACTCTGTGTAACCCTAGCCCTCTCCGGTGTCTACATAAACCGGAGGGTTTTAGTCCGTAGTAACAATCATACCATAGGCTAGCTTCTAGGGTTTAGCCTCCTTGATCTCGTGGTAGATCTACTCTTGTACTACCCATATCATCAATATTAATCAAGCAGGAGTAGGGTTTTACCTCCATCGAGAGGGCCCGAACCTGGGTAAAAACATCGTGTCCCTTGTCTCCTGTTACCATCCGCCTAGACGCACAGTTCGGGACCCCCAACACGAGATCCGCCGGTTTTGACACCGACATTGGTGCTTTCATTGAGAGTTCCTCCGTGCCGTCGCCATCAGGAAGGATGCCTCATCCCGTCTTTAAAGACAGTACCGTTGCTAAGGGAGCTTTGGCTATCGGCCAAACTCTCCGGCTAGGTGGTTTCCTTATGACCGCCTGTTCGGCTGCTGCGCCGACGATGACCTCTCGGGTCATCGAAAGCAATCTTCACGTCAGCTCGGAATTCGCCGAGCAGCTAGATCCAATGGAGCTCTCTTCCCTAAACGAGCTCTTGGATCGCATCGCAGCCCTGGGAGTCGCTACGGATTACGACCAGATTGGGCCTAAACCTGATCTGAGAGAGATTAACTCTCCCCAGGTCACCCATCACGTTGCCGTGGTAGAGGGACAGTGCGGTGACCCTTCATCTATCTTAAGGACTAGCTATGTCCGGATTCCCAATCCCTCCAATCTAGATACCCGCGGAGGGGAGGACATCACTCAGGACCTGAACTTAAAGTTAGGCGACAGGCTAGATTCATTGGACAGCATCCAAGAATCCAAACTTCCGAGTTCGGAAACTCCTTGGCCTCTGGGTCTTAGATTGGGTAAGGTTTCGTATTTGATTCCACCCACCCACCCATACATAAGCGATCTATCCCAAATTAGGCAAGAGCCCAAAGAAACAGTACATCATTACTGGGCCAGATTCCTCCTGGTTATGAACAGGATAAAGGACTGTTGCGAGGAAGACACAATTTCATTATTCTGCAATAATTGCACGGACAAGGGAATCCTCAACGCCTTAAGTCACCGTGATATTACACGCTTCACTGACCTGGCGTCCATAGTACGAAAGTACTATGCGATGGAAAGCGCCTGGAAAACCGAAATAAAATTTTGGGACAATCCGGCCCTGAATACAAACCCAGTCCGAAATAAAAGGGTGCATCATCGCCAGACACTCGGGTTCAATACCAAAAAGCAAAAGCCCTCTACAGGGCACGGAACCGTACTGGAAGGATGGCTTAATGGACCCTGTAAAATTTACAGTGCAGAGGGCGCCACACCAACTCACAGCCTTAGAGCATGTTGGATACTCCGGCAGGTGGCAAAAATTGGCAAAGATCTTCTAATTCCAGAAACCACAGAAAGCCACCCCAGAGACACCAGTACGGTATTAACAGTCTTTGAGACTTTCGCATCAAATAATATGTGAAAAAGAACACTCCGCAGCCTTGCCGAAGTCTACCAAGTAGCAACAATAAACCCATGGAGTGACACGGCTATTACTTTTAACGCCAGTGATGAACCTAAATTCCGAACAGCCCGAGCACCAGCCGCATTGCTCCTCAGTCCAATAGTGGACGGCTTTCGTCTTACCAAGGTACTCATGGATGGCGGCAGCGGATTGAACCTCATTTATGAGGAAACCATTCAAAAAATGGAAATAGACTGGAACCGCATTGAGCGAAGCAGCACAACCTTTAGAGGAATAATCCCCAGTCGGGAAGCGCGCTGTACAGGAAAAATCACACTAGATGTGGTGTTCGGCACGCCGGATAGTTACAGGTCTGAAGAGGTCACGTTCCAAGTGGCCCCATTCAGTAGCGGATATCACGCTCTACTAGGGCGGGAAGCGTTTACAATCTTCCAAGCAATACCCCATTACGGGTACATGAAGCTCAAGATGCCTGGGCCTAACGGAATCATCAATCTCGCTAGTGATCCGGACATAGCACTCCGCGCCGAAAATAAGACAGCCGCACTGGCTGTCGGAGTAAATAGCCATGGGTAGCCTAGCCGGCTTCCCCTGGCCCTTCTGAAAAAATTACGAGCCCGTCCGGCTCTCGAGAATCCAAGACATAGGGCCACCTTCCCCTTGCTGGCTGTCACCCAGGCCGGCTTTCGGGAGGCGGCCCGACTTTAGCCCTCATGAAGAAAGCTTTGGAGAGGGCCGACTTCGAGAAGCTGGCCGCAAGAAGGCCAACTCCAAGAAGCCCGCTCCCATAAAGCGGTCGAGACCATACCCTCAAAGTTTGCATCCACCTAGCGGCGATGAGATGGGGCGTGGCTACAGTGAAGCCTGCCACCCCCGAATCCCGGAGCACGCCCGGCACAGTGCGCCGTACGGAGTGGCCATGACCCGTCCGGCGCGGCACTGTTGCCATGTTGACCCTGATGTCATCCACGACGGGCTACCAGTACGGCCCACGGGCGGTGGGCCCCTTCGGGCAGAGAGACACCCGAAGGCGGCCTGGTCTCCCCCAGTCGGCCCGAGACGGGGCCGGCTCCCCGCAGCCGGCTCGCTTCCCCCCTCGAAGAAGACACCCCATTAAGGAGACAAGACGCGGTAAGTCTACAGTGATCGCCCGCAGGACGGCGGCACTGTAGCCACGCTTACCTCGACGAAGCCCTCGTCATCAGGTTGAGGCAACAGTAACCAGCCACCGACAAGACCCTTGGCAGTGGGGCCTGTCTGTCGCCAAGGAGTTGGCAGCCGGCGGGGCCCACCAGCCGGCGGGCCCCAGCAGTCGGCACAGAAGCCGGCGAGCGCAGTCACAGACGGCTGGGCCTCGCGCCCAGTCGGATTACCATTGTACCCCCGGGGGGTAGGCCTATATAAACCCCCCGGGGCACCCATGCAAAGGGTTCGACCCCCTGCTAGTTCTAGACACCACACGAGGAGAAGAAGCAAGCTAGCCGTGCCCTTCTTCCTCCTCCCACCGAACAGCTCAAGGAGCATTGTGTAGCTACTTGTCCATCCAGTGATCATGCGGAGACCCCGCAGAGCAGCAGTAGGGGTGTTATCTCCACGGAGAGCCCCGAAGCTGGGTAAGATTCACCGGCGTGCATGTCTTCGCCTCATCCTGTTTCCAGGCACCGGCGATGTCTTACTGGCTCCCACAATGATAAGCCACCCATTGGCATATGTCGCACCTACCACCCGACATTTGGCGCCCACCGTGGGGCAGGTGCACCGTCGTCCGGAGACCTGTTCTGGACGAGAACCCTCTTCCTCCCCAGCGAGCGTAGCCAGCCTGGCACGCCCGATGGCGCTTGCCACGACGCGCTGCAAGGCGTCACTAGCATCTGTGCGGCGAGCAGCCCCGCCGATCTCCTCGACGAAACCCTCATCTCCGACGAGCTCGCCTCCGATGCGGGAACCGACCACGTCGCCAACCTCCTCGGCCAGCTCCATGTCTCCAGCGAGCCCGCTGTGGATCTGGAGTCGGTTGGCTCCACCGACCCGATGCCTGTCGACTCCGACACGGCCTCCTATGACACCTTCCCCACCAACGTCGCGATCTACAACGACCCGCTTCCTCGGACCGACGGCCGCGATACTGACACCACCGAAGTGATGGTCGTCGGCCACGGCGGCCCGGCCGACGAGAGCGCCCACGACGCCTCGCGCGCGGTGGCCCACGACTTGTCCACCCCCCTCCCGGCTAATGCCGACGACGAAGCACTGGAGGCATGCCGCCTCGCCCTCCTTGCAGAGGGCCGGAGGCTGGCTTCCGTGAGACGCCTCACAGAGGCCTACCAGCGCAAAGCTGACCGCGCCGCCTTCGGCACGCCGGCCCCGGGCGGGCCAAGCCGGGCCGGCCTTGTCAAGCAACGCGGCGCCGTCATCGCCGACACGCTGGGGGTCGACCGCCCGGTCTATGCCACTCCTCTCGAGAACTTGCGTGCCGCCCAGGCGGCCGTGGACGAGTT
Organism: Triticum urartu; assembly: GCF_003073215.2. Lineage (NCBI taxonomy): Eukaryota > Viridiplantae > Streptophyta > Magnoliopsida > Poales > Poaceae > Triticum > Triticum urartu. Next base: position 549,830,978 of record NC_053025.1, on the reverse strand, counting down.
GGACGGCTTGGAGGCCGAAGACCTCCCCCACATGACCCGGCGCATCCAGCAGCTGATCGATGCAGCCGCACAGCGGCACGAAGCCGACACCCGCGCGGGAAGCCCTCCCCCGCGCCGAGATCACGGCGCAACGTCCCGGACACCAACTACGAGCAACACCCGCGCGCGGCGCGAGAAAGAGCCGGCGGCCAGCCGAAGCCGGACCCGAATCTCCATCGAGCGAGATGCGGATGGCCATTCCCGAGCCATGGAATGGCGGGGCAACCCACCTCCGCCTCGACCCCGTGGAGAGAGATATCCCACCCCGCCACCAGTGGCGCACCCGACTCTCAGCGGCCGACTAGGTCGTCGCGAAGGAGTCGGCGAGAACGACGCCCGCCATCGGATCGACCGCCTGGCGCGATACCTGGCGCTGGAAGAAGAAGACGATGTCGGCCCGCCTTGTTTCGGCCCCCGCATCCGCGACGAGCCTTTCCCCAAAGGGTTCTCGCTCCCAATAGACACGCCCAAGTACAACGGCTCCGTGAAGCCGGAAGATTGGTTGATCGACTACTCCACGGCAGTCAGCATAGCCAACGGCAACCGGCGCGTTGCCGTGAAGTACGTGCCCCTCATGCTGCAAGGCACGGCGCGGACCTGGCTCAACAGCCTCAAGCCTCTCAGCATCAACAGCTGGCTAGATTTCACCGAAGCTTTCATCCGCAACTTCACCAGCACCTACAAGCGGGCCCCCAAGCCCAGGCAGCTCTCCCTGTGTGTACAGGGCCCGGCCGAGTCCACTCGCGACTACCTCACGCGTTGGGCCGAGCTCCGCAATTCTTGCGAGGGGGTGCACGAGGTGCAAGCCATAGAATACTTCACAGCCGGATGCCGAGAAGGCACCCTCCTCAAGCACAAGCTCCTCTGCGACGAGCCGACTACCCTCGGCGAGCTTCTGGACATAGCGGACAAGTACGCCACCGCCGACTCTTCGATGAAGACCGAGCTTCGGGTAGACGCATCTGGGAAAGTACTCAACCTGGCGCCCAAGACGCCGGCTGGGGATTCCGGCCGACGCCCACACTCGAACGACCACAAGTGCAAGGGCCCCGCGCCGCCTCCCGCTAGTTAGCAGGTGACCACAGTTGAAGACGTGCCACCCGAAGGGCGGCCCGCTCCCAAGAAACCCAAGGGCGGCAGGCCGGCTTGGCAGCCGGCTTTCTCCTATGAGCAAACTCTTGACGCCCCGTGCAAGTTCCACAGCGGCGCGAAGCCGTCCAATCACACAACCCAGAAGTGCCATTGGCTCACCCGAATCTCCAAAGGCGAGGGGCTCGCGCCGCCTCCGCCTGCCGGCCCGCCGCCTCTGGCCCCGCCGCCTCCGGCCGCTCGGCCCGCAGTCGGAGTTGTGCACGACGAATTCCCCGACGAGCAAGCGACCTAAATCGTCTTTACAAGCCATCCCGAAGACCGGCGCAGCAAACGCTGAGAGCACCAGGAAGTCAGCGTGGTCGCTGCCAACCCCGTCGAACACATGCATTGGTCAGAAAAGCCCATCAGCTGGAGCCGGGCCGACCATCCAGAGGTGATGCCGTCTCCCGGCTCTTATGCGCTGGTCCTGGAAGCCACCCTCGCGACGGACAGACGCGCTGCCCGCTTCTCCCGCGTGCTGATAGACGGCGGGAGCAGCATCAACATCCTGTACCGTGACACCCTGGAGAAGCTAAATGTCAAGACGAAGCAGCTCATGCCTACTCGAACAGTGTTCCATGGCATCGTACCCGGCCTGTCCTGCGCCCCCATTGGCAAGATCAAGATTGACGTACTTTTTGGGGACAAGGAGCATTTCCGCCAGGAAGCGATCTGGTTTGAAGTGGTGGACCTGGAGAACCCTTACCATGCATTGCTTGGCCGACCTGCCTTGGCCAAATTCATGGCAGTTCCCCACTATGCATACCTCAAGATGAAGATACCAAGTACCAAAGGTGTCATCACCGTAGCCAGCGATTACAAGAAGTCCTCTGAGTGCGTGGCAGCCAGCAGCCGGCTGGCCGAGTCCCTTGTGATTGCCGAAGAAAAGAAGATGTTGGACCGAGTCGTGGCCATAGCCGGCAAGCAGTCGGCCGTGTCCCCCGACCCCAAGGAGCACGATGCTCAAGGATCCTTCCAGCCGGCCAAGGAGACGAAGAAGATACCTCTTGACCCCGAGCATCCAGAGAGGTTTGCCGTCATCGGGGCAAGCCTGAACAGCAAATAGGAAGGCGAGCTCGCCGATTTCCTCCGTGAGAATCGGGACATCTTTGCATGGTCCCCCAAGGACATGCCGGGTGTTCCGAGGAAATTCGCCGAGCACAAACTACACGTCCGAGAAGACGCAAAGCCAGTCAAACAACCCCTTCGCCAACTGTCGGAGGAGAAACGCGGGATTGTGGGAGAGGAGATAGCCCGGCTTCTGGTGGCCGGCTTCATTATGGAAGTTTTCTTTCCAGAGTGGCTCGCCAACCTGGTCCTTGTGCTAAAGAAGAATAACAAGTGGCACATGTGTATAGACTACACGAGCCTCAACAAGGCTTGCCCCAAAGATCCCTTTGCCCTGCCAAAGATTGACCAAGTGATAGACTCCACGGCCGGATGCGAGCTATTGAGTTTCTTGGATGCTTACTCAGGATATCACCAGATAAAGCTAGATCCGGACGACCGCCAGAAGACCGCCTTCATCACGCCATTTGGAGCCTTCTGCTACCTGACTATGACATTCGGCTTAAGAAATGCCGGTGCCACTTTTCAGCGTTGCATGCAAAAGTGCCTCCTTAAGCAACTCGGCAGAAACGCTCACGTCTACGTGGACGACATTGTGGTGAAGACGGAGAAGCGCGGCACTTTGCTGGGAGACCTCAAGGAAACGTTTGAGAACCTACGCCGGCTCCAAATCAAGCTCAACCCCGAGAAATGCGTGTTCGGAGTGCCAGCCGGCCAGCTCCTAGGCTTCCTGGTCTCCGAACGCGGCATCGAATGCAACCCGGTGAAGATCAAGGCCATCGAGAGAATGGCGATCCCCACCAAGCTTCGAGACAGCCAAAAGTTCACCGGATGCTTGGCCTCCTTGAACCGCTTCATCAGCCGGCTCGGAGAGAAGGCTCTCCCCCTCTACCGCCTCATGAAGAAGAGCACTCACTTCGAGTGGAACGACCAGGCCGACCAAGCTTTTCACGAGCTGAAGAAGATGCTGGCCACGCCGCCCGTCCTGGCGGCGCCGACTGAGAAAGAGCCCATGCTCCTTTACATTGCCGCAACCAGCCGGGTGGTCAGCACCGTCATCGTAGTCCAATGCCCAGAAGAAGGCCGAGCCCAGCCGGTTCAGAGGCTGGTGTATTATTTGAGCGAGGTGCTGTATGCTTCAAAGCAGAACTACCCGCACTACCAGAAGATGTGTTACGGCGTGTACTTCACTGCCAAGAAGCTGAAGCCCTACTTTCAAGAGTACCCCGTCACGGTCGTATGCACCGCCCCGCTGGCCGAGATCATAGGCAGCAGGGACGCATCAGGCCGGGTGGTGAAATGGGCCATCGAGCTGGCCCCTTACACGATCTTCTACCAGCCCCGCACCGCCATCAAGTCCCAAGCACTGGCCGACTTCCTCGTCGACTGGGCCGAGACCCAGTACCTGCCGCCGGCTCCCGACTCCACCCATTGGCGCATGCACTTTGACGGGTCTAAGATGCGCACCGGCTTGGGAACCGACATCGTCCTTACCTCTCCCAAAGGCGACAAGCTCAGATACACGCTGCAAATTCACTTTGCCGCCTCCAACAACGTGGCTGAGTACGAGGCGCTCATACATGGGCTCCGGCTTGCCAAGGAACTCGGCATCCGCCGGATCCTATGTTATGGCGACTCGGACTTGGTGGTCCAACAATCATCCGGCGACTGGGACGCCAAGGACGCAAATATGGCAAGCTACCGCTTCCTGGTCCAACAACTCAGCAGATACTTTGAAGGATGCGAGTTCCTCCACGTACCGCGAGCCGACAACGAGTCAGCCGATGCCCTGGCTCAAATAGGCTCCACTCGGCAAGCAATACCAACCGGCGTCGCTCTACAACGCCTCCTCAAGCCGTCCATCAAGCCGTCTCCAGAGTCCGATTCCATCTTCGTGCCGCCTGACCCCGACGCGGCCGGGTCCGGCTCGAAGAACCAAGCGGGCGACCCCGGGACTTCAGTAGTCGGCCCGGGGACTGCCACACCCGGCTCGGGGACTGCAGTAGCCGGCCCAGGGACTGCACCAACATAACAACCGGCGGCCGACTCCAGCATTTCACCACCCAGCCCGCCCACCCTGGTGGCAGTAGCCACATTGGTAGTAGGAGAAGTCGCGGCCCCGTCATGGGCTCAGTCCATCCTCAACTTCCTAGTAAACCAAGATCTGCCGGCTGACGAAACAGAGGAAAGACAAGTCCAACGTCGAGCCGGAGCATACACAATCGTCAACAGAGAACTAGTCAAGCGCAGTGTCACTGGAGTCCTCCAACGGTGCGTCGAGCAAGAGAAGGGCATTGCAATCCTCAGAGACATTCACCAAGGAGAATGCGGCCACCATGCGGCCTCAAGATCACTCGTCGCCAAAGCCTTCCGCCATGGTTTCTTTTGGCCGACTGCTTTAGATGACGCCAAGGATTTAGTTAAATATTGCAAAGGGTGCCAACTTTTCAGCTCCAAGCAACACATGCCGGCTTCGGCACTCAAGACCATTCCCCTCACCTGGCCCTTCGCCGTTTGGGGACTGGACATGGTGGGCCCATTCAAGACGGCGCGCGGCGGCATGACGCATTTGCTCGTCGCCGTGAACAAATTCACCAAGTGGATTGGGGCAAAGCCGATCAAGAAGCTGAATGGGCCGACTGCTGTGACATTCATCGCAGACATAACAACTCGGTACGGCGTGCCACACAGCATCATCACCGACAATGGCACGAATTTTGCCAAAGGAGCCTTGGCACGTTTCTGCGCAGCCCAAGGTATTCGGCTGGACTTAGCGTCTGTTGCCCACCCGCAGTCAAACGGCCAGGTCGAGCGAGCCAACGGCCTCATCCTCTCCGGCATCAAGCCCCGACTGGTCGTACCTCTGGAGCGTTCAGCCAGCTGTTGGCTCGATGAGCTGCCGGCTGTCCTCTGGAGTCTGCGCACTACACCAAACAAGTCAACCGGCCTCACCCCTTTATTCCTTGTGTATGGTGCCGAGGCGGTCATCCCAACTGACATCGAGTTCGACTCGCCTTGAGTAACCATGTACACGGAAGCAGAGGCCAAGGAAGCACGAGAAGACGGCGTCGACCTGCTGGAAGAAAGCCGGCTGTTAACCCTCAGCCGGTCTGTCATCTACCAGCAGGGCCTGCGCCGCTACCACAGCCGGAAGGTCAAGCTAAGATCCTTCCAAGAGGGCGATCTTGTGCTCTGGCTGATCCAGCGAACAGCCGGCCAGCACAAGCTCTCGGCTCCTTGGGAGGGCCCCTTTGTTATCAGCAGAGCCTTAGGCAACGACTCCTACTACCAGATCGACGCGCAGAAGCCGAAGGCACGAAAGAGAGACGACTCCGGCAAGGAGTCGGAACGACCATGGAACGCCAACCTCCTTCGAAGATTTTACAGTTGAAATGCAGTATGTATCACGCTAACTTTTGTATTAAGTATGAAACAATAGGCCCCCCGAGGAGGGCTCGGGGACTGCCATCTCTTATCTACGAATGAAAAGCATCATGCTTCTGACTTTGTCATTTCATTTACTTGTTCCGTCCGGCACCGGGTTCGACTAGTCGGCCCGGGGACTGGCCGACTGGAGTTATATTAGAAATCCTACCCGCAGTCAGACAAGTAGTGTGCCAGCTCCCAAGCTTTCTCTTGCCAAAAGTCGCAGTTCGAAGAACCGGCTGTCCGACTGGCAAGAGTTAAAGGCAGGAACGGGCGCCCACACGAAAAACGGCTAGGGACTAACGGACTAATATAACAAAAGCCGGTTTTTCTCCCACCGCCGAATGGCTACCAGAGTAGCCGGCCGGCCGGTTTCCATTCACTTCACTTCAATCCAAGAAAGCTCAAGTACTTGCCTCCCCAAAGAGGGAAGGCGGCAAAGGAAAAAGCCTAAGGATAAAAAGCATACGCGAATGGAAACCAAACATGCACATAATAATATTTACATAAAAGACCTCCGAGAGGCCAGCATTCAACATAGTTTGGATACACCCCCAGTGGGCGGAACTGCGAAAACTTAATGAAGATTGTTCAAAAGACAACAAGCAGGAAAAATAAGGACGGCAGGTCAAGCCGGCGGAGCGACCGACGAGCCGGGCTGGTTGGCGGAGACGGTTGTGCCGGCTAAAGGAGAGGCCGGCTAAAGGAGCGGCCGGCTGGCGAACCTCGGTTTGGTCACCGCCTCCCGTAGAGGGCGCGCTTCCACGCGCCTCGTTGCTGGAGGCACGGTCGGCCTAAGGTCGGCCGGTTGTTCCACCAGCCGGCTCGACGTCTTCGCCGTCCTCCTCTTCGTCATCCTCGCCCTCGTCGCTGGAGGCGATCTCCTCTGCCGAGTCCTCGCCCACCGCCGGTTCAGCCCGAACCACTCCTCCGGTTGGGCAACACCGTCATCATCGATTTCGGGTGCAAAAACGCTGATGTCGGTGCACTCGGCGATCGTCAAAGCACGCTGGGCGATAGCCGGCCTCACCTCCTCCAGCTCCGCGTCGGCCTCCATCCACCAAGTGCGCAGCTGGTCCAGGCTCAGCCCTGGGTACCAAGCCCGAATGAACTCCAACGCCCGCCCGGCTCCGAGGCGGGCCGCCGACGCCTTCCAAGCCTCAAAGCGACCGACTGTGACCTCTAGCCAGTCGGCAGTCCGGCTTGGGGTGCGGGGGATCGTCTCGCCAGGCCAGAGGACGGCCAACACTTGCGCCCCGGCACGTTGGAGCCGGCGAAGCATCCGATGAGCCGGCTGCAACCGCGCCTGGACAGCCAAGAGCTGCTCCTCAAGCGTCCGGCGAGCCGCCTCGGTCTCAAACTCTGCCTTCAGGGCAGTCTCGCTATCCTGCGCTTGCTGCAGGGCCGCCTTGTGGCTCTTCTCCTGATCAGCCAGCTTCTTGGCCAGGCGGTCACGCTCTTGGACCAAGACAGCGTACTCGGCGTCCTTGGTATGAAGGGCGGCCTGCGCTTCGCCGAGCTCCTTCCTCAAGTCGGCGTTGGCCCCTGAAGACAAAGAAAAAGACAAACCAATAAGGAAAAATTCGTCAAGAAAGATCCGACCCGACTGCGCAGCAGTCGGCCCGAATCTCGGGGACTACACCCAGTGGGTGCGCTGACGCGCCCCCACAGGAGATAGACAAAATCAAGTACTTACTTCGGCTGTTGGCCAGGTCATCGGTCCTTCGACTCAACTCCCGAGCCTGGGAGTTGAAGGCGGCAGCACGGGAGTTATGATATTCCTGAAAGATTAAGACAAGAAGCAAAGATAAGGTGGTCGTCAAGAAAGATTCGACCCGACTGCGCAGCAGTCGGCCCGAATCTCGGGGACTACACCCAGTGGGTGTGCTGACGCGCCCCCATGGAAGAAATCAAGAGATCAAAACGGCCAAGAATGAAGGACTCACCCGGATGGTGGCTCGCGTCGACAGGAACTCCTGGGTGAACTGCTGCAGCAGGGCGGCCTGAGCTTGAAGCCGGCTCCGGTCCCCTTGAGCCGCCACATTCAGCTCGCCAGTCCCCCCGCTGGGAGTCCACTCGGACGTGGCAGTGCTGGCCGCCTCCAGATCTTCAGCCGACTGGCCTGCGCCCGCGACTCGGTGCGACTCCGGCGGAGCGGCGCCTCCCCCTGCGCGCTGACGCATCACCGGCTGCACCTCGAGGCCGGCTCTGTCCTCCGGCTCACCCCCGGCCGGCTCCTCTGGCGCCGCTGACGGTTGGCCACCTTGGCCTGCTCCGGTTGGCGCTGCTGGCGGCGCTCTCCTCGCGAAGGCCACGGAGTCCTCCCTCCTCTCCATCAGCGGCGGGTCTTGGACGATTTCCTCCGCCAAGGGCAGTGGGGTGTCAGGGGCCACGGCTCGGAGGGGAATGGCGAGCAGCGGAGGCCGGTTGCGCGAACCCCCCGCCTCCGTCTCCGTGGTCGCCGACTCCGCCTGGGCCTTGGCTGCCGCGCCGGCCTGCTCTTTCGCCGCCTAGGCGGCCGCTTTTTCCACCGCCTCGCGCTCCTCCCGCGCCTCACGGGAGTTCCGCTCTGTGGCTTCCCCGAGATCGGCGCGGGGGTCCACGCGGCGGGAGCTCGAAGACCCTCCAGCCGGCCCCACTATGGAGCCGCCCGGACCCCGCTCAAGGGAAAGCGGCACCCTGTCCAGCAAGCGGGAAAAAGTTAAGAAGAATGTTCGAACAAGAAGAAAATGATGAAAAGCATGCGACAGGGCAATTGACGACTTACGCTGAGACCGCCTGAGGCTACTTCTCCGCCTTGCGGAAGCGGGCCGCTTTTGCAGCCGCCTCATCTCGCTTGGTCGCCGCGGTGGAGGCTTTGGACTTCTTCGGCCGACTGCCGAAGAGGCCTGAAGCGGCCCGGCGCTTCTGTGCACCGCCGCCGGCAGCCGGCGCGATGGACGAGCCCGCGCCCTGATGGTCGGCCGCCGGCTGGCGACGCGGGGCAACTTCGGCTTCAGCATCATCCGGCCAGTCCTCGAAGCTGGCGGTAAGCCTTGAGCCCCCGGGCTTGGCGTCATCCCCCACAACGGCATCTTCCATGGCGGCCGCCCCCAAATCTGGGTCATCGACGTCGTCCACCGTGCGATCGGGGGCATACTGGCGTTCTATCCCCGCTGCCCCGGTCGTCGGCGGGAGAAGGGGGTTCTACTGAGAAGAACCGGCTGATCAGAAGCCGGCCGTCATGAAGCCGGCTACCAACAAGAAGAAGAAAAGGAAAACTTACCACGGGCGGAGGGTTGGCGCGAGAATACGGTGCCTTGCCGTATCGCCAGTCTTCGGCGAGCTTGCAATTTGAGATGTAATTTACCATGTACGATACCTCCGCATGAGGCATCTCCCTGGTTCTCAGCCGGCTTGGGTCAAAGCGGCCGCTCATCTGGCACATCATCTGGGGCCGGCTCTGGAGAGGAGATATCCGGCTCTCCACGAAGGCGGCCACCAAGTCGGCCCTGTTCAGGCCTTCCGACTGGATCATCACCCGAAGCCGGGAGACGGCGGCGTTCCCGGCCTGAGACAGTGACCGGGACCGGAAACTCCATGAGGGCTGCCTCCCAGCCGGCGGGCCGGCGACGTAAGCCGGCAGGTTGACGTGGTCTCCTTGCTCGGCGACGTTCTTCACATAGAAGTATGATTTCTGCCAGATCTTCACCGACTGGATCAGGGGGATGGGCGGGAACGGGTTGTTCTCGCCCGCCCTCCTCATGGCGATGAAGGCCCCGCAGGGGGCGGGCACGCCTGCGACGACAGTGCCGAGTTTGCTCGGGAAGAACTCTCCCCAGAGCTCCAGCGTGGGGAGCAACCCCAAGAAACCTTCGCAGAGGGAGACGAAGGCCGACAGTAGCATCACCGCATTGGGCGTGAGGTGATGCAGCTGAAGGTTGTAGAACTCGAGGAAGGAGCGCAGAAATCCGCTCACCGGAAGGCCGAAGCCGCGCAGGAAGTGCGAGCGGAAGACGACCCGCTCGCCCTCCTCCGGTGCCGGCGAAATCTCCGTCCCCGGCGCCAGGCGGACCCGCACGAGGTTGGCGTCGGGCAGGCGCCGGGTCTGGCGGAGGAATTCAACATGGTCCTCGTGGACGTTGGAGCCGTCCCACGAGCTCGACAGCGCCATGGGAGCAAGACGATGTGGCGGTGCTGAGACGAGAGGCTGCGGCAGCGACAAGAGGAAGAAAGGAGGATGAGAGGGGGCGGAGCGAGGGAGAGCGTGCGAACCTCTGTCGCTCCCCCTCCTCCCCCTACTTATAGGCTCGCGTGGCGGAGCCGAGGAGGCGCGGCGTGGGGAAACGCGGGGATCGATCGTGCCCACTCCCCCACGTCCCGCGCTTGTTGCGCCCTAATGGCAAAATAAAATCGCCATGAGAAGGCGAGCGGTCCACCTGGGCCGCAGAAGATCAGCGTTCGGGCCGAGGCCTAGGAGTGGCGGGCCCGGGCCTGCGGCGGTGTCCCGTCGCGCGCGTGCGACGGCAGGGTCTCGCTGCCACGTGGACCGTGGGAGGGCCCGCGGTTAGCACACGGGTCGACCACTTTCCCGCCTGCAAGACGTAGGGCTCCCCGAAATCGGCATACATCAGCAAAGCCGGCTCTTCAGGATAGGAAGCTGACCAAGCTTCTCGTCCCTTTGTCCGCCTCGAAGCTCGATCAGCTTCGGGGACTACTGTCGGCTGTCGGAGTAAATAGCCATGGGTAGCCTAGCCGGCTTCCCCTGGCCCTTCTGAAAAAATTACGAGCCCGTCCGGCTCTCAAGAATCCAAGACATGGGGCCGCCTTCCCCTTGCTGGCTGTCACCCAGGCCGGCTTTCGGAAGGCGCCCGACTTTAGCCCTCATGAAGAAAGGGAAGGGCCGACTTCGAGAAGCCGGCCGCAAGAAGGCCGACTCCAAGAAGCCGGCTCCCATAAAGCGGTCGAGACCGTACCCTCAAAGTTTGCATCCACCTAGCGGCGATGAGATGGGGCGTGGCTCACAGTGAAGCCTGCCACCCCCGAATCCCGGAGCACGCCTGGCACAGTGCGCCGTACGGAGTGGCCATGACCCGTCCGGCGCGGCACTGTTGCCATGTTGACCCTGATGTCATCCACGACGGGCTACCAGTACGGCCCACGGGCGGTGGGCCCCTTCGGGCAGAGAGACACCCGAAGGCGGCCTGGCCTCCCCCAGTCGGCCCGAGACGGGCCGGCTCCCCGCAGCCGGCTCGCTTCCCCCCTCGAAGACGCCCCATTAAGGAGACAAGACGCGGTAAGGCTACAGTGTCTACAGTGATCGCCCGCAGGACGGCGGCACTGTAGCCACGCTTACCTCGACGAAGCCCTCGTCATCAGGTTGAGGCAACAGTAACCAGCCACCGACAAGACCCTTGGCAGTGGGGCCTGTCTGTCACCAAGGAGTTGGCAGCCGGCGGGGCCCACCAGCCGGCGGGCCCCAGCAGTCGGCACAGAAGCCGGCGAGCGCAGTCACAGACGGCTGGGCCCCGCGCCCAGTCGGATTACCATTGTACCCCCGGGGGGTAGGCCTATATAAACCCCCCGGGGCACCCATGCAAAGGGTTTGACCCCCTGCTAGTTCTAGACACCACACGAGGAGAAGAAGCAAGCTAGCCGTGCCCTTCTTCCTCCTCCCACCGAACAGCTCAAGGAGCATTGTGTAGCTACTTGTCCATCCAGTGATCATGCGGAGACCCCGCAGAGCAGCACTAGGGGTGTTATCTCCACGGAGAGCCCCGAAGCTGGGTAAGATTCGCCGGCGTGCATGTCTTCGCCTCATCCCGTTTCCAGGCACCGGCGATGTCTTACTGGCTCCCACAATGATAAGCCACCCGTTGGCATATGTCGCACCTACCACCCGACACTGGCCCTTGAGGCGCTATCCGAAGCCCTAGCGGCTAAGGAACTGACTACGATGTGCTCCATGGTGAATAGGGATGATGTGATACTCGACAAAAGATCCAAGTCCACCTCCTTTAAACCGGCGGACAAAATAGTCAAATTCCAGGTCCATCCAACGGACCACAATAAAACAGCTTCCATCGAGGCACAGTTAAACCCGGATGTAGATGCCGCACTGCGAGAGTTCCTACCAGAGAACTGGGACATTTTTGCCTGGCACCCTTCAAACATGCCAGGAATCCCAAGCAGGCTGGCCGAACACAGCCTAAATATCCTAAAAGGATTCAAGTCAGTCAAACAGGCTCTTCGGCGTTTTTCCGAACCTAAGAGACATGCCATGGGAGAGGAACTAGCCAAGCTATTAGAGGCCGGATTCATCAAAGATATAAAACACCCAGACTGGCTAGCAAACCTGGTGATGGTACCAAATAAGGACAAATCCTGGTGCCTGTGCGTTGATTTTAAAGACCTTAACAAGGCTTGCCCAAAGGATCCCTTCCCTCTCCCCCGCATCGATTAAATTATCGACGCTACCGCAGGACACGATTCGTTGTGTTTCCTCGACGCATACTCTGGCTACCATCAAATAAATATGGCAGAGTCAAACCAAGCCGCAACGGCATTCATCACACCATACGGCCCATTCTGCTTCAACACAATGCCCTTTGGGCTCAAAAACATTGGTGCAACATATCAGCGCATGATCCAGACATGTCTGGCAAACCAGATCGGCGAAATAGTGGAGGCATACGTAGATGATGTGGTCGTTAAAACAAGACATGTCGAATCTCTAGTAGACGACTTGAGGCTAACATTCGATAACCTCCGAATGTACGACATCAAGCTCAACCAGGAAAAATGCGTTTTCGGCGTCCCAGCCGGAAAGCTCTTGGGCTTCATTGTATCCGGTAGAGGAATTGAAGCAAATCCAGCCAAGATCCGAGCTCTGTCACAATTGGATATCCCGAAGGACATCAAACAAATACAAAAAATAACCGGATGCGTGGCGGCTCTAAGCCGCTTTATCTCCCGCTTGGGAGAAAAGGCCCTACCCCTTTACCGCCTCCTTTGGCGCATCGAACACTTCGAGTGGATGGATGTAGCCACAGCCGGACTCGACGAAATAAAAGTCATCTTGGCAACAAACCCCAAACATTGGAGAACCAATGCTATTATACATTGCAACAACCCATCAGATCGTAAGCGCAGTGCTCGTCGTCGAACGAGAAACGGACGGACACAAATTCCCCCTTTAAAAGCCGGTCTACTATGTGTCCACTGTCCTTACTCCGTGCAAGTCACGGTACCCGTATTATCAAAAGATTGCGTACGCGGTATTTATGGCATCCCGGAAGCTGCGACACTACTTTCAAGAGTGTTCAATAACAGTAGCCTCGGAAGTGCCACTTAACGATATTATAAACAACCGCGACGCGACGGGCCGGATTGCAAAATGGGACATTGAGCTCCTCCCGTTCAACATAACTTACAAGCCACGGCGAGCTATCAAGTCACAAGTTTTGGCCGACTTCGTCACAGAATGGACGGAGCCCGAACTCCCTAAAGAGTACGGCACATATTCAAACTGGGTCGTGCACTTCGACGGCTCCAAAATGTTGGCCGGTCTAGGGGCTGGCGTCGTTTTGACGTCCCCCATAGGAGACACAGTTCAATACATACTCCAGATAATGTACACAGACTCCAACAATGCAGCCGAATATGAGGCCCTTTTACATGGTCTCCGGATGGTAGTATCCATGGGCATTCGACGCCTAGAGGTGTGCGGGGACTCAAACCTCGCAATATCCCAAATAAATGGAGACTTTGATGCCAAGGATCCAAAAATGGCAGCTTATCGCAACGCCGTCCTAAAAATGTCAGCTCGGTTCGAAGGGCTCGAATTTCACCATATAGCGCGGGAAAATAATCAGGCGGCAGATGTCCTGGCACACATCGGCGCAAAACGCGATGTTGTCCCCCCCAACATCTTCTTGGAAAGGCTGTTCAAGCCATCCGTAGTATGGGAAGGAGAACCCGACAATAATAGCCCAGACCCAACCGCATTGCCCGACACCGAACACTCTGACATAATTGGAGGCTCTGCCAGTGAAATAACACCTTCAGCCCACGTAATAATGGTCGTCATCGCCCCGTGGACAGAACCATTCCTCGCCTACCTTACTAGGCAGGAACTCCCCGAGGACCAAAATGAGGCATGCTGCATAGTACGGCAATCTAAAGCTTATAAAGTCCATGAGGGAGAGCTTTATAAGAAAAGCACTACCGGAGTCCTTCAAAGGTGTATCTCCGAAGAGGAAGGGCGGAACCTCCTGGCTGAAATTCATGTTGGACTCGGCGGTCATCACGCTGCAGCTCGGTCCCTTGTAAGCAAGGCCTTCCATACAGGCTTTTATTGGCCGACGGCGCGGGCAGATGCCCAGGACTTAGTCCAATGATGCGTCTGTTGCCAACTTTTTGCAAACTAAAGCCATATGCCACCCACCGCCCTCCAAACTATCCCCATCACTTGGCCCTTCGCAGTCTGGGGGCTTGACATGGTTGGACCCCTTAAAGGCGGAACCCACAAGAAAAAAATACTTACTGGTCATGGTGGATAAGTTCACCAAATGGATAGAAGCCAAGCCTGTTAAGACGGCCGAATCCGGACCGGTGATAGATTTTATATCCGGGGTTGTACACTGTTACAGCGTCCCCCACAACATCATCACTGATAACGACACGAACTTTACGGCTGACGAGGTAAAACTCTGGTGCAAAAACATGGGCATCAAGCTCGATTATGCTTCCGTCTATCACCCACAAACTAACGGCCAGGTCGAACGTGCAAATGGTCTCATCATGAGTGGCATCAAACCTAGATTAGTGCGGTCCCTTAAGGAATCTAATACGCACTAGGTAGAGGAGCTCGACTCCGTACTCTGGGGGCTGCGGACCACGCCGAATCGCACCACCGGATACACACCATTCTTCATGGTGTACGGCGCAGAGGTAGTTTTGCCCTGCAACATAATTCATGACTCACCTCGAGTGCGCATGTACGAAGAAAGAGAAGCCGAGCTCGATCGGCAGGACAGTTTGGACGCCTTGGAGGAAGAGCGTGACGTGGAAAAAGCCCGTTCCGCATTCTATCAACAGAAGGCTGGAAGATACCAAAGCAGAGAAGTACGGGCCAAAAATTACAATGTTGGCGAATTAGTTCTACGCCTGCCGAACAAGAAAAAGGACAAACTCAAGACCAAGAGGGAAGGTCCCTTCATAATTGACCAAGTCCTGACAGGTGGAACGTATCGCCTGCAAGATGCATCGGATAACCGACTCGAGCCGAACCCATGGAACGCAGCCCATCTCCGAAGATTCTATGCCTAGCGCCGGACTCTGTGTTCGTCTCCTTCCTCTGTCCATTTTTATATACTTTCTGTCTTACATTTATTTCCTTCTCCCCTCCCTCTCTCTTATAGCCTTCAAAGGCTCATAAAGTGGCGCGCTATCCGCGCTCATTAAACCTGGGGGCTTCTTTAAACAGAAGCTTATTTATACGGGCTTCATGCCCAACACATGTGTCACACTTCCGCATGTACCTTTTATTCACCATTATATGCATCGATATGACTTAAGTTTTGGCCAAGCTGGGTTGCCTGGCTCCTGTGCTTACCCCTACATTCCCGATTGTTCGGCTAGGTGGTAAAGGGAGCACATCTGCGATTGTTACTGCCGGGTCAGCCGGATGTGTACCTTAGACTGGGTGAAGCCTGTCGGATTTCGGGTTCCGACAGACCCTTGAGGTTCGAACAATGGGGTGCGCGCGGAGATTTTGCCTTCTATCTACATGCACCCCTCCGCTTCGCTAAGATCTAAGCTATAGAAAGAACAACACAAGAGACACAGGGTTTATACTAGTTCGGGCCACCGTTGTGGTGTAATACCCTACTCCAGTCTGTGGTGTGGTGGATTGCCTCTTGGGCTAATGATGATGAGCAATACAAGGAAGAACAGCCTCGTGAGGGTCTGTTCTTGGCTGGGGCGATGAACTGCTGGGAGGAGTTCAATCACCCTTCTCTCTCTCTGTGTGTGATGCTACTCGATCCGATCCTAGCTTGTTTCGGGGTTGGCCGATTCTAGATCCCTCTACCCTGTGGGTGGCTAGTCCTATTTATAGGCAAAGGCCCTGGGCCTCTTCCCAAATATTGAGCGGGAAGGGTGCCAACAATTGGCCATTTTGAAGGCAACATCTGGTACACTTATCCTGACTAAAGTTGGTCCTCGCCTGCCAAAGGCTCTGGTGGTGACGCTGGCTTGGGCTCCACAATGACTTCCTCCCTGCTGTTGGACTGGTCTTGGTCTCGTTGCACCGAAATGGGTGCCTTTGCTTGATGCTCTCGCCTGCGCTTGCTCCCTTTGCACCAAAGAGGAAAGGAGGACACTGTGCAGCTGGCGCCCGCCTGGCGCCTTTGGTCATCATGGCTTGTGTCACGGGCACCTCGTGAGGTACCCCGCCTTGATCTCTCCGCCTCCTCGCGAGCCAGCCTGATGAGGCCGTGCCTCAGGAAGTTCCGTGTCGTCCGCCCCGCGAGGCTTGGCCCCTCGCGAGGGTCTTGGGTCTGTATTGATGAAGATGGGCCGTGCTGGGCCCCCCTTTGAGCCACGCCGCAGGCCGCAGGTAGGCAAGTCTGGGGACCCCCATTCCCAGAACGCCGACAGTAGCCCCCGGGCCCAAGGCGCGCCTGGACTTGGCCGTGCAGGGAGGCGAAAGGGCAAGAGCGAAGCGCCTTGGGCCCTAACAGCCTGCGACCTTGGGCGACGCGTGGCGGTTGATTGGACGTGGGCATCTCCACTTCCCCACGGCGCCTCGGCAACTGCACGGATTGGACAAGTCCCTGCATGCAAAGCGGATCATGATTACCTGCGATCGTGGAGGTCGGCGGTTGGCCTTCGCCGGCCATAAGTACGGAACGGCGCGCGCCCTTCCAGTCCATACCTTCTTGCTTCTCGTTCTTCCTCATGGCCCCATCGAGGAGGTTCTCGGTCGCAGAGAAGGGGAAGGCTCGCCAGGTTGAGCCTGCCTCTCCTCCGCCCAAGCGCGGCCGAGGGCGCCCTCACAAACATCCTGTGGCCACCACGGCAGCTTCCCGCGGCCGTGGAGACGATTTCCAGCACGGTAATGGGCGGACTGCTGCGGCCGGGGGCGCGCTTCGGTCGCGTGTTCCCCTAGGCCGCACTTTCGCACTGCAGAGGTGCTGCCGGAGTTCGTTGTGTGGTCGGTGGAGCCGACTAGCACCCGGCTTCAACTTCCTCGCTTCCTCCTCGGCGAGCTCCCGGTCGGCGCCCCGGGCGGCCTCTGGCTTTAGGCAGACGGCTGCTGCAGCTGGGCCTCATGGGCTTCACTGGAGGTCTCCGCAGCCGGGAGCCTGGCCTGACCCGCGGTTGGCAGACGTTTGCCCGCGCGCGTGGCCTGAGCCGTCGGTGCACCCTGCACTTCAAGTTTGACGGCGATGCCACCCTCTACGTGAGGGTTTTTGGGGAAGATGGTCGCCGTGCAGGGTGCTGCCCTGAGGACGACGACCGCGGCCGGGAACCCAGCCCCGGCGATGATGGAGAGGACAGCGCTCGCGTGACTGTGGCGCTCAGGGTTCCCCAAGCTTCACGGTTCTTCTTCAGGCGGCGACTCTTCTAGCGGTGGCCGCGGTCAGCCTCCACGCCGTCGTACCTGCTTGGGAGGTGGTAGCGTGTCTGCCCGCCATCGCGCCTCGGTGAAGCGCGAGAGGGAGTCTGCCTGAGCCCCGGAGGCAGCTCGAGTCTTCCCTGCAGGCCGGTGTGAGGCGGGCTGCGCCTGATTTGTTCTTTCTTTTCCTTTTTCCTGCGTAAAAAGACAGTAGCGTGGAGCCCCGCGGGGGCGTGTTTGGGTTATTGCTGTTAATCATCGCTTTGCTTCCGTTACCGTGCCTTCCGGCTACGTGCCCGCGCGTGGATAGTTCCCAGCCCCAGCCGTGGGGGGGCGACCGACGCAGGCCCTGTGTTCGTGTCGCGGTGCCCGTGGGGCACGGACTGGAGGGGTGCTCCTGTAATGGACCCAGGTCACGAAACCTTTGAACGACTAGGATAGGAACACTCGTGAGGGCGCTCAGCTGCCCCCCTCACGAGGCCTTGCATAAGAGAAATCGAGGCAGGAGAGTGAAAAGTCGAAGAACCACAAGCCAAAGACGGCAACAGCTTCAACAAAACTTCGAATGAGAATGAACAAGCCAACTGCGGAAAGCAAATGAAAAAGCCGCGTCCGGCACCTAATCTAGTCTTCGACGTCTTCTCACCAGCGCGGAGCTAGTGCTGCCACTGGGCGTGGGAGGGAGCCCCAGGGCCTGAGGCCGGTGCTCCTGAGACTCCGGGGCGTGTACAACCCCAACTCATTATTACGTGAGAGTGTCACGGGCGGCGAGCTTCACAGGCGTTGGCCTTCTTCACAAGCTCCGGGCCTTTCTTGAGGGAAGCAGGCTTCACGGGCATTTGCCCTCTTAACAGGCTTCGGGCCCTTTCCAAAACGCGACAGCTTCACAGGTATTCGCCTTCTTCACAGGCTCTGGGCCTTTTCCAAAATGCTACAGCTTCACAGGCATCTGCCTTCTTCACAGGCTTTGGGCCTTTTCCAAAACGCGACAGCTTCACAGTCATTCACCTTCTTCACAGGCTCTGGGCCTTTTTAGGGGTAGAACCTTCGGAGGTGCTAGATGTTCCATGCGTTCTGGACCGGCACCCCCTCCTGAGTCTCCAAGCGCGCGGAGCTGGGCCTGGAAACATGAACAACCTTGAACGGGCCCTCCCACATGGGAGAGAGCTTGTGCAGTCCCTCCCTGGAGAGAACCCGCCTGAGATCGAGGTCTCCTACCTCGAGAGTTCTGGGGCGGATGTTGCGGCAGTGATATCGTCGCAGTGCTTGTTGGTACCTCGCCGCTCGCAGCGCGGCTTCTCGGCGACGTTCCTCCCCCAGCACGAGGTCCATCCCCCGCATGGCGTCCTGCTGCGCCTGGTCGAACGCCAGGACCCGCGCGGAGCGACGTCTGACCTTGTGAGGGAGGAGCGATTCGGCTCCGTAGACCAGGAAGAACGGGGTCTCTCAAGTCGGCTTGGTCGCGGTTGTGCGGATGGACCACAACACGGACTGAAGCTCGTCGTACCAACCTTTGCCGCAGGCCTCCAGCTTCTTCTTGAACGTCCTGGTCTTGAGGCCCCTCAGGACCTCTGCGTTGGCTCGCTCGGCCTGGCCGTTGCTTCGGGGGTGCGCCACCGAAGCGTAGCATATCTGCGTTCCAAGGTTAGCACAGTATGTTTTGAAGAGGTTAGTGGTGAACTGCGAACCGTTGTCTGTGATGATGCGATTCGGCACCCCGAACCGGCTCACGATGCCCCTGATGAACTTGACCGCGGAACCCGCGGGGATGGTGCGGACGGCCTCTACTTCAGCCCACTTGGTGAACTTGTCCACGGCGACGTAGAGGTAGCGGTAGCCCCCTGGCGCCCGAGGAAACGGGCCCAGGATGTCCAGCCCCCAGACTGCGAACGGCCACGAAAGGGGTATAGTCTGCAGGCCCCCTGCCGGCTTATGGATCTGCTTGGCGTGGAACTGGCAGGCCTCACAAGCTTTCACCAGTTCGACGGCGTCATTGAGTGCGGTGGGCCAATAAAACCCACTGCGGAACGCCTTGACGACGAGGGTCCGTGATGATGAATGATGTCCACAGTCTCCGCCGTGTATATCTTCCAGCAGTTCCTTTCCTTGCTCCCTGGAGATGCAGCGTAGGAATACATCGTTTGGTCGCTTCCGGTAGAGCTCTCCATCCTTGATGCAGTATGCCGTGGCCTGCCGTGCCACACGCTCCGCTTCCTCCTCCCTCTCCGGCAGGGTCCCTTGTGTTAAGTAACTCCGGAGCTCCGTGATCCAGCACCCCTCCTGAGGTTCCATCGTCAGGAGCAGGCGTGCTGCTAAGGCCGGGCCACAGAACGGGCCTCCTGAGGCAGGTGGCTGGGGGAGCTCCTCCCGAGGCTGAGCTGTGTTTGACAATGATGGCAGGGCTGAGGGCTTGAAGAGCCGCTCCTCCAAGACACCAGGCTCCTGAGGTAACCGCCTGGACGCCCGTTTGGCGATGTCGTCGGCCTCCTGATTGGTGCCACGGGGCACATGCTGCAACTCCAACCCCCAGAACTGCTTCTCCATCCTGCGGACTTCCGCAAGGTAGGCTTCCATGTGCTCATCTTTCGGCTCGTACACCTTGTTGGAGAAATTGACAAGGAGCTGCGAATCGCCCTTGATGGTGAGGCGTTTCACCCCCAGGGCAGCTGCGGCCTTCAAGCCCGCTATTAGACCTTCATACTCTGCTATGTTGTTGGAGACCTTTTCACCTTGCTGGAAACAGAGCTGTACAGCATAGTAGAGCTTGTCCTGAGTGGGCGATATAAGCACCGCCCCAGCCCCAGCGCCATGCCTGGAGAACGCCCCATCGAAGTACATGACCCAGCCTTCTGGCGCCTCGCTTCCCAGGGAGAGGGGCCGATCCTCGTCGGCCTTGAGGCCTGGTGCCTCCGTCCATTCTGCCACAAAATCCGCTAATGCTGCTCCCTTGATGACTCTGGTCGTGCTGAATTCGAGCTGAAACGCTTGCAGTTCTATGTTCCACTCAGCGACCCTTCCAGCTGAGTTAGGGCTCCTGAGCACTCTCTCCAGGGGGTATGACGAGACGACCTTGATGCGGTGACCCTGAAAATAGTGCCGCAGCTTGCGCGAGGCCACTAGTAGCGCGAGGAGGAGCTTCTGAGGCATGGGGTATCGTGCCCTCGCGTCCCGCAACACCGTGCTGACGAAGTACACTGGGCGCTCAACGAGGTTGGGTGCGTCAGTGCTGGTGGTGCCCTCCGGAGACCATGGCGCCTCCTGAGGAGATGAGGCCTCCTGAGGCTGGCCATCTGGGAGAGGGGCATCTTCCGCCTCCGGTGCACTCCTCTGCGGCGGCTGATCCTCCTCAGCCGCGGTGGCGGTTTCTGTGGGCCTTCCTTGTTCCTGTTTTGCCTTGTCCCGGGCTGCTGCTGTGGTTTTGATTCGACGCTCCTCCTTAACCGCCACCAGGGCTGCACTGGCGGAGTAGGGAGTGGCGGCGAGGTAAAGCACCAGGGGCTCTTGAGGGCGCGGAGCCACCATGACCGGAGGGCTGGTCAGGTATCTCTTGAGATCCTGGAACGCCTTGTCGGCCTCTTCAGTCCATTCAAAGGGCCCCTTTTTCTTCATTAGCTGGAAGAAGGGCAGCGCTCGCTCCCCCAACTTGGAGATGAAGCGCCCTAGCACGGTCACGCGCCCAGTGAGCTTCTGCATTTCTCTGAGGGTCTTTGGCGGGCTCATGTCCTCGACCGCCTTGACCTTTTCCGGGTTAGCCTCGATGCCTTGGTGGGACACGAGGAAACCCAAGAGCTTGCCCGAGGGGACTCCGAACACACACTTCTCTGGGTTGAGCCGCAGGTTCACTGCGTTGAGGCTCGCGAAGGTTTCCTCTAGGTCTTGTATCAGGGTCCTGGTCTCCCGAGACTTCACCACAATGTCATCGACGTAAGCCTCAACATTCTTCCCGAGCTGCGGGCCCAAGGTGATGTGCATCAACCGCTGAAAGGTCGCCCCTGCATTACGCAGCCTGAATGGCATGCACGTGTAGCAGTACACCCCACACGGGGTTAGGAAGGCTGTCTTTTCGACGTCTTCTACCGCCATCTTGATCTGGTGATACCCAGAGAAGGCATCCAAGAAGCATAGCAGGTCGCATTCTGCGGTGGAATCGACAATCTGGTCGGTGCGGGGGAGCGGGAATGGATCTTGCGGGCATGCCTTGTTGAGGTTGGTGAAGTCGACACACATGCGCTCCTTCCCTCCCTTCTTTGGCACAACGACAGGTTTGGCCAACCAATCCGGGTATCGGACCTCACGAATGACCCCAGCGGCTTCTAGTTTGCGGGTCTCTTGGACGATGAAGGCCTGCTTTTCTGTGGACTGCCGCCTTGCCTTCTGCTTCACAGGGCGCACGTTGGGGCACACGTTGAGGTGATGCTCGATTACGCTCCTAGGAATCCCCGCCAACTGGTCAGGCTCCCAAGCGAATACCTTCTTGTTTGCACGCAGGAACCTGACCAGGGCCTCCTCCTGCTCGGGTTCGAGGTTGGCGCCTATGGTGAAAGTGGCATTGGTGGACCCGTCCTCATCGACGGGTATCTTCTTGGTTTCTGCCTTGTCTTGGGTGAACAACTGTTTCTTCTTGGCGGGTGCAGCCCCCTTGGGCTCGGGGGTCTCCGAGTTGGCGGGCTGTGCCGACGCCGCCGTCTTGAAGGCGAGCTTGAGCACTCGCAGCGTGTCTCCGGTGTCCCCGTGCACGGTGAGGACACCGCTACTCCCGGGCATCTTCATGAGGTTGTACGCCGGGTGCGTCGCGGCCATGAACTGGGCCAGCGCTGGGTAGCCGAGGATGGCGTTGTAGGGGAGGCCGATGGGGGCGATGTCGAAGTCGACCAGCTCCATGCGGAAGTTGTTGTAGGTGCCGAAGGTTACTGGGAGCCGGATCTGTCCCAAGGAGCTGGATGATCCACCCCCAACGCCTGAGAAGGGCCGGCTGGGTTGCAGCCGTTCCAGGGGTATGCAGAGGAGGTTGAAGGCCTCAACCGAGAGCACGCTGAGGCCCTCACCGCCATCGATGAGAGTTCTGGTGACGGCTACCTGGCAGATGGTGGGGGTGCACAGCATGGGTAGCGCACACGAGCAGGCCGAGTTGGAGGGGTGGTCCTCCGAGATGAAGGTCAGGCCGGCCTTGGGCGCCGCCCGGTCCGGGAGAGCCCCCTGCCGCGTGGAAGCGGCGCTGACTCGGCGGATGAACGGCTTGACATGGTGACTTGTAGGCGGCGCCTGCGAGCCGCCCAGGAGGGCCGCGACGACCGGGGGTGTTGGTGTAGCGTGGTGGGCGGGGAAGAGGCTGCGGAGCTCTTCCCAAGAGGCCACGGAGGCTGCCGGCAGGTGGAGTAGCCATGCGCGCGGAGCGCCGGTGAGGGCCACGGGGAGCCAGTTGGCCATGACCCTATCGTCACCTCCAGCTTCGAGGATGGCCTCCTCGTACGCCAGCAAGAAGGCCAGCGGATCAGTCGCGCCGCCGTAGCGCGGCGGCGTCGTTGGCTTGAACTTGTCCGGCCACCATCCCCGTTGCAGGGCCAGGGCTCGGAGCCCCGTGGCCCCCGTGCTGGCGCCGGCGGCCGGAGCGGGCGACGCGCTACTCATTGCGAGGCAGTTCATGGCGGTGGCGGAAGGGAAAACTCCGGTGCAGCCCTACCTGGCGCGCCAAATGTCGGATTTCGGGTTCCGGCAGACCCTTGAGGTTCGAACACTGGGGTGCGCGTGGAGATTTCTCCTTCTACCTACCTGCACCCCTCTGCTTCGCTAAGATCTAAGCTACAGAAAGAACAGCACAAGAGACACAGGGTTTATACTGGTTCGGGCCACCGTTGTGGTGTAATACCCTACTCCAGTGTGTGGTGTGGTGGATTGCCTCTTGGGCTGATGATGATGAGCAATACAAGGAAGAACAGCCTCGCGAGGGTCTGTTCTTGGCTGGGGCGATGAACTGCTGGGAGGAGTTCAATCACCCTTCTCTCTCTATGTGTGTGTGATGCTACTCGACCCGATCCCAGCTTGTTTCGGGGTTGGCCGATTCTAGATCCCTCTACCCTGTGGGTGGCTAGTCCTATTTATAGGCAAAGGCCCTGGGCCTCTTCCCAAATATTGAGCGGGAAGGGCGCCAACAATTGGCCATTTTGAAGGGGAACATCTGGTACACTTATCCTGACTAAAGTTGGTCCTCGCCTGCCAAAGGCTCTGGTGGTGACGCTGGCTTGGGCTCCACAATGACTTCCTCCCTGCCGTTGGACTGGTCTTGGTCTCGTTGCACCGAAACGGGTGCCTTTGCTTGATGCTCTCGCCTGCGCTTGCTCCCTTTGCACCAAAGAGGAAAGGAGGACACTATGCGGCTGGCGCCCGCCTGGCGCCTTTGGTCGTCATGGCTTGCGTCACGGGCACCTCGTGAGGTAGCCCGCCTTGATCTCTCCGCCTCCTCGCGAGCCAGCCTGATGAGGCCGTGCCTGAGGAAGTTCCGTGTCGTCCGCCCCGCGAGGCTTCGCCCCTCGCGAGGGTCTTGGGTCTGTGTTGATGAAGATGGGCCGTGCTGGGGCCCCCTTTGAGCCACCGCAGGCCACAGGCAGGCAAGTCTGGGGACCCCCGTTCCCAGAACACCGACAAAGCCGAAAGCTAGCGTTCTTAAGGGAATATTTGGTCGGTGAACTAAAATGATCTTTTTTATTTATCTATATGCCCCCAGATGTTTTTCCTGCGTCTCTTTTCACAGAATGGACATGCACTTTAGGGCATGCCTCCCAGGGAAAGGAACCCCTAACGGAACTATTCTCCCTGGAAGATGTTTCTTACTAACCATGTAATATAACATAACTAGTTGGGCACTTGTCTGTTCAAGCACTAATGACCCCTACGCCTGGTCTCCATGCATACCCCGGTTCTTATATAACCATGAGGGTATTCGGACACACTCCGGGCCGTCAGGTCCCGAGGTTGAAGAGAAAAGGTCAGCCATGACAAACGATCTTCAATCCGGATAGATGGCATTACACATGTCAATTAAAATTACATAGTCAATCTGACTGATTGTATTCCTCTTCAATACCATCTAACAGGCTGTCTAGTTTACAGTCCTGTTGGGAATACTTTGCGGCCAATTCTACTTGGCCATATACTAAGCTCACAGGGATCTCCTTCCCATCGGGCCCCACGGGTCCGACCTCGGCCATGTGGTTTGGGTCAGCCTTCGTGTACTGCGTCTTCACCATGGCCCAGGCCTCCCTGGCGCCTTGACGGCAGGCCGACATCTTCCACAGTCGGAAGCGCCGCTGTGCTCCCTTCAGCTTCTCTACAAGCTCTCCGAGGCCTTCGGGCATGGAGACGGATGGCCACAAGGCCTGGGCGACGCCTTGCATCACCTGCCGAACTCGCTCGTGCAGTTGTGAGAGCTCGGGAAGGTCACCCGTAGAACCGGGCATTTCCTTTGTAGGACGACCTATTAGCATACCTACAGACATTACTCTGTTAGTCGACTTCCTCGCCGAACTCTTTTTTCAAAGATTCGTTTAAGCACTTACTAAATATGCCGCATCGAAGCCTCTGATTCTCCTTAACGGAGTCCAACAGCTAGGCACGAACATCCTTCAGTTCAACGCCCAGCTTGGCGCTGGCATCTTGGAGATCGTTCTTCTCCCGCCTCACCTTTGTCAGCACGCTCTCACCAGCCTTCAGCTGGCGTAGGAGTTGTTGCTCTTCCGGATTTAATCCAGCGCCATCTGCAATTTCATTTGTCAGATTTGCACTCACGCCGCACTTCGCAAAATACTTATCTTTCGAAGCGTATATTACCAGAGGGGGTCTCCTTGGGCTCCCCTGCCGCGGCTAGTGCGGCCTCAAGTTGGGCTTTGCACCCTTCCAGCTCCTGGGACAGTAGGGTATTCTTTTCTGTAAGAACCTACATAACAAATGATCCTTAAATCAGTTATTCTAACTGTTTCAAGTCTCGGGGGCTACTGGTATATATGTAATTACCAAAAATTTCTTACCCGTATGTCTTTTACATATTGCTCCATGGCTCTGGCTAGACCATTTTGAGCGGCACGGAGGTACGCATCTCCTGAATTGAAGGCATCCAATGCCTCTTGGGAGAAACAAGCGTCGCGAAGAACTGTCCGGCGACGCCTATGGTTCATGGCACTCTCCACCTCGGAATTGGTGGCAGACAGCATGTCCGCATCCTTTGTCGGAGGAGCGTCTGGTGCGTGCCTTGTGTTTGCCTCCGCTTCCGGACTAGGCTTTGGAGCCTGGCTGGTGGAGGCGCGATTGGCACCCTCTCCGGATATAGTCCGGCGAGGTCTCTTTGTCCTGAAGAGAGCACGAGCGTTAATATGCCTTGAAGGAATAACACCTGGGAATAAGATGGCGCGCTATACCTTTGCGCCGGCGTCTCAGTCCGGACCGCACTTCTTTTCAGCCCGCGGGGCCTTGCCGCCCCTCGTTGGCTAGTCGCCGCAGGCTCGGCCTCCCGTCTCAAGGACCTCCCCTGCAAAACACGGTTGCCATACGGCAATCGAAAACACATGAGGATAGATCCCTTTTCAAAGTGCTGGGACTTCGGTCTCAGTTACCTGTGAGGCTGGGAGTAGCCATGGGTAATCGGCCGTAATGGCCACCAAGGCGTTGTCCTTGCTCAATTGATGAAACACCCCATCAATCAGCTCCACAGATAAGTCCGGATCCTCTTGAGAGGCCGGGTCGAGGGACCGTCCCGGATCCTTGGGTTGTGGAGGAGGGCTGTTTATTTCTTTAACAGCCTGGCGCAGTTCCTGCGTTGAAGTCATTAGAGTGAATATTTAACGATGGGAATATAAAACGGATGGGCAAGTAAAAGTGTCCACTTACCCAACTTGGGGGATTGTACATAGAAAATCCACCCTGTGGGTTGACACGGAGAAATTCCTCCTCTTCTCCCTTGTACAAAGCGGACAAGATCTTTATTAGAGCGGCAGCCGAATCCAGCCCCTTACGGCCGTGGCGGGTGGCGTCGTCCTCCCCGTTGAAGTCCCACATGGGGTGGCATGTATACTGAAGCGGCTGCACCCCTCGCATGATGCATGCGGCCATGACCCCGATCATGGTCAGTCCGGAATGAGCTAACAATCTTATCCGGCCCATCAGGTAAAGAACGTCCTTGTCACTTTCCCTCTGAGGGCTCCATGGACGCCAGCTTAGGCGCTTCTTTAGGGGAGCACTGTCGAACTCAGGGAGGCCGATCCGGACAGGATCCAGCAGCGGGACGTCCTTTATATAAAACCATTCCGAAGGCCAGTCCTCGGACGCCTTCTTTGGGGTTCCGGATAGATATCCGGTCCCAGCGATGCGCCACACTTCGGCTCCGCCCACTTGATATATTAACCCCTTCTGAGAACAGGGCACAAGGCAGAATAGCCTTTTCCACAGCGCGAAATGAGCCTCGCAGCCCAAAAACAGCTCGCAAAGGGCTATGAAGCCCGCGATATGCAATATGGAGGCAGGCGTGAGGTTGTGCAGCTGGAGGCCATAGAACTCCAGGAGCCCCTGGAGAAACGGATGAATTGGAAATCCGAGCCCTCTTATTAAGTAAGGGACAAGGCATACCCGCTCTCCATTGGAGGGATTGGGGGCGCTCTCCGCTTGCTCTCCGCCATTATAGGTGGCAAGTCCGGCTCGAACCGGGACCATATAGGCCGGGGGGAGAAATCCCTTGGTCTGGAGGGTCACTAGCTTGCTGTGCGGGATGGAGCATCTCTCCCAATCTCCAGGTTGAGGGCTGGAAGGGCGAGAGGAGGAGCTACGGCAGCCGGTCATGATAGAATGGACCTCTGTCGGATACGCTCTAATGAATACTCGCAGAAGGGAGAAGGTGTGGGTTGGATCTAAATCCTCGTCCCCTTAAATAGGCGGCTCATTCACGCGGCTAGGGGTGTAAATGTAAAAACACCCTGACTTTTCGTATTTGTTTGACACGTGGAAGACGGCCATTATTGGGCGTAGAAGCCAAGGAGCGCTACATTTACAAGAAACCAGACATTATTCGACAGGTACACGGAATTTGGAGAAGAACCCGCCTTGCAATGCCGAAGACAATCTGCGCGCCGGACTCATCGTCATTGAAACCTGGTTCAGGGCTACTGAGGGAGTCCTGGATTAGGGGGTGTCCGGATAGCCGGACTATACCTTCGGCCGGACTCCTGGACTATGAAGATACAAGATTAAAGACTTCGTCCCATGTCCGGAAGGGACTTTCCTTGGTGTGGAAGGCAAGCTTGGCGATACGGATATGTAGATCTCCTACCATTGTAACCGACTCTGTGTAACCCTAGCCCTCTCCGGTGTCTATATAAACCGGAGGGTTTTAGTCCGTAGGAACAATCATACCATAGGCTAGCTTCTAGGGTTTAGCCTCCTTGATCTCGTGGTAGATCTACTCTTGTACTACCCATATCATCAATATTAATCAAGCAGGAGTAGGGTTTTACCTCCATCGAGAGGGCCCGAACCTGGGTAAAAACATCGTGTCCCTTGTCTCCTGTTACCATCCGCCTAGACGCACAGTTCGGGACCCCCTACCCGAGATCGCCGGTTTTGACACCGACACGGCCCCTCGCCCTAAGCGGCATAAGTCTTTAGGGACTCGAAAAACCTCGCCGAATAGCGACCAGTCTCTCGCCTTATCATGACAGTCAGTTTTAGCTTTCTCTACTGAGGTACTCGGCCCGGCAGAACCGGGGCACAATCGCAGTAGTTCTCCTAGCGCTACCTTAGCCGATAGAGCGGAACGTAAGGTACCGAAATATAGGAGCCGGGCAAACCCAACATTTGACCAAAGACATGATTCGGAGCTGATGCATATAATGCTATAAGTTCGGGGTGTCGCACTTGTGAAAGTGTTCGGACTTTTCACACCATATTGTGGGTACGTAAGCCCCTGGTGTATTGGCCGTACCAGAGTGTACGGTTGCAAGGCGTCATTAGTGAACACATAGATATATATATATAACAAAAATGCAATAATAGTCGTAATGTCATGCATTGTATATCAAAAAATTGCATTAAAGCAGAGTGATACAGATAGTGCAATGAGCAAAAGAGTAGGACTATGTCCCTTCCAAGGGCGATCTAAGGAATGATATGAAATCTGTAATCAACCTGGGAATTCCGTTGTATAACGTAGTTGTCTGCCTCCTTGGTTGCTGTATCATGTGTTCGGCAATAGAGCTGCCGGACAGTGTTTCCAGAGATTAAAGTCCTGAAAGAAAAAGAAAAATAACCAAACGGGAAGCCCCTGGTGCGGTTTAGGCCGTGTTTTGGGGCGTGCCGCAGTTGTGCCCCCCCTCCCCACCTGTTCCCATGGTATTTTTAGTGCGTAATTGTGTATGCGTGGCACGAATAACGCCGTTGGGCTGGGATTGGGGTGGCCGCCGTATTGCTACGCGAGCTCAGATCGCGCCAGGCGGTCTGTCTGCCGATTGCCCCGACCGCGCTTGAAGGTATCCGGGCATTGAAACGCCGAACTGGTAGATTGCCTTGAGAGGCTGCTTTGCGCTTCTGCTGCAAGGGCCATGGTGTGCTCCTCTGTTTGGAGAGAGCGATCTGTGTTTCCATTGACTATAATAACTCCGTGAGGTCCTGGCATCTTGAGCTTGAGGTATGCATAATGTGGTACCGCATTGAATCTAGCAAATGCGGTTCATCCGAGCAGCGCGTGATAACCACTGCGGAACGGGACTATATCGAAGATTAACTATTCGCTTCGGAAGTTATCCGGGGATCCGAAGACCACTTCCAGTGTAATTGAGCCTGTGTAGTGGGCCTCTACGCCTGGAATGACGCCTTTAAAGATCATTTTTGTGGGTTTGATCCTTGAGGGGTCTATACCCATTTTGCGCACTGTGTCCTGATAAAGCAGGTCCAGGCTGCTGCCGCCATCCATAAGGACTCGAGTGAGGTGAAATCCGTCGATGATTGGGTCTAGGACCAGTGCGGCGAATCCGCCATGACGGATACTAGTGGGGTGATCCCTGCGATCGAAGGTGATCGGACAGGAGGACCAAGGGTTGAACTTTGGGGCGACTGGCTCCAACGCATATACGTCCCTGAGCGCACGCTTCCGCTCCCTCTTGGGGATGTGGGTTGCGTATATCATGTTCACCGTCCGCACTTGCGGGGGAAACCTCTTCTGTCCTCTAGGGTGCGGCTGTCGGGGTTCTTCCTCGTCATTGCTATGCGGCCCCTTGTCCTTGTTTTCGGCAATTAACTTGCCGGCCTGCTTGAACACCCAACGATCCCTGTTGGTGTGATTGGCTGGCTTGTCTGGGGTGTCGTGTATTTGACACGAGCGATCGAGTATACGGTCCAAGCTGGACGGACCCGACGTACTTTGTTTGAATGGCTTTTTCCGCTGACCGGGTTTAGAGCCTTTGAATCCGGCATTGACTGTCGTATCCTCAGTACTTTCGTGGTTATTGCAGCGCTTATGCTTGTTGCGACGTGACCTGCTATTGCCGTCCTTGGTATCTGAGGTACCATGGTTCTTTGATATGTTATTACTGCAAGCCAACTAACTGTCTTCTCCCGCACAAAAGCGGGTCATGAGCGTCGTGAGAGCTGCCATAGATTTCGGCTTTTCCTGACCAAGGTGCCGGGCTAGCCACTCGTCTCGGATGTTTTGCTTGAAAGCCGCTAAGGCCTCCGCATCCGGACAGTCGACGATTTGATTTTTCTTTGTAAGGAACCGAGTCCAGAATTGCCTGGCCGACTCTTCTGGCTGCTGAATTATGTGGCTCAAGTCATCGGCGTCTGGTGGTCGCACATAAGTGCCCTGAAAGTTGTCGAGGAATGCGGCTTCTAGATCTTCCCAACAGCTAATGGAGTCCGCTGGCAAGCTATTAAGCCAATGCCGCACTGGTCCTTTGTGTTTTAGTGGGAGGTACTTGATGGCATGTAAGTCATCACCGCGGGCCATGTGGATGTGGAGGAGGAA
The DNA here is from genome assembly GCF_003073215.2 of Triticum urartu. Lineage (NCBI taxonomy): Eukaryota > Viridiplantae > Streptophyta > Magnoliopsida > Poales > Poaceae > Triticum > Triticum urartu. Next base: position 549,800,715 of record NC_053025.1, on the reverse strand, counting down.
GTCCTCAATCCATACTGCGGGATCTGTTGTGCCGTCGTATGATTCAATGTTTACAAGTTTGAAACCTTCTGGGAATTGATGTTCCATTACTTCGTCTATGAAGCATAAGGGGTGTGCGGTGCCTCTATATTGGGATATATCGCGACGCAGCTCGTATGGGTCCTGCCCACTGTGTTCGGCCCGGCCGGATTTGCTATTACTGTATCCGGCGTGACATTTACCGTCTCGTAGAGTGGTGCGCCCTTGTGATCCGTAGATCGATCTTGAATGCTTTTCTTTGTCCTCCAATATGTCTCGCAGGTCTGGCGTATCTCCCCATGCCTTTTTATTTGGATGGCGTTGGGGTGGACGCTGAGCTTTTGGCTGGAATGCCTCTCTATCGCGGCCACGAGGTGGCCGATCAGCCGTATCATACGCTTCTTCCTCATGTCGGGGTAGTAACCTGCGCCTTGGGTAACTCTTGGAGGGACGCTTGAGTTTATATTCCTCGGCCGCGAGGACTTCAGTCCATTTGTCAGCTAGCAGATCTTGATCAGCTTGAAGTTGCTGCTGCTTTTTCTTCAGGCTTTTTGCCGTGGCCATAAGCCTGCGCTTGAAGCGCTCTTGTTCGACAGGATCCTCTAGTACGGCGAATTCATCGTCGCCGAGGCTTGCCTCGTCTTCGGAGGGGGGCATGTAATTGTCATCCTCCTCCTCTCCGCCAGCCGCTCTCTCAGGAGAGCTGGCTCCTTCCTCCTCCTTCTCTAAATCTTGCTGGAGGGGATTGTTGTTGTCTTCGGCGCTATTCGGAGTGTTATTATCTTCTGTGCCGGTATCACCACTTTTGCTATGGCGGGACTTAGAGCGGCGCCACTGACGTCGGCGCTTGGGTTGCTTCTTGGAGGGGTCATCCTCTGCTATCTCGTCATCGTTGCCTTCATTGGGTGTATCCACCATGTGTATGTCATACGACGAGGTGGCTTTCCAGTGCCCTATAGGTGCTGGTTCATGTTCGTCTCCTACATCGTCGTCCATACCATCGATGTCTTCAGAGTCGAAGTCGAGCATGTCGGTTAAATCATCGACAGTGGCTACAAAGTGGGTGGTGGGTGGGCGTCGAATTTCTTCGTCGTCCGCATCCCAATCCTGTTGGCCTAAATCCGGTCAGGGCTCTCCTGACAAAGAGAGAGACCTTAGTGAATTCAGAATGTCGCTGAAGGGCGAGTGCTGAAAGATATCCGCGGCGGTGAATTCCATGATCGGCACCCAATCGGATTCGATTGGCAGGGGCGCGGATGGTTTGGGGTCCGAAAGAGAGTCCGGCACCTTGGAGTCATGGGCTGCGCAGAGGATTATGCTGGTGTTTGGCTCGATCGCCGTCGAGACTGGAGCCCCTGAGGCGGTGTCTAGCCACCCGTCCTTGATTGGCGCAGCTGGCTCCGAGCTAAGGGTCGAAGCTGATGCGGGCGCGGCCTCTAGGGTACCGTCCGGTGGCAGAGCTAGGTTATACCCATCGCGACAGTGCGGCGCGCCCGGCTATGGCTCGAATCCGTCGAAGATCAAATCCCCACGGATGTTGTCTGTGTAATTCAAACTTCCAAATCTGACCTGATGGCCAGGGGCATAGCTTTCAATCTGCTCCAGATGGCCAAGCGAATTAGCCCGCAGTGCAAAGCCGCCGAATACGAAGATCTGTCCGGGGAGAAAAGTCTCACCCTGGACCGCATCGCTATCGATGATGGTAGGAGCCATCAAGCCTAACAGCGACGACACAGAGGAACTCTCAATGAAAGCACCAATGTCGGTGTCAAAACCGGCGGATCTCGGGTAGGGGGTCCCGAACTGTGCGTCTAGGCCGGATGGTAACAGGAGGCAAGGGACACGAAGTTTTACCCAGGTTCGGGCCCTCTTGATGGAGGTAAAATCCTACGTCCTGCTTGATTAATATTGATGATATGGGTGTTACAAGAGTAGATCTACCACGAGATCAGAGAGGCTAAACCCTAGAAGCTAGCCTATGGTATGATTGTATGTTGTGATTGTTGTCCTACGCACTAAAACCCTTCGGTTTATATAGACACCGGAGAGGGTTAGGGTTACACAAGGTCGGTTACAAAGGAGGAGATATCCATATACGTATTGCCTAGCTTGCCTTCCACGCCAAGTAGAGTCCCATCCGGACACGAGACGAAGTCTTCAATCTTGTATCTTCATAGTCTAACAGTCCGGCCAATGGAGATAGTCCGGCTGTCCGAAGACCCCCTAATCCAGGACTCCCTCAATAGCTGTCGGTACCCTCTTGGTCAGCGCAATGCCAAAGTTTATGTGATCACTTGGGGGCTTCCTACTCATCGAGCATAGGTGTCGGTACCTTCTTGATTGGTGCAAGGCCAAAAGTTTATATGGTCACTTGGGGGCTTCCTGTTCAAACATAGGTGTATTCACCAAAGAGAACATAGATGCCGGTACCCTTTTGATTGGCTCAACGCCACGCTTGTAAGTAAGTCATTTGGGGGCTTCCTGTTCAAACATAGGCGTATTCGACCAAAGAGAACATAGTGTTACAACCCTCTTGACCAGGTTTATTCAAACATAGGCGTATTCAACCGAAGAGAACAAACTCTGACCGGGTCGTCCTACTTGTACACCAACTGTTTCAACTCCATCAGGCCATCCTGATTGACCTGTCGAACTCTTAACGATCAGTCTTTACGGCGTATTCAACCAAGATCTGAGCTCGATTAAGGTTGAAACGATGGCTTGTCATGCGAGAGCACGGTCTACAGAGTCAGATGGATCCAGGCTTCATAAGCCGCCTTCCTTGGAACTTGGATAAATCAGCCCATGATACCGTTACCCTGGCCCCGCGTACTCCTGATAAGTCTTTGAGCAAGACCAGACTTATTCCAGGGTTCAAATGTCGATTGGGCACACTGTGAGTCAGGATCACGACAGCACGAACAATCCAGTGGCTCCGGCTAGTTTCATTGAAGAAGACACTTTAGTTTGACAGTCTACAAAAGCCTCAAATTTCTTTTGATTTCTTATTCGTATTGGAGTTTATCGTTGTCTTCCGGTTTTTTATAAGTCGGGCCCAGCTGCCCTACTTTTGGCTCATATTTGAAGCATCTTTTGGGTCTATAAAACCCGCCAGGATGGCAGACTCTAAGTCGTCAGTATATGATGACATTGAATGAGTGAGGTTTTCATACCGGATTATATTATTCAACTCTTGAATAGCCAACATGGCTAGATTTTTATTATGGTTGTCAATAACCAATATTATGATTGAGGTTTTCAAAGTCGCTTCAGCGCAATGGCTATTATTTTATCAATGGATATGATTTATTCTACAATGGAAGGAATAGTCCCGAGTCACTGTAGGCTTACGACCCGGCACTTGGGGGCTACATTATTCAAGTTGAGATTACATCAAATATGCAAGTCTCATGTCACTGCCAGCATGTACCATGACACTTGGGGGCTAATGCAAAGTCATTTTTACTGGCCTTATTGAAGACCCGACTCATCACATCATAATGAGCCGGCCCTTGGAGGCTACTAATTGCTCATGTCAGAAATTCAAGGTACACAAGCCTTAATCCATTATATTGAAGGGTTCATTGCTAAGTTGGTAAAACACAAAGCTCTTAACCTTGTGGACGTGGGTTCAAGCCCCATGAAGGGGGTTACATCATATGATGTTCTTTTCAAAGAAGTATATATTAAGTCCCAGCTCAATATTATCTTACTGAGCCGGCACTTGGGGGCTACACATTGTTGTTCAAGTCTACATGATCATATTTACAAAGTCTCTTCTCATTACTACATAATGACCCGACCCTTGGGGGCTACACTGGTTGAAGTTTTTATGAGCATAAGGCAATTTCAAAAGTCCCAGGTTGTTGCAAGCATGAAAACCCGGCATTTGGGGGCTACATATGTGGAATACTCAGTTCTGACTAGTGATTGAGATGAACAACATGGATTTCTACAAAGTGGTAATATTTATGTTGAAGCAAGTCTTAAGTCATCACTTTGTTCTGCTCAAGACTTGGGGGCTACAGGTAATGTGGATATGAGGGAGAGAAATCTTCAAAATTCTCAGTTTTGACCCGGCGCCGGCAACAATTATGACTCGGCATCATCTATTTATAACCCGGCAAGTTTTTTCATCTTTAAGCCGGTTGAAGGTCACATGAGTATTTCAAGACCAATATTTGTAAGCATTGGGAGCTGAGTCAAATGAATTATTCTTCACAGTCTTTCTCTGTGAGAAACTAACGTCAGCAAAATGATTATGAAGTTGGCTTATTGGCCCGGATTTTTGAAAAAGGAAATAACAAGGAACTAAGAATGATCAGGTGCCGGCTTACAAGAATATTTAACCCGGAGCATAACCTGTTAAAATTGTTCTTGTGTTTTGTTTACAGGATCAGTTTAACATGGATAAATCCAAATTAAACTAGGGGCTAATGTCGGGGATATACCCCACGGTATGACCCGGCCGGAGTTATGACCCAGCTGGGATTTGATATTTCATTGGTAAGCCGGCGGACAGTTAAGCATGGTAAGCCGGCAGACAGTTAAGCCAGACAGTTAAGCCAGATGTTAAGCCGGTGGATTGTAAGCCGGTAGATTGTTTAAGCCAGAGTGTTTAAGTCAGATGTTTAAGCCGGCAGATTGTTTAAGCCAGATGTTTAAGTCAGATTGTGACAGAATCGCCTGGGGTTAATAAGCCCATAACGTTAAGAAGCTGCAGACGTTAAGAAGCCCATGGAGAGAAGCTCGTGAAGAGAAGTCAGAATAGTTAAGTCTTAAGTCCGAATTGGACTCTACATTTAACCCGCCCCTTCAATTTATATAAGGAGGGGCAGGGCACCCCAAGAGGGACAAGTTGAATAATCGTTAAGTCTACACACAACTAGGAGAGACGGCGACTCCCTTGTGGTGATAATGAGACCTGATACGTCCCCAACGTATCTATAATTTTTGATTGTTCCATGCTATTATATTATCAACCTTGGATGTTTTATATGCATTTATATGCTATTTTATATGATTTTTGGGACTAACCTATTAACCTAGAGCCCAGTGCCAGTTTTTGTTTTTTCCTTGTTTTAGAGTATCGCAGAAAAGGAAAATCAAACGGAGTCCAATTGACCTGAAACTTCACGGAACTTATTTTTGGACCAGAAGAAGCCCACGGAGTATCAGAGATGGACCAGAAGAGTCCCAGGCTACCCATGAGGGTGGGGGCGCGCCCCCTGCCTCATGGACAGCCCGGAGATCCACCGACGTACTTCTACCTCCTATGTATATCCATATACTCTAAAAACTTTGGAGAGCATAATAGATCGGGAGTTCCGCCGCCAGAAGCCTCTGTAGCCACCAAAAACCGATCTTGACCCGTTCCGGCACCCTGCTGGAGGGGGAACCCCTCATCGGTGGCCATCTTCATCATCCCGGCGCTCTCCATGACGAGGAGGGAGTAGTTCTCCCTCGGGGCTGATGGTATGTACCAGTAGCTATGTGTTTGATCTCTCTCTCTCGTGTTCTTGAGGTGATACGATCTTGATGTATTGTGAGCTTTGCTATTATAGTTGGATCTTATGATGTTTCTCCCCCTCTACTCTCTTGTAATGGATTGAGTTTTCCCTTTGAAGTTATCTTATCAGATTGAGTCTTTAAGGATTTGAGAACACTTGATGTATGTCTTGCCGTGCTTATCTGTGGTGACAATGGGATATCACGTGATCCACTTGATGTATGTTTTGGTGATCAACTTGCGGGTTCTGCCCATGAACCTATGCATGGGGGTTGGCACACGTTTTCGTCTTGACTCTCCGGTAGAAAATTTGGGGCACTCTTTGAAGTACTTTGTGTTGGTTTGAATAGATGAAACTGAGATTGTGTGATGCATATCATATAATCATACCCACGGATACTTGAGGTGACATTGGAGTATCTAGGTGACATTAGGGTTTTGGTTGATTTTTGTCTTAAGGTGTTATTCTAGTACGAACTCTATGATAGATTGATCGGAAAGAATAGCTTCATGTTATTTTACTACGGACTCTTGAATAGATCGATCAGAAAGGAAAACTTTGAGGTGGTTTCGTAGCCTACCATAATCTCTTTGTTTATTCTGTGCTATTAGTGACTTTGGAGTGACTCTTTGTTGCATGTTGAGGGATAGTTATATGATCCAATTATGTTATTATTGTTAAGAGAACTTGCACTAGTGAAAGTATGAACCCTAGGCCTTGTTTCAACACATTGCAATACCGTTTGTGCTCACTTTTATCATTAGTTACCTTGTTGTTTTTATATTTTCAGATTACAAAAACCTATATCTACCATCCATATTGCACTTGTATCACCATCTCTTCGCCAAACTAGTGCACCTATACAATTTACCATTGTATTGGGTGTGTTGGGGACACAAGAGACTCTTTGTGATTTGGTTGCAGGGTTGTTTGAGAGAGACCATCTTCATCCTACGCCTCCCACGGATTGATAAACCTTAGGTCAACCACTTGAGGGAAATTTGCTACTGTCCTACAAACCTCTGCACTTGGAGGCCCAACAACGTCTAGAAGAAGAAGGTTGTGTAGTAGACATCAAGCTCTTTTCTGGCGCCGTTGCCGGGGAGGTTAGCGCTTGAAGGTATATCTTTAGATCTTCCAATCGAATCTTTTTGTTTCATGTTTTAGCACTAGTTTAGTTTATAAAAGAAAACTACAAAAAATGGAATTGAGTTTGCCTCATACGCTTCACCTTTTTAATATCATTCGTGAGTATGATGGAAAGGAAAATTGTGCCAAAGTGTTAGAAGAAGAATGCATTAAAATGTTTGGCACTAAATCTTTGAATGATGATCATTATTGAAATGTTATTAGTATGAACTCTTTGAATATCCATAGTACTAATGATGATTGCACTAGTCATGATGAGAATGTCTCTTATAAGCATGTCGATTTTTGTGGAGTGCATAGAGTTTGCAAGTACACACCAATTAGGGAAGATAGATTTTGCAAGAGGCATAAGTACTTAGAAACTAAATGGTTGCAAGAAAGGCTAGATGTTTGTGCTGAAAATTTAAATTTTATTAGCCGTACTTGTGAACTTTGCAATGAACATGGTCATTTAACCATCCGATGCAAATTGTTTCATGATCTAATCGTTTCCAAAAATTGTGATGACTTGATTTCCCTTGCACATCATAATGAACTTAGTTTGCTTATGGGTTATGAAGAAATGAAACGTATAACTAACTATCTTCCAGTATTTGCCCGTGATAAACTTCTTGATTTTGATCTAGAGGAAATTTATATGTATTGTGCGGTGAATTGTATTGAAAATCCTTATATTGCCAATTACATAAAGAAAATAAAACAAATAGAATATGAAGAGGATACTAATGAAAGGGAAGATACTTCCCAATATCCTCCTATTATTTCTTATGATGAATCAGGTAACGAGGAGGAGCCTTCTATTCAACCAATCTCATTAATAAGGAGCTCCAAAAAGAGGGTTGAACCCACACATGATGTGAAGAAGAAAAAGAAAAGACGGAGAAGCAAAGGTAGAAAGGTATCTCTCCCGAATAATGTTGCTCCTATTACTCATTGTGATGATGATAATTGCTATACTATTGGTGCTATCCATATTATTAATGATGAGAGTGATTATGCTTATGATATGAAAAGGACCAAGCTTGGGGATGATATGTTTGATGAGAATGACATGTTTGAGAATATATTTGCTGCAATTAATGTTTTTCCCAAGCTTGGGGATGCTACGTTTAATGGAGATGATATTTTTAGTCCCCCAGATTTTGATGAGCAAATTTATTATGATGATAGCATGCCTCCTATTTGTGATGACTATTGCGAGGACACTTATGCTATAAAGAGTAGAGATGATTATATTTATAAAAAAATTCATGATTATGATTACCCTTTTTCTGAACATTACACTTTTAATGTGGAAATAATTTTTAGTATTCGAGTTTCTTATGATACTCCCACTATTCCGAATGAGAAGAATTTTGATTATGTGGAGAGTAATAAAATTTCTATGCTTGTAGATCATGAAAATAATGCTTTATGTGATAGTTATATTGTTGAATTCATTCATTATGCTACTGAAAATTATTATGAGGGAGGAACATATGCTTTTAGGAATTGCAATAATATCAAGTTTCCTCTCTATGCGCTTAAAATCTTGAAGTTATGCTTGTTTTGCTTTCCTATGCTAGTTGATTATTGTTCCCATAAATTGTTTTCTCACAAAATCCCTATGCATAGGAAGTGTGTTAGGCTTAAATGTGCTAGTTATATTCTTCATGATGCTCTCTTTATGTTTCAATTCTTATCTTTTATGTGAGCATCATTGAAATCATCATGCCTAGCAGGGGCGTTAAACGATAGCGCTTGTTGGGAGGCAACCCAATCTTATTCTTGTTCTTTACTTTTTTCTACTGTTTAGTAATAAATAATTTATCTAGCCTCTGTTTAGATGTGGTTTTATGTTTTAATTAGTGTTTGTGCCAAGTAGAACCTTCGGGAAGACTTGGGTGAAGTCTTTGTGATCTTGCTGTAAAAAACAGAAACTTTAGTGCTCACGAGATTAGCTGCCATTTTTTACTGGAGAGTTCTATTAAGTTGATTCTTTTTGCAGAGGATTAATAGACAAATTCCTCAGGTCCAACAATTTATTTGAGAATTTTATAAGTTCCATGAGTATATGTTTGATCCAGATTACTACAGACTGTTCTGTTTTGACAGATTCTGTTTTCTATGTGTTGTTTGCTTATTTTGATGAATCTATGAGTAGTATCAGAGGGTATGAACCATAGATGAGTTGGAACACAGTAGATATTACACCAATATGAATTTATAATGAGTTAATAACAGTACCTAAGTGGTGATTTATTTTCTTATACTAACAGAGCTTACGAGTTTTCTGTTAAGTTTTGTGTTGTGAAGATTTCAAGTTTTGGGTAAAGATTCGATGGATTATGGAACAAGGAGTGGCAAGAGCCTAAGCTTGGGGATTCCCAAGGCACCCCAAGGTAATATTAAAGTACAAACAAAAGCCTAAGCTTGGGGATGCCCCGGAAGGCATCCCCTCTTTCGTCTTCGTTCATCGGTAACTTTACTTGGAGCTATATTTTTATTCACCACATGATATGCGTTTTGCTTGGAGCGTCATTTTATTTTATTTTGTTTTGCTTGATGTTTGAATAATATCACAAGATCTGAAATTCTTAAATGTTAGAGAGTCTTCACATAGTTGCATAATTATTCGACTACTCATTGATCTTCACTTATATCTTTCGGAGTAGTTTGTTGTTGCTCTAGTGCTTCACTTATATCCTTTTAGAGCACGGTGGTGGTTTTATTTTATAGAAATAATTGATCTCTCATGCTTCACTTATATTATTTTGAGAGTATTTTAGAACATCATGGTAATTTGCTTTGGTTATGAAATTAGTCCTAATATGATGGGCATCCAAGAGGGATATAATAAAAATTTCATATAAAGTGCATTGAATACTATGAGAAGTTTGATACTTGATGATTGTTTTGAGATATGAAGGTGGTAATATTAGAGTATGCTATTTGAGTAGTTGTGAATTTGATAAATACTTGTTCTAAAGTTTGTGATTCCCGTAGCATGCACGTATGGTGAACCGTTATGTGATGAAGTCGGAGCATGATTTATTTATTGATTGTCTTCCTTATGAGTGGCGGTCGGGGACGAGCGATGGTCTTTTCCTACCAATCTATCCCCCTAGGAGCATGAGCGTAATATTTTGTTTCAATAACTAATAGATTTTTGCAATAAGTATGTGAGTTCTTTATGACTAATGTTGAGTCCATGGATTATACGCACTCTAACCCTTCCACCATTGCCAGCCTCTCTAGTACCGCGCAACTTTCGCGGGTAACTTACACCCACCATATACCTTCCTCAAAGCAGCCACCATACCTACCTATTATGGCATTTCCATAGCCATTCCGAGATATATTGCCATGCAACTTTCCACCATTTCGTTTATTATGACACGCTTCCTCATTGTCATATTGCTTTGCATGATCATGTAGTTGACATCGTATTTGTGGCAAAGCCACCATTCATAATTCTTTCATACATGTCACTCATGAATCATTGCACATCCCGGTACACCGCCGGAGGCATTCATATAGAGTCATATTTTGTTCTAAGTATCGAGTTCTCATTCTTGAGTTGTAAGTAAATAAAAGTGTGATGGTCATCATTATTAGAGCATTGTCCCATGTGAGGAAAGGATGATGGAGACTATGATTCCCCCACAAGTCGGAATGAGACTCCGGATGAAAAAAGAGAAAAAATAGAGGCCATAAAAAAAGAGAAAAGGCCCAAATAAAAAAATAAAAATAAATGAGAGAAAAAGAGAGAAGGGGCAATGCTACTATCCTTTTACCACACTTGTGCTTCAAAGTAGCACCATGATCTTCATGATAGAGAGTCTCCTATGTTGTCACTTTCATATACTAGTGGGAATCTTTCATTATAGAACTTGGCTTGTATATTCCAATGATGGGCTTCCTCAAAACGCCCTAGGTCTTCGTGAGCAAGCGAGTTGGATGCACACCCACTAGTTTATTTTGTTGAGCTATCATATACTTATAGCTCTAGTGCATCCGTTGCATGGCAATCCCTACTCACTCACATTGATATCTATTGATGGGCATCTCCATAGCCCATTGATACGCCTAGTTGATGTGAGACTATCTTATCCTTTTTGTCTTCTCCACAACCACCATTCTATTCCACCTATAGTGCTATGTCCATGGCTCACGCTCATGTATTGCGTGAAGATTGAAACAGTTTGAGAACATCAAAAGTATGAAACAATTGCTTGGCTTGTCATCAGGGTGTGCATGATTTAAATATTTTGTGTGGAGAATATAGAGCAGCCAGACTATATGATTTTGTAGGGATAGCTTTCTTTGGCCATGTTATTTTGAGGAGACATGATTGCTTTATTAGTATGCTTGAAGTATTATTATTTTTTATGTCAATATTAAACTTTTGTCTTGAATCTTATGGATCTGAATATTCTTGCCACAATAAAGAGATTTACATGGATAAATATGTTAGGTAGCATTCCACATCAAAAATTCTGTTTTTATCATTTACCTACTCGAGGACGAGCAGGAATTAAGCGTGGGGATGCTGATACGTCTCCGGCGTATCTATAATTTTTTATTGTTCCATGCTATTATATTATCAACCTTGGATGTTTTATATGCATTTATATGTTATTTTATATGATTTTTGGGACTAACCTATTAACCTAGAGCCCAGTGCCAGTTTTTTGTTTTTTCCTTGTTTTAGAGTATCGCAGAAAAGGAAAATCAAACGGAGTCCAATTGACCTGAAACTTCACGGAACTTATTTTTGGACCAGAAGAAGCCCACGGAGTATCAGAGATGGACCAGAAGAGTCCCAGGCTACCATGAGGGTGGGGGGCGCGCCCACCCCCCTGGGCGCGCCCCCTGCCTCGTGGACAGCCCGGAGATCCACCGACGTACTTCTTCCTCCTATATATATATATATATATCCATATACCCTAAAAACTTCGGAGAGCAGAATAGATCGGGAGTTCCGCCGCCAAAAGCCTCTGTAGCCACCGAAAACCAATCTAGACCCGTTCTGGCACCCTGCCGGAGGGGGAACCCCTCACCGGTGGCCATCTTCATCATCCCGGCGCTCTCCATGATGAGGAGGGAGTAGTTCTCCCTCAGGGCTGAGGGTATGTACCAGTAGCTATGTGTTTGATCTCTCTCTCTCTCTCGTGTTCTTGAGGTGATACGATCTTGATGTATCGCGAGCTTCGCTATTATAGTTGGATCTTATGATGTTTCTCCCCCTCTACTCTCTTGTAATGGATTGAGTTTTCCCTTTGAAGTTATCTTATCGGACTGAGTCTCTAAGGATTTGAGAACACTTGATGTATGTCTTGCCGTGCTTATCTGTGGTGACAATGGGATATCACGTGATCCACTTGATGTATGTTTTGGTGATCAACTTGCAGGTTCCGCCCATGAACCTATGCATAGGGGTTGGCATGCGTTTTCGTCTTGACTCTCCGGTAGAAACTTTGGGGCACTCTTTGAAGTACTTTGTGTTGGTTTGAATAGATGAATCTGAGATTATGTGATGCATATCGTATAATCATACCCACGGATACTTGAGGTGACATTGGAGTATCTAGGTGACATTAGGGTTTTGATTGATTTGTGTCTTAAGGTGTTATTCTAGTACGTACTCTATGATAGATTGAACGGAAGTAATAGCTTCATGTTATTTTACTACGGACTCTTGAATAGATCGATCAGAAAGGATAACTTTGAGGTGGTTGCGTACCCTACCATAATATCTTCGTTTGTTCTCCGCTATTAGTGACTTTGGAGTGACTCTTTATTGCATGTTGAGGGATAGTTATATGATCCAATTATGTTATTATTGTTGAGAGAACTTGCACTAGTGAAAGTATGAACCCTAGGCCTTGTTTCAACGCATTGCAATACCGTTTGTGCTCACTTTTATCATCAGTTACCTTGCTGTTTTTATATTTTCATATTACAAAAACCTATATCTACACTACAAAAAAAGACACATCTGAGGGAGTCCTGGATTAGGGGGTGTTCGGATAGCCGAACTATACCTTCAGCCGAACTCCCGGATTATGAAGATACAAGATTGAAGACTTCGTCCCGTGTCTGGATAGGACTTTCCTTGGCGTGGAAGGCAAGCTTGGCGATATGGATATACAGATCTCCTACCATTGTAACCGACTTTGTGTAACCCTAACCCTCTCTCCAGTGTCTATATAAACCGGAGGGTTTTAGTCCGTAGGACGACATACACATCAACAATCATACCATAGGCTAGCTTCTAGGGTTTAGTCTCTCCGATCTCGTGGTAGATATACTCTTGTACTACCCATATCATCAATATTAATCAAGCAGGACGTAGGGTTTTACCTCCATCGAGAGGGCCCGAACCTGGGTAAAACTTCGTGTCCCTTGCCTCCTGTTACCATCCGGCCTAGACGCACAGTTCGGGACCCCCTACCCGAGATCCGCCGGTTTTGACACCGACATTGGTGCTTTCATTGAGAGTTCCTCTGTGTCGTCACCGTCAGGCTCGATGGCTCCTATGATCATCAATAGCGATGCAGTCCAGGGTGAGACCTTCCTCCCCGGACAGATCTTCGTCTTCGGCAGCTTCGCACTGCGGGCTAATTCACTTGGCCATCTGGAGCAGATCGAAAGCTACGCCCCTGGCCGTCAGGTCAGATTTGGAAGTTCAAACTACATGGCTGACATCCGCGGGGACTTGATCTTCGATGGATTTGAGCCACTGCCGAGCGCGCCGCACTGTCACGACGAGCATGATCTAGCTCTGCCGCCGAACAGTTCCCTGGAGGCCGCACCTGCATCGGCTTCGACCCTTAATTCGGAGCCAACTGCACCGATCGAGGATGAGCGGTTGGACGCCGCCTCGGGGGCTGCGATCCCAACGGTGATTGAGCCGAATACCAACCCTGCACTCCGCGAGACTCGTGACTCCGAGGAGCCGGACCCCTCTCCGGACTCTGAACCCTCCGCGCCCCTACCGATCGAATCCGATTGGGCGCCGATCATGGAGTTTACTGCTGCGGACATCTTCCAGCACTCGCCTTTCGGCGATATTCTGAAGACACTGAAGTCTCTCTCTTTATCAGGAGAGCCCTGGCCGGACTACGGTCAGCAAGGTTGGGATTCGGGCGATGAAGAAATTCAAAGCCCACCCACCACCCACTTGGTAGCCACTGGCGACGATTTAACCGACATGCTCAACTTCGACTGCGACGACATTGACGGTATGGACGCCGATGAAGGAGACGATGAAGAACCAACGCCTATTGAGCCCTGGAACGCCACCTCGTCGTACGACGTATACATGGTGGACGCACCAAAAGATGACGACGAGGAGCGGAAGGACGCACCGAAGGATTGTTCCCTCGAAAAGCAGTCAAAGCGGCGACGTAAGCGCCGCCCCAAATCCCGCTTCGACAGAAATAGAGATCACACAGACCCAGCGCTGGAGCAGGGCGAACCGCTGCCAGACAACGGCAATCTGGATAATCAAACCGAACAAACAAATCCTATCAAGGATAACGGTCTGGACGACATAACCCCGGACAGGCACCTGGAGCAGCAGAATGCCCGTAAAAGGCTCGCTGCCACCGCTAGGAGCCTTAAAAAGCAGAAGCGAAGGCTCAAGGCCGCGAAAAATACACTCCAATTCAGATGGAGCAAAATACTCAACACTGCAGCAAGGTACGGCGACAATCGCCCCTCCAAGAGCTACCCAAAGCGGAAACTGCTACCCGAATTCGATGAGGACGCCTCAGACCCCCCACAACCAAATATCAAAACAGCCACCTGGTCAGATAGACAACCCCTCTACCAACACAGAACGGCATTCAACGCCGCTCACAATACAACACGCGATCCATGCGAGGGCTCGCACCCAAAGGACGGTGCAACAAGATCCACCTATGGACCACGCAAGCGCGCCCCAGCATACAATGCAACACAACAAACATCCGAACAACGCGGCACACCCAGCTACAGGGGTGCCGCACACCCCCTATGTTTCACCGATGAGGTGCTGGACCATGAATTTCCAGAGGGATTCAAGCCCATAAACATAGAGGCATACGACGGAACAACAGACCCTGGGGTATGGATTCAGAACTACATCCTTCATATCCATATGGCTCGAGGAGATGATCTCCACGCCATCAAGTACTTACCCCTCAAGCTCAAAGGACCAGCTCGTCACTGGCTCAAAGGCCTCCCCGAAAGCGCCATTGGAAGTTGGGAAGAGCTCAAAGACGCCTTTCGGGGAAAATTTCAAGGGACTTATGTCCGACCTCCGGATGCGGACGATCTGAGTCATATAACTCAACAGCCCGGAGAGTCAGCCCGAAAGCTTTGGAATAGGTTTCTTACTAAAAAGAACCAGATTGTCGACTGTCCGGACGCTGAAGCCTTAGCGGCTTTCAAGCATAGCGTCCGCGATGAATGGCTCGCCAGACACCTCGGAGAAAATAAGACGAGAACGATGGCCGCATTAACAAACCTCATGACCCACTTTTGCGCGGGTGAGGACAGCTGGCTAGCCAGATGCAGCACCAGCGACCCCAGTACATCCAAAGTTAGAGATAGAAACGGGAAATCACGGCGCAACAGCAATAAAAAACGCTAGAATAAAGAAGACCGCACGAAGGGCACGGCAGTAAATGCCGGATTCAAAACCTCTTGGCCAGGTCAAAACCCGCCCCCTAAAGGCACCAGGGATGAACTGTCCAGCCTCAACAAAATTCTGGACCAAATATGTCAGATCCATAGTACCCCTGGTAAACCCGCTAATCATACCCACAGAGAATGTTGGGTCTTCAAGCAGTCCGGCAAGCTCAACGCCATACACAAGGGGGAGGATACGCCAAGTGAAGACGAGGACGAGCCTCCCAAGCAAGACACGGGGGAACAAAAGAAATTTCCACCAGAAGTCAAAACAGTAAACGTGTTACACGTGATCAAGGGAAAAAACAACGCGGCACCCCCGGAAAAATATACCCAAGTGCCTGTAACCGTGAGGTCCTGCCACTGGTCGTCTCAACCGATCACTTTCTACCATCGCGATTACTCATCAAGTATCCGGCACGCAGGATGGGCTGCCCTGGTATTAGACCCAGTAATTGGCGGATATCACTTCACACGAGTCTTGATGGATGGTGGCAGTAGCCTAAACCTAATATATCAGGATACAATCCGCGGGATGGGGTTAGACCCAACACAAATTCGCCACAGCAATACTACCTTTAAAGGAGTAAGGCCAGGCCCAGGGGCTCGTTGCATGGGCTCCCTCCTACTACAAGTTACATTCGGCTCCCCCGATAACTTCCGTCGCGAGCATCTAACTTTCCACATTGCTCCATTTCAAAGTGGCTATCAAGCACTGCTCGGACGCGAAGCGTTCGCTCGCTTTAATGCAATACCACACTACGCCTCCCTCACACTCAAGATGCCCGGTCCACTGTGGCATCATTGCAGTGCACGGAAATATCAAGCGATCTCTACGCACCGAAGAGAGTGAGGCTGCCTTGGCAGCCGCACACTAAAGGCGCCCGGACCAGCGAAAGCATCCAATAGGTCGTCAAGACCTCAGACACAACTAATCGAGTCCGGCGCCGCTATAACCAGTCACACCCCTATTTTTCAATACAAGGGGCTCAACGCGCGCAGACAAGTGGCAATTTCTTCTCATCTTGAATTACACATGGTTTATTTAGAAAACTATCTTTTTGCACGACAACCTTTTCACCTAAATTCCTCTCTTTTACAGACGATCATCGTGCTACACCCGTCCAGGATACGGCACAACGGAGACACAGGCGCAGACGTGCAGCAGGGACCCGCCCCAAGGATTCTTTTTAGATTAAGACCCTGCGTAAACCTTTTTTACTGTCTCTTGTTGATACATATCCACTGTTGAGAAGGATGCTGACGTCTTGGCATGTGGCCACGCCAGAACAATGCACATACCTGGACACAAGGGGCTTCTTACAAAGGCCATTCTTTAGGCCCGGTTTATACCACAAAGACCGAATACCTTAGGGAGTGTTCTGCGTCACGAGTTTGGCCCTATATGCATCAGCTCCGAATCATTGTCTTTGGTCAAATGTTGGGTTTGCTTGGCTCATGTGTTTTGGTGCCTTACGTTCCACTTTACCGGCTAAGGTAGCACCAGGAGAACTACTGCGATTGTGCCCTGGTTCATCCGGACGAGCACCTCAGTAGAGAAAGCTGAAAACTGATTGTCATGATATAGCGTGAGACTGGTCAACCACTCGATGACCTATGGGAATGTTAGAATTCCTCCACCTTAACGAAGGGCCGTTTTCCGGCCAGGCATGTACGCACCCCGGGATCGGAAGAGTGCGGAGCCACCAGGGGCTATATAGTAGCCCCACTGTCAAACTCCTATGGCTAAGTGAAAGTGTTAAAGCGTTATAGTCCGGTTGCCTCGCTCGCTCCGCTATCACCTCCTTTATAGGACCAAGACGTTGGGTTAAGTGTGAACGCATGTTTTTTTGAGCACCTCTGCATTATACGCGTGGGGGTTGAAGCCGACGACTGCAATCTTTCAGGTTATACACATGTATACATAAACGGCCGCCCAGGAGGCATCATATTACTTTCCGGCAAAAGTATAAAAATAGCCTTATGAAAATATATAACAGCATATCGCTTACAATGAGATTACATATCACTCAAACATAATATTTTTTGAGCACTGGGTCTCTATCAAACGAGCACCCTCAAGAACTTCCTCAAAGTAGTGCTCAGCAGCCCTTCGACCTATGGCCAAATCCCGTGCTGCAACGGTGGTAGCATCCATCTCCGCCCAGTATGCTTTAACGCGGGCAAAGGCCATTCGTGCGCCCTCTATGCACGCCGACCTCTTCATCGCATCAATGCGTGGCACCACATCAAGGAACTGCTGCACCAAGCCAAAATAAGAGTCCGGTTTTGACCTTTCCGGCCATAGGTGATCCACAACAGACCTCATGGAGAGTCCGGACAACCTATTTAGTTCGGCCCATTCGGCCAATTGGTCACTCAATGAAAGTGGACGCTCGGGTGAATGGAATTGTCTCCAAAACAGCCAGTCTACTTCACGGTCTGTCTGACCCTGGAAATACTTGGCCGCATCGGCAGCGCTCGCCGCCAAATCCATGTATACATCCTCCGAACTCCACAGCCGATCCAGAGGGGCATATCATGGATCTCCGAACTTCCTCTGCAACATAAAGGATTTCCCGGCTACAATATCTCCGGCTTCCCGCAGCTCCTCCTTCTTTGCCCTCATAGCAGAGCGGAGGTCCTTTCTCGTTGCAGCAGCCTTCTCAAGGTCCGATGCCTTCGCTTGGTTTTCCTTTTCGAGAACCCGGCAAAGATCGGCGGCGGCTTTTAATTCTATGGCCATCTTGGCCATCTTGTCTCGGCTCTCGCCATGTGCGACCTTCTCGGCTCGCAATTCTTCGACTGCCTTCAAAGCAGCCGCATTACCCAACCTCGCTTGTTCCTTGGCTCGGGCAAGTTCCGCCCGCAAGGCTTCAACGGTGGCAGCTCCATCTGCAGTCATAACATATTAAAGATACTGGCTTCATGCTTCTCTTACTATGCGGTGTTTACCAGATAAGGACACTTACCCTGTGCCTCGTCAAGCCTTTTGTTAACAAGCTCGATGTCGGCGTCTGCAGCATCCAACTGTCGTTTTAAATAGGCAAACTCGCCAGTCCGGCCAGCCACCGGAGTTTCCATCACCTGCACATAAAGGCAGTATGGTTATTACCTGGGAATACGATCCTCTATTCGTCATCGTTTCCGACGACAACCAGAGTCTCAGGGGCTACTATCTACACAGGGCACACCTAGCATGTGCAGGACTATCATAAATTACTTTACATACCTCAAAGCCTGTCAGTAGACTCATAAAAGCTTCATGCAATCCGCTTTCGGCGGACGCGATTTTCTCCACCACCGTATCCATCAGCATACAGTGTTCATCTGAGATGGCCGCTCGCCCCACCAGCTCCCTCAGAACACCCGATCGCACACTAGACGGTGCCGGACTCTTTTGTCTGCTCTCTTCGGGAGCCGGACACTTGGAGCTTCGGGGGTCGATGGGATTATCTTCTGGCCTCGCCGGATTCGGAGAGGCCCTCCGCGACGACACTTCAGGGTCGCCCGCTTCTGGAGCGGAGGAGTCTGGAGGAGGCATTTCGCTCTCCATCATCTCTGGAAGAAGATCCCCCGAAGACGAGCTCATTTGAGAGGGGCTAAGGCCCAAACTGCAAAAATATATGCGGTGGTTATTTTCTCAGAAGAAAAAGATGACATATCTGTACTGTTAAAGTATTTCGGGTCACTTACGACTCGCGGGAGAATTGATCCCCCCGCGGACTTTGTGCGGCAACAGCACCCCCCAAGGTAGGACCCCCTGTGGGAGATTTCTTCTCCCGTTTGGGAGCCTCGGCTTCCGAATCCCCGGGCGCAGTCCTTTTCCTCTTCTGGTCATCTTCCTTCATGGAGATGCTCGCTCCCTCGGTTACAATGGGCAGCGTTGGGGGCCCGCGACCGCCCGTACTACCCTCCGCAGTATCTTCCTTCAAGGGCTCTAGGCAGGGTGCGACCTGGAGCATCTTTTCCAGTACCGGATTTTCCAAACCCTTAGGAAGGGGGGCCGAACACTGAATCAGCTTCGCCTTTGTTAGCCAGTCCTGGTCAAAAAGCAAACTCTCGGAGATAACTTCATAACAAGTGAGAGATAGTATATTCGGCCGGAAGATTCCCTACCTGTTCGGCGGCGCGGATACTGCTCAGGCCCACGTCCTCGGTGACTTCCGGACACTCCACTTGAGGTTTGAAGAACGACTTGTACATCTCCTCGTGCGTCAGGCCGAGGAAATTTTGAATGACACGCTGTCCCTCGGGATTGAACTCCCACAAGCGAAGAGGCCAGCGTTTGCAAGGCTGGGCTTGACGGACCAGCATAACTTGTATTACTGCAACCAAACTGAAATCTCCGTTAAAGAGACCTCGAATGCGGCTTTGCAGCATAGGCACGTCCTTGGCTGGACCCTAGCTCAGTCCTCTGCTAATCCATGACATCAGTTGTGGTGGAGGGCCCGAGCGGAAAACGGGGGCAGCCGCCCACTTGGCACTTCTAGGAGCCGTGATGTAGAACCACTCCTGTTGCCACAATTCAGATACCTCTGGGATGGAACCTTTGGGCCATGGAGCTCCCTTCATCTTGCATATTGAGGCACCGCCACATGCCGCATGTTGCCCCTCGATCATCTTCGGCTTTACTTCAAAGGTCTTGAGCCATAGGCCAAAGTGGGGGGTAACCCGGAGGAAGGCCTCGCACACAACGATAAATGTCGTGATATGAAGAAAGGAGTCCGGAGCTAGATCATGGAAATCTAGCCCGTAGTAAAACATCAAGCCCCTGACGAAAGGATCCAAAGCAAGGCCTAGACCTCGGAGGAAGTGGGAGACGAACACGACGCTCTCGTTAGGTTCGGGGGAAGGGACGGCCTGCCCCTGGGGAGGCAGCCGATGCAAAATCTCGGCGGTCAGATATCTGGCCTCCCTCAACTTTTTGATGTCTTCTTCCATGATGGAGGAAGGCACCCATCGGCCTTGAAGGCTAGATCCGGACATGACTGAAGGTTCGGAGCACCTGGCCTGGACTTTGGGCATTTGAGCTTGAGGCGGGGGAAGGATTCGATTGAACACGGGAGGGAAAAGTAGAAAGCCTTGTCCCTTTATAAAGAGGGTGAATATCAAGCGTCCTCTCCGTGTCCGTTTGGACTTGCCTATAATCTAGGGGTCCCAAAAGCGGTTGGGTTACCCACGCCCGTATTGATGAGAATCCCGGAATAAGGGGACACGATCTCTGCTTTAACAAGATGTGCCAATGAAACCGCCTCGCGTAACATGCTGAGGTGGGGTAATAAAACGACTCGGATAAAGACTTGGCCGTGGTGTGTCACGCTACGGAATACGTTAACAGATTAGATTTGTGTAAATATTATTCTCTCTATGGCAATATGTGGAAACTTATTTTGCAGAGATCTTTGTGTTTAGAATCTTCTATGAAGTACTTGGAGGAGGAACCCGCCTTGCAATGTCGAAGACAAACTGCACGCCAGACTCGTTGTCATTGAAGCCTGGTTCAGGGGCTACTGAGGGAGTCCTGGATTAGGGGGTGTTCGGATAGCCGAACTCCTGGATTATGAAGATACAAGATTGAAGACTTCGTCCCGTGTCCGGATAGGACTTTCCTTGGCGTGGAAGGCAAGCTTGGTGATACGGATATACAGATCTCCTACCATTGTAACCGACTTTGTGTAACCCTAACCCTCTTCGGTGTCTATATAAACCAGAGGGTTTTAGTCCGTAGGACGACATACACATCAACAATCATACCATAGGCTAGCTTCTAGGGTTTAGTCTCTTCGATCTCGTGGTAGATCTACTCTTGTACTACCCATATCATCAATATTAATCAAGCAGGACGTAGGGTTTTACCTCCATCAAGAGGGCCCGAACCTGGGTAAAACTTCGTGTCCCTTGCCTCCTGTTACCATCCGGCCTAGATGCACAGTTCGGGACCCCCTACTCGAGATCCGCCGGTTTTGACACCGACAACATCCGTGGCATTTTGGGCCAAACGAATTTTTTTTCTGTCATACATATGACACTTCTATGACGATAATTGTGACAAAACCCGGTATCATCATAGATGTGGTGGGCTCCTACTTCTATGACAAAAAATCATGACAGAAAATGGGCTTTTCGTCCTGGGCGGGCCGGAGACGCAGCTGCATGACATTCTTTGGGCCATCCATGACGGAAAAAACCATGGTAGAAGCGAGGGCGAGGAAAATTTCGGGGAGTTCCTGGTTACGGTGGAAAGTCGGGGGCCGAGCGACGCGCGCTTCTCTCATACACGTACGCGTGTGTGTGCAAGGCGTTGGCTCTAACTGAACCCGAGCGAGGCGTTGGGCTCTAACTGAACCCGAGCGATTGCACTGCAGGCTACGCGTTACTGAACCCGAGCGATCGATCGATGGCTATTGACTGAACCCAATCGAGCGATTCCTTCGCTACTACTACTAACTGAAGCCGATCGATTGGATGAACAGTGAGCGTTGCGGGTGGGGGGTTTGGATGAACAGTGAACGGTGGCGTTGCCTCTGGATGAACAGGACCCCGTGGTTTGGTGGAGGGCTGGATGAATAGTAGACGGTGGAGGGGTGCCCGTGGAGGGGTGGATGAACAGGACCCCGTGGTGTGGAGGGCTGGATGAACAGTAGACGGTGGAGGGGTGCCCGTGGAGGGGTGGTTGAATAGGACCCCGTGGTGTGGAGGGCTGGATGGACAGTAGACGGTGGAGGGGTGCCCGTGGAGGGGTGGTTGAACAGGACCCCGTGGTGTGGAGGGCGGGATGAACAGTAGACGGTGGAGGGGTGGTTGAACAGTAGCCGGTGGAGTAGCGCGCGGTGGAGGCTGGATGAACAGGAGCCCGTGGATGAACAGTCGCAGGTGCAGGCTGGAGGAGGTCGACGGTGGATGAACAGTAGCTCGTGGAGGCTGGAGGGGGTCGACGGTGGAGATGAACAGTATCCCGTGGAGTCTCATTTTGCGGTACGCCACACCCCTCCTGATGAACAGGACCCCCGTTTCGACCGTATCGCTCCAACACAAGTACTCCCTCCGTCCGGAATTACTTGTCATCAAAATAGATGTGTCTAGAACTAAAATACATCTAGATACATCCATTTCAATGACAAGTATTTTCGGATGGGGGGACTACAAGATTCGACTCCATGAAGTAGCTTTACCTCTAATAATACAAGAAAAAAATATGTGACGTTGGACCATCCGATCGAGAGGGGCTGAGAGGTAGAAAATGATGCACATGCAGTGACGTAGCGAGCTGGGGAAGTAGAGCTAAGGCGGTTTTGAACGAAGATATACCTGAAGGTCGTCGGGATGTGAATAGGTGGGCGGCGGGAGGCCGGATCCGCCCACAGGCAACGACGAAGGGATCGGAGGACCTCCCGCGCCGGCGCTCGGCCAGAGATAACGGTGCGGCCGGCAGTGGGTCTCCTCCCTCGCTGTCGACGACGGCCTAAACGCTGCCCTCCTCCCCTTCACCGATGGAGGGGGATACGTCTGGATCCGTAACCAGCGGTGAGGATAGAAAGCCAGTGTTTTTTGAAGGGAGAAAGACAGTGTTACTACCCCTATCTTGTTTAAATCTGGAGAGGATGAGAGTGTGTGAATAGAGCAACCCTAGCAAGCAAGCGCGGAGGCTCCGGCCTATATATACGTAGTGAGCAACCCTAGCAAGCAACCAAAGCAATCAAGAAACCCCTATCTTCATCAACTCGTACAAGACCAAGAAATTTGATTACTACAACGCCCTCTCCCTCACGGACTGAGCTCCGGTGCCTTAACTGCACCTGCCTTTGGCTGCATGACAGGAGGGCCAACCACCTGTTGGGCCCACCTATCATAGACGCAAAGGCAAGAGCAGTAAGTTGAAGCTTTCGCTATCCCTCCCGCACGAGGTGGACGGACATGCAGCAGTGGATTCAATACTGTAGAAGTAGGAGTAACATCATTATTGTTCGTCTTCTCGAAGAGGCAAAGAGCCAAGCGCAACCCGAACGTGGCGGTTCCTTGGAGTACTAGCCAGGCTCTTGCATGAGACAAAATTGCTATTGTTTAACAATTAAACTCCATCATCCATTGGTTGATACTCATTCTGCATAGGTCACGCGCTTAGCACCGTTTCCTCCTGGGGTCACCAATGTTTATTTGCTAATTAATAGCATTGCATGGAATGAACTAGCCATTGCAAGTCATTAAAAGCATGCACACCTCTCATCTCTTATTGGTTGATATGTCAAGAAACAAGAAACAAGGTAGAAGTTAATGCACCGCGCCTAAGTGTTTTGGGACTATTTGGTTTTCATAAGATGACTTACACACCTATACGGAGGGAGTAGTATAGCCCTGTAAACCAGAAAGGAGTATTTGCCTTTCTAGAGATTTCAACAAGTGACTAGACTACACCGTGTGCAGTACTCCCTCCCTTCCGGTTTATAGGGCTCAAATCTCAAATCTCATGAACCAAGGCATTTTGCGATTGGAGGAATGTATCTCGTACTTTACAAAACTACCCTAATTAAACTCATGCATTAATTACATAGTTCTCTCGTTTTCCTCTCCGCCTTGGTCGCGGTGCACAATATTGAGCACTCCTATATGACTAGCCACTCTATCTACATGTGGGACATTTCAAAGCATCTGGGCCCACATGCCATCCACCAAATCACAGCGAGGTGCTACAGTCGAGACTCACCTGTAACCCCGGTGTGGCTGTCATGACTCGT
Source organism: Triticum urartu (assembly GCF_003073215.2). Taxonomy (NCBI): domain Eukaryota; kingdom Viridiplantae; phylum Streptophyta; class Magnoliopsida; order Poales; family Poaceae; genus Triticum; species Triticum urartu. Next base: position 549,776,645 of record NC_053025.1, on the reverse strand, counting down.
CATATCACAAAACCCACACCTTTACGAGCAGTGGTAAGGTGGCCTCCAAGTTGGACTGGACGAAGCAACCATCATTTCACCGGAATGCTCGTTCAAGCCCTTTCTTCCCTTTCTTGAAGAAAACCTCACTCCAGGCTACTCACTTCTGCCATTTTTCTTTTTCACCGACGAAGGAAAGGTGGGCGAATCAGTTATGCTGCTATATTTTCATTCCAAGAATCTTCTTTTTGCGAAGCAGCGACCGATTCTCACATCCTATTCTTTTCCCGTTTTCATTGCGATTGTGGTTTCCTTTCGATTGCTTTTTGAAAGAACATGCGGTGCCCCCATGTTTGGTTTTGGTAATTGATGACAATCTCTATGGACTAATGGTTGCCTTGAGTTATATTTGAAGGTTTTGTCCATAGGCTTTTCTTGGAGTACATGTGTTGGTTTCAAGGAGAGTTTGTGTCGACCAAGGTGTTATTCAAGGAATTATCCAAAGATTGGTCATGTGAGAGTTGAGCTTATTGCAAGCATGTCTTGAAGAAGAAGATTGTGTGATCATTCATGTCTACCTTCAAGACATCATTCAAATGAAGAGAATTGGAAAGGTTCAAGGATGATCAAGACTAAGTCAAGAGTGAATCAAGTTGATCAACTCACAAAGCGCAGAAGATGTACCGAGAGGGATCAAGTGATCCCATGGTATGGTAAGAATTGTCAATTACGCTTTGTGTACTAACCCATGGTCTTCGTGAGAGTTCTTTGTGGGGTTAGGTTGCGGTGTGCAAGTTCAAGTGGAGCATCACGAAGAGATCAAATGCTTGAAGCTTGCCATCCTTTGTGGTGATAATGGACTTGTGAAGATGTGCGGAAGAGTGGCTCACCCATAGTGGAGTATGGGGGAGCAATCAACTAGTCTTCATCGAGTCAACACAATCAAGAAAGGTGGTCCAACTTGAGGGAGTCAAGATTGTCATCATCTAGCTCAAGTGGACCATGTGCAAGGCAAAGGTTTGCCCTTGATAGTTTTTCTATTTTACCGGTCTCATGATGGTAGTTGGGAGACCGGGTTATAGGATCGATTGCCGTACTATCAAGGGGGGCTCTCGATGAGTAGCTTGATCGTATCGTTCGTAGAGAGCTCAAACCATTGCATCCTTGCATCATCTTTCTTGGTTCTTGTTTGGTTCTCTTTGTGAGTCTTAGAGCTTATGGTCATCTTGATGACAAGCTCGAGTTCATCGAAAACGGAGTTCACATGCATATTCTATGATGTTTTCGATGTTGGAGGTTTTGCCGGTTCTTCTCGGTTGGAGGTTTCACTCCTCTATTTGTTGGCATACCTCCCCTGCCTCTTCTTACTATATCCAGTCGCAGTTTTGATGCTACTCGTCGTCTTGTTTCCAACAAGCTTGAGTTTGCTCAATTCGGAGCTCATATGCAGAAGTTATGGCAGTTCTGGTTTTCTTGAGAGTGGTTTTTGTCTGGTCCCAGCGGTAGTACCGCGTGCCCCAGCGGTAGTACCGCTTGGAGCTCTCAGCCGTTGTACCGCTGCTTCCAGGCGGTGGTACCGCCAACTTGCTCAGCAAAGACTTGGGCGGTTGTTCCGGCCAGGCACCGCCCAAGTACCGGTCAGGCCTCTGTTTTGATGCGGTACTCGGGCGGTGGTGGCCCGGTTGGTCCGGTCGTACCGGTGTCCGGAGCGGTTCGACCGCTCAGGACTTAGCCGCCCGAGCGCTCAAGGCCATGCGGTTGCACCGGCCCGGTACCGCTCGACTACCGCACTCAGGGGTGACTCCCTTCTGTTCCTATGCGGTGGTTGAGCGGTGGTTGGGCGGTTGGTCCAGTTGTTCTTCTCAACCGGTGCTACCGCCTGATCGCCCGGTTGTACCGCCTGGTAGGGTTTTGCACGTATACTGTGAGTCCCGGTTGTACCGGGACCAGGAGCGGTAGTACCGCTTGTGTGCGGGCTGAGCACATAACGGTTGGATTTTCCCCCTCCTATAAAAGAGGGTCTTCTTCCCCATTGAACCTAACCTTTTGAGCTCGTGTTCTTCCCCCATTGTTGACCTTCTTTGAGCTTGCTATCCCTCCATGAACTCTTGCTAGTTTTTGAGGGAAAAGAGAGAGGAGATCTAGATCCACATTTCCACCAATCACTTTCTCCTCTATGTGAGGGGAACCCCTTGGATCTAGATCTTGGAGTTCTTGGTGTTCTCCTTCTTGTTCTTCCTCTCATTTTCCTCCCTAGCATTAGTTGCTCCGTTGGGATTTGAGAGAGAAGGACTTGGGCACTCCGTGTGCCCTTGCCATTGCATTTGGTGCATCGGTTTGAGTTCTCCATGGTGATACGTGGAAGTGAAGTTTGAGAAGCTTATTACTCTTGGGTGTTTGGGCACCCTAGAGCTTGTTCCTCTTGGGTGCCTTGGCGCCCTAGACGATTGGTGTTGTTCGGAGCTCAATCATTGTGGTGTAAAGCTCCGGGCAAGCGTCGGGGTCTCCAATTAGGTTGTGGAGATCGCCCCGAGCAATTTGACGGGTACCGGTGACCGCCCCCAAGGGTTGCCAAAGTGTACGGGTTCGGTGACCGCCCCCAAGGGTTGCCATTTGTACGGGTTCGGTGACCGCCCTCAAGGGTCCCTTAGTGGAATCACGGCATCTTGCATTGTGCGAGGGCGTGAGGAGATTACGGTGGCCCTAGTGGCTTCTTGGGGAGCATTGTGCCTCCACACCGCTCCAAACAGAGATTAGCATCCGCAAGGGTGTGAACTTCGGGATACATCATCGTCTCCGTATGCCTCAGTTATCTCTTACCCGAGCTCTTTACTTATGCACTTTACTTTGTGATAGCCGTATTGTTTCCTGTCATATATCTTGCTATCACATAGTTGCTTATCTTGCTTAGCATAAGTTGTTGGTGCACATAGGTGAGCCTAGTTGTTTTAGGTTTTGTGCTTGACAAATTAACTGCTAGGTTTATTCCGCATTTGTTCAAGCCTAAATCGTAATTATTTTAAAACGCCTATTCACCCTCCCCCCTCTAGGCGACATCCACGATCTTTCACTTTTTGTTTGTCAGTTCATTGATGGATCCTGGAGCACTAGGCAAAGAGTTGCCGGTGGACAACCCACTAGAGACAGCGATCTCCAGGAAGCGAGCACCGACCAATGAGTTGACCATGTTGGTGGGCCAACCCATGGAGACGAAGAACTCCAAGAAACAAGCATTGGCCAAAGAGTTGAGGACGTTGGCGGATGAACTCCTCAAAGGAAGTTTGAAGAACAGCAAGGGCCCCACCGTGCCTACCCCAGGAACTCTGATTGCCACCTATGTGAGGCTCAAGACCGATTTTGAGGAGATAGTCGCCGTTGAGAAGCAGTATTCCCCTGGCAAGGTGATGGCCCCCATCGAGGACGAGGAGATGGCCCCTGGAGGGATGAGATCCCCCGGTGAGCTGCACAAGGTAAAAAATAATGGCTTATTACCATAGTTGTGGTTTTTGATTATTTGCAATGTGCTTGCTAATATGTTAGGGTTGTGCAGGTGCCGGTGGACGTCCTTGATGATTCCGATGGCGTGGCCCGTCCTGTTGGCATCGCCCCGGAGATCGATTCCGATGCCGCTATCCATCCTGTGGACATCGCCCCAGAGATCGATTCCGATGTCGCGGTCAGTCCTGCGGACATCGCCCCAGAAATCGATTCCCATGTCGTTGTCCGTGCTGTGGTCATTGCCAGAGAGATCGATGACAAGAAATAGTTGGTCGCGCTAATCCTTTAGGGTAGTTTGCATTGCCCTGTGTTTAATTACCAGAACGATGTGTGTTATCAAACCATCTTAGGGCTAGTGCACTGTCTTGTGTGGGCAGATCTTGCTACTTTTGTTTGATAGTGAATCATGCGATGAATCATGTGAACCCTCTCCGAGTTATGGAAACAGATGTATCCTCACCAGCTTTTGATGTAATATATGGCATGATTAGATGTAAGTTTGAACTGTTTATCATATCAGCAGGGCTTGTTTGATGATTCTTGGTGTTAGTAGGCTAGCTACTGTGTGAGTTATAGTACTTGCAAAACACTCACCGAAGAGAAACGTTGGGGCTGATGAGCTCATGGTACGCTTATACTTATCCCTCGTCGATCGACCAATAGCCCTAGCTCCTAAAATTGTAGGCTTAGTGATCGATGACCTAGGTGGGCTAGTTTGGCCTAGTGGTTTTCAGTGATATGACGTGCAACACAAAATCATAGCAGTGCAGAGACGTACTCCCTCTGTTCCAAAATAGATGACCTAGGCGGGCTAGTTTGGCCTAGTGGGTTTCAGTGATATGACGTGGTACAGTGCCGTCTAGTCTTCGCGTGTGGTAGCAGTATTGCGGGTACAGTAAGTTTCTTGAAGAAGCGGAATTCAACGAAGTCATGATGGTTCCTTCGTCCGAACAACTTACAGTGGGAAAGGTTGGGCCTACGATACGACCGGGGTAGACCAGGATAATTTTGTGCATGGCAGGTGGACCAGGATGGTCGACGTCCCACATGTCGGCGAATGAAAGTATTCTTTGCGATATAGAGGACGAGCAACGAGTATTCATTGTTTATTTTTGATGAAAGCTATTGTCTCCACTGTTACGACGGAGGAGTGTGAAACACGGTAGCCCAGTGAACTTGGCATGTGCACCACTCCCTCCTTCCTCATGTAATGCCCAGGTTACAGCTTTTTCTCACTTTCTCTCTATCTATTTCCTCTCAAATGTTTTTACCTTTCTTTTTTAAGACACAATTGTTTTTATGCCTTTTTTAGAATTATTTTTTTATACCTAGGAGCACGTGTAGAGACGGGCTCTTGCAGAGCCCACTCCTTGACTTTGTAAATGCCTCTCTCTCCTCCACATACGGAGTACTACTTGCTATGCATGCATGCGGCGGGCAGCTGGCGTCTTGAGGGGCCAGGGCGGTGAGAGCGGGCTCCGGAAGTGGTCCGTGTTGGGTAACGTAGTAATTTCAAAAAAATTCCTACGCACATGCAAGATCATGGTGATGCATAGCAATGAGAGGGGAGAGTGTGATCTACGTAGCCTTGTTGATCGACAACGGAAGCGTTAGCACAACGTGGTTGATGTAGTCGTACGTCTTCACGGCCCGACCGATCAAGCACCGAAACTACGGTACCTCCGAGTTCTAGCACACGTTCAGCTCGATGACGATCCCCGGACTCCGATCCAGCAAAGTGTCGGGGAAGAGTTCCGTCAGCACGACGGCGTGGTGACGATCTTGATGTACTACCGTCGCAGGGCTTCGCCTAAGCACCGCTACAATATTATCGAGGACTATGGTGGAAGGGGGCACCGCACACGGCTAAGAATATGATCATGTGGATCAACTTGTGTCTCTAGGTGTGCTCCCTGCCTCCGTATATAAAGGATCAAAAGGGGGGTGCGTCCGGCTAGGAGAGGGCGCGCCAGGAGGAGTCCTACTCCCTCCGGGAGTAGGATTCCCCCCCTTTCCTAGTTGGAATAGGATTCGGGAGGGGGGAAAGAGGAGAGAGAGAAGGAAGGGGGGTGCCGACCCCTCTCCTTGTCCTATTCGGACTAGGGGGGAGGGGCGCGCGGCCCAGACCTAGCCACCTCTTCTCTCTTCCACTAAGGCCCACTAAGGCCCATATTCCTCCCGGGGGGTTCCGGTAACCTCCCGGTACTCCGGTAAAATCCCGATTTCACCCGGAACACTTTCGATATTCAAATATAGGCTTCCAATATATCAATCTTTATGTCTCGACCATTTCGAGACTCCTCGTCATGTCCGTGATCACATCCGGGACTCCGAACAAACTTCGGTACATCAAAATGCATAAACTCATAATATAACTGTCATCAAAACCTTAAGCGTGCGGACCCTACGGGTTCTAGAACAATTTAGACATGACCGAGACACGTCTCCGGTCAATAACCAATAGCGGAACCTGGATGCTCATATTGGCTCCTACATATTCTACGAAGATCTTTTATCGGTCAGACCGCATAACAACATACGTTGTTCCCTTTGTCATCGGTATGTTACTTGCCCGAGATTCGATCGTCGGTATCTCAATACCTAGTTCAATCTCGTTACCGACAAGTCTCTTTACTCGTTCCGTAATACATCATCTCACAACTAACTCATTAGTTGCAATGCTTGCAAGGCTTATGTGATGTGCATTACCGAGAGGGCCCAGAGATACCTCTCCGACAATCGGAGTGACAAATCCTAATCTCGAAATACGCCAACCCAACATGTACCTTTGGAGACACCTGTAGAGCACCTTTATAATCACCCAGTTACGTTTTGACGTTTGGTAGCACACAAAGTGTTCCTCTGGTAAACGGGAGTTGCATAATCTCATAGTCATAGGAACATGTATAAGTCATGAAGAAAGCAATAGCAACCATACTAAACGATCGGGTGCTAAGCTAATGGAATGGGTCATGTCAATTAGATCATTCAACTAATGATGTGACCTCGTTAATCAAATAACAACTGATTGTTCATGGTTAGGAAACATAACCATCTTTGATTAACGAGCTAGTCTAGTAGAGGCATACTAGTGACACTCTGTTTGTCTATGTATTCACACATGTATTATGTTTCCGGTTAATACAATTCTAGCATGAATAATAAACATTTATCATGATATAAGGAAATAAATAATAACTTTATTATTGCCTCTAGGGCATATTTCCTTCAGTCTCCCACTTGCACTAGAGTCAATAATCTAGATTATACAGTAATGATTCTAACACCCATGGAGTCTTGGTGCTGATCATGTTTTGCTCGTGGAAGAGGCTTAGTCAACGGGTCTGCTACATTCAGATCCGTATGTATCTTGCAAATCTCTATGTCTCCCACCTGGACTAGATCCCGGATGGAATTGAAGCGTCTCTTGATGTGCTTGGTTCTCTTGTGAAATCTGGATTCCTTTGCCAAGGCAATTGCACCAGTATTGTCACAAAAGATTTTCATTGGACCCGATGCACTAGGTATGACACCTAGATCGGATATGAACTCCTTCATCCAGACTCCTTCATTTGCTGCTTCCGAAGCAGCTATGTATTCCGCTTCACACGTAGATCCTGCCACGACGCTTTGTTTAGAACTGCACCAACTGACAGCTCCACCGTTTAATGTAAATACGTATCTGGTTTGCGATTTAGAATTGTCCGGATCAGTGTCAAAGCTCGCATCGACGTAACCACTTATGATTAGCTCTTTGTCACCTCCATAAACGAGAAACATATCCTTAGTCCTTTTCAGGTATTTCAGGATGTTCTTGACCGCTGTCCAGTGATCCACTCCTGGATTACTTTGGTACCTCCCTGCTAGACTTATAGCAAGGCACACATCAGGTCTGGTACACTGCATTGCATACATGATAGAGCCTATGGCTGAAGCATAGGGAACATCTTTCATTTTCTCTCTATCTTCTGCAGTGGTCGGGCATTGAGTCTGACTCAACTTCACACCTTGTAACACAGGCAAGAACCCTTTCTTTGCTTGATCCATTTTGAACTTCTTCAAAACTTTGTCAAGGTATGTGCTTTGTGAAAGTCCAATCAAGCGTTTTGATCTATCTCTATAGATCTTAATGCCTAATATGTAAGCAGCTTCACCGAGGTCTTTCATTGAAAAACTCTTATTCAAGTATCCCTTTATGCTATCCAGAAATTCTATATCATTTCCAATTAGTAATATCTCATCCACATATAATATCAGAAATGCTACAGAGCTCCCACTCACTTTCTTGTAAATACAGGCTTCTCCAAAAGTCTGTACAAAACCAAATGCTTTGAACACACTATCAAAGCGTTTATTCCAACTCTGAGAGGCTTGCACCAGTCCATAAATGGATCACTGGAGCTTGCACACTTTGTTAGCTCCCTTTGGATCGACAAAACCTTCTGGTTGCATCATATACAACTCTTCTTCCAGAAATCCATTCAGGAATGCAGTTTTGACATCCATCTGCCAAATTTCATAATCATAAAATGCGGCAATTGCTAACATGATTCGGACAGACTTAAGCATCGCTACGGGTGAGAAGGTCTCATCATAGTCAATCCCTTGAACTTGCCGAAAACCTTTTGCGACAAGTCGAGCTTTGTAGACAGTAATATTGCCGTCAGCGTCCGTCTTCTTCTTGAAGATTCATTTATTCTCAATTTCTTGCCGATCATTGGGCAAGTCAACCAAAGTCCATACTTTGTTCTCATACATGGATCCCATCTCAGATTTCATGGCTTCAAGCCATTTTGCGGAATCTGGGCTCACCATCGCTTCTTCATAGTTCGTAGGTTCATCATGATCTAGTAGCATGACTTCCAGAACAGGGTTACCGTACCACTCTGGTGCGGATCTTACTCTGGTTGATCTACGAGGTTCAGTAGTATCTTGTTCTGAAGTTTCATGATCATCATCATTAGCTTCCTCACTAATTGGTGTAGGTGTCACAGAAACGGGTTTCTGTGATGTACTACTTTCCAATAATGGAGTAGGTACAGTTACCTCGTCAAGTTCTACTTTCCTCCCACTCACTTCTTTTGAGAGAAACTCCTTCTCCAGAAAGTTTCCGAATTTAGCAACAAAAGTCTTGCCTTCGGATCTGTGATAGAAGGTGTATCCAATAGTTTCCTTTGGATATCCTATGAAGACACATTTTTCCGACTTGGGTTCGAGCTTATCAGGTTGAAGCTTTTTCACATAAGCATCGCAGCCCCAAACTTTCAGAAACGACAACTTTGGTTTCTTGCCAAACCACAGTTCATAAGGTGTCGTCTCAACGGATTTTGATGGTGCCCTATTTAACGTGAATGCGGCCGTCTCTAGAGCGTATCCCCAAAACGATAGCGGTAAATCAGTAAGAGACATCATAGATCGTATCATATCTAATAAAGTACGATTACGACATTCGGACACACCATTACGCTGTGGTGTTCCGGGTGGCGTGAGTTGCGAAACTATTCCACATTGTTTCAAATGTACACCAAACTCGTAACTCAAATATTCTCCTCCACGATCAGATCGTAGGAATTTTATTTTCTTGTTACGATAATTTTCAACTTCACTCTGAAATTCTTTGAACTTTTCAAACGTTTCAGACTTGTGTTTCATTAAGTAGATATACCCATATCTGCTTAAGTCATCTGTGAAGGTGAGAAAATAACGATATCCGCCACGAGCCTCAATATTCATCGGACCACATACATCTGTATGTATGATTTCTAACAAATCTGTTGCTCTCTCCATAGTACCGGAGAATGGTGTTTTTGTCATCTTACCCATAAGGCACGGTTTGCAAGTACCAAGTGATTCATAATCAAGTGGTTCCAAAAGCCCATCAGTATGGAGTTTCTTCATGCGCTTTATACCGATATGACCTAAACGGCAGTGCCACAAATAAGTTGCACTATCATTATCAACTCTGCATCTTTTGGATTCAACACTATGAATATGTGTGTCACTACTATCGAGATTTAATAAGAATAGACCACTCTTTAAGGGTGCATGACCATAAAAGATATTACTCATGTAAATAGAACAACCATTATTCTCTGATTTAAAAGAATAACCGTCTCGCATCAAACAAGATCCAGATATAATGTTCATGCTTAACGCTGGCACCAAATAACAATTATTTAGGTCTAATATTAATCCTGAAGGTAGATGTAGAGGTAGCGTGCCGACTGTGATCACATCGACTTTGGAACCATTTCCCACACGCATCGTCACCTCGTCCTTAGCTAATCTTCGCTTAATCCGTAGTCCTTGTTTCGAGTTGCAAATATTAGCAACAGAACCAGTATCAAATACCCAGGTGCTACTGCGAGCATTAGTAAGGTACACATCAATAACATGTATATCACATATACCTTTGTTCACCTTGCCATCCTTCTTATCTGCCAAATACTTGAGGCAGTTCCGCTTCCAGTGACCAGTCTGCTTGCAGTAGAAGCACTCAGTTTCAGGCTTAGGTCCAGGTTTGGGTTTCTTCTCTTGAGCAGCAACTTTCTTGCTGTTCCTTTTGAAGTTCCCCTTCTTCTTCCCTTTGCCCTTTTTCTTGAAACTAGTGGCCTTGTTGACCATCAACACTTGATGCTCCTTCTTGATTTCTACCTCCGCAGCTTTCAGCATTGCGAAGAGCTCGGGAATAGTCTTATTCATCCTTTGCATATTATAGTTCATCACAAAGCTCTTGAAGCTTGGTGGCAGTGATTGGAGAATTCTGTCAATGACGCAATCATCTGGAAGATTAACTCCCAATTGAATCAAGTGATTATTATACCTAGACATTTTGAGTATATGCTCACTGACAAAACTGTTCTCCTCCATCTTGCAGCTATAGAATTTATTGGAGACTTCATATCTCTCAATCCGGGCATTTGCTTGAAATATTAACTTCAACTCCTGGAACATCTCATATGCTCCATGACGTTCAAAACGTCGTTGAAGTCCTGATTCTAAGACGTAAAGCATGGCACACTGAACTATCGAGTAGTCATCAGCTATGCTCTGCCAGACGTTCATAACATTTGGTGTTGCTCCAGCAGCAGGCCTGGCACCGAGCGGTGCTTCCAGGACGTAATTCTTCTGTGCAGCAATGAGGATAATCCTCAAGTTACGGACCCAGTCCCTGTAATTGCTACCATCATCTTTCAACTTTGCTTTCTCAAGGAACGCATTAAAATTCAACGGAACAACAACACGGGCCATCTATCTACAATCAAACATGAATAAGCAAGATACTATCAGGTACTAAGTTCATGATAAATTTAGGTTCAATTAAACATATTACTTAAAGAACTCCCACTTAGATAGACATCCCTCTAATCCTCTAAGTGATTACGTGATCCAAATCAACTAAACCATGTCCGATCATCACGTGAGATGGAGTAGCTTCATTGGTGAACATCACTATGTTGATCATATCTACTATATGATTCACGCTCGACCTTTCGGTCTCCGTGTTCCGAGGCCATATCTGTATATGCTTGGCTCGTCAAGTATAACCTGAGTATTCCGCGTGTGCAACTGTTTTGCACCCGTTGTATTTGAACGTAGAGCCTATCACACCCGATCATCATGTGGTGTCTCAGCACGAAGAACTTTCGCAACGGTGCATACTCAGTGAGAACACTTCTTGATAATTAGTGAGAGATCATCTTATAATGCTACCGTCAATCAAAGCAAGATAAGATGCATAAAAGATAAACATCACATGCAATCAATATAAGTGATATGATATGGCCATCATCATCTTGTGCTTGTGATCTCCATCTTCGAAGCACCGTCATGATCACCATCGTCACCCGCGCGACACCTTGATCTCCATCGTAGCATCGTTGTTGTCTCGCCAATCTTATGCTTCCACGACTATCGCTACCGCTTAGTGATAAAGTAAAGTATTACAGCGCAATTGCATTGCATACAATAAAGCGACAACCATATGGCTCCTGCCAGTTGCCGATAACTTGGTTACAAAACATGATCATCTCATACAATAAAATTTAGCATCATGTCTTGACCATATCACATCACAACATGCCCTGCAAAAACAAGTTAGACGTCCTCTACTTTGTTGTTGCATGTTTTACGTGGCTGCTACGGGCTTAAGCAAGAACCAATCTTACCTACGCATGAAAACCACAACGATAGTTTGTCAAGTTGGTGCTGTTTTGACCTTCGCAAGGACCGGGCATAGCCATACTCGGTTCAACTAAAGTTGGAGAAACTGTCACCCGCTAGCCACCTTTGTGCAAAGCATGTCGGGAGAACCGGTCTCGCGTAAGCGTACGTGTAATGTCGGTCCGGGCCGCTTCGTCCAACAATACCACCGAACCAAAGTATGACATGCTGGTAAGCAGTATGACTTATATCGCCCACAACTCACTTGTGTTCTACTCGTGCAAATAACATCAACACATAAAACCTAGGCTCGGATGCCACTGTTGGGTAACGTAGTAATTTCCAAAAAATTCCTACGCACACGCAAGATCATGGTGATGCATAGCAACGAGAGGGGAGAGTGTGATCTACGTAGCCTTGTAGATCGACAACGGAAGCGTTAGCACAACGTGGTTGATGTAGTCGTACGTCTTCACGGCCTGACCAATCAAGCACCGAAACTACGGTACCTCCGAGTTCTAGCACACGTTCAACTCGATGACGATCCCCGGACTCCGATCCAGCAAAGTGTCGGGGAAGAGTTCCGTCAGCACGACGGCGTGGTGACGATCTTGATGTACTACCGTCGCAGGGCTTCGCCTAAGCACCGCTACAATATTATCGAGGACTATGGTGGAATGGGGCACTACACACGGCTAAGTATATGATCACGTGGATCAACTTGTGTCTTTAGGGGTGCTCCCTGCCTCCGTATATAAAGGATCAAAAGGGGGGTGCGGCCGGCCAGGAGAGGGCGCGCCAGGAGGAGTCCTACTCCCGGAGTTCCCCCCCCTTTCCTAGTTGGAATAGGATTCGGGAGGGGGGAAAGAGGAGAGAGAGAAGGAAGGGGGCGCCAGCCCCCTCTCCTTGTCCTATTCGGACTAGGGGGGAGGGGCGCGCGGCCCAGCCCTGGCCACCTCTCCTCTCTTCCACTAAGGCCCACTAAGGCCCATATTCCTCCCGGGGGTTCCGGTAACCTCCCGGTACTCCGGTAAAATCCTGATTTCACCCGGAACACTTCCGATATCCAAATATAGGCTTCCAATATATCAATCTTTATGTCTCGACCATTTCGAGACTCCTCGTCATGTCTGTGATCACATCCGGGACTCTGAACAAACTTCGGTACATCAAAATGCATAAACTCATAATATAACTGTCATCAAAACCTTAAGCGTGCAGACCCTACGGGTTTGAGAACAATGTAGACATGACCGAGACACGTCTCCGGTCAATAACCAATAGCGGAACCTGGATGCTCATATTGGCTCCTACATATTCTATGAAGATCTTTTATCGGTCAGACCGCATAACAACATACGTTATTCCCTTTGTCATCGGTATGTTACTTGCCCGAGATTCGATCGTCGGTATCTCAATACCTAGTTCAATCTCGTTACCGGCAAGTCTCTTTACTCGTTCTGTAATACATCATCTCACAACTAACTCATTAGTTGCAATGCTTGCAAGGCTTATGTGATGTGCATTACCGAGAGGGCCCAGAGATACCTCTCCGACAATCGGAGTGACAAATCCTAATCTCGAAATACGCCAACCCAACATGTACCTTTGGAGACACCTGTAGAGAACCTTTATAATCACCCAGTTACGTTTTGACGTTTGGTAGCACACAAAGTGTTCCTCTGGTAAACGGGAGTTGCATAATCTCATAGTCATAGGAACATGTATAAGTCATGAAGAAAGCAATAGCAACATACTAAACGATCGGGTGCTAAGCTAATGGAATGGGTCATGTCAATCAGATCATTCACCTAATGATGTGATCCTGTTAATCAAATAACAACTCTTTGTCCATGGTTAGGAAACATAACCATCTTTGATTAACGAGCTAGTCTAGTAGAGGCATACTAGTGACACTCTGTTTGTCTATGTATTCACACATGTATTATGTTTCCGGTTAATACAATTCTAGCATGAATAATAAACATTTATCATGATATAAGGAAATAAATAATAACTTTATTATTGCCTCTAGGGCATATTTCCTTCAGTCCGGACTCTAGCATAATTTTGGTTTTTATAGTACTTTCTCCATTGACAGGTAGGCCCGCGTAGATAGATAAAGAACACGAGCTGATGAGGCGCACGCGGACTGTTTGACTGGTCAACTAGACAAATACGGAGCTATACGCTGAGCCAGTGACCGTATAATCACCACATCTCGTATACAATGATCAAAGTGAACTATCAATACAAGTTCGATGACCGCCAATGCATTTTACTCGGTAATAAATGACTAGGATTGAAGGGGAATCCAAATTTGCTTCGTCTTCTGTCCTTGAGCTCTTGACAAACCAATGCACTATACGGTTGTCCGGCCACTCCACCCCAAAGCTCTCACCAAGCGTCGTTCATGCCACCGTGCCGCATACAAACCGGTAAGGCGGCGATGGCATCCTGTCGCGCCGAGTTCCTCGTCGTCCACGACCACACACAAAATGGTAGGGAAGCGATGGCATCCCGCCGTGCCGAGTTCATCGCCGCTCGCGACCTCACAACTATGTGGGAGGAATTTGAAGATGCCAAGGCCAAATGGGCGGTAGAGCAAGAGGCGGCCAAAGCCACACAGAGGGAGCGGAAAAGTCAGAAAGCACTCAAGAAAATAGAGGCCCACCGCCGCAAGAAAGAAAAGGACGCACGCGCTGCTGCGGAGAGGTCGGCGGAGATCCAAGCACGGTGGGGTGTCGCCGACAAAGCCGGGAAGGAGAACGACGGCGTCTGGCCAGCATGTGAGAAGTAGTAGTACTAGTAGTTAGTGTGTGTGTGTGTTTGAGTACGAGCATGTACCAGTACTACTAGTTACTACTGTAGTTTTTAGAGCAAATTACCAGTACATTAGCCTAGACTAAATGGAAAAATTCCTATCCTAAGCATCAAATGGCATCTCTTTCTCTATAGGAATTGATATGCATGTCATCTCACTTCCTATGATTTTCATATGCCTATCCTATGAATAAAAGGAGGCCTCTATTGGAGTAACTACTGTAGCTAGCAGTACTGCTGGTACAGTAGTTTTCTTCAAGAAGCGGAATTCAACGAAGTCATGATGGTTCCTTCGTCCAAGCAACTTCAAAGTAGGAAGTGGGCCTATGATTTGACGGCTCATTATTCATTGTTACTACAGCGCGACGACCTGGGTGACTCCCTTGGAGTTCTGCATGCATGGCAAGTGGACCAGGATGGTCGACGTCCCACATGTTGGCGAACGGAAGTATTCTTTCCGATATCGAGGAGCAAGGAAACCGCGTGGTATAGTATCACTGCTGATTGGTTCGCAAAAAATAGTATCACTGTCGATTTATAATTATTTTTTATTTCTGATGAATGCTAGCGTTTCAACTCTTACGACGAAGGGTGCCAAACACGGCACGTGATGGATGTCCCACACGTCAGCGAAAGGAGTGGGACATGAACAGCGTGGTAGAGCCCAGCGTAAAAAACAGCGTGGTAGAGCGTCTCCACTTCTTCCACTTCTAGGTCGGAGACCACACGTAGTAGTACTTAGTGGTATGAACGATACAAAGTGCGACCTGGAGACAAAGACACGTCTAGTTGGAAGGTCTCGGGGCATACACGTAAACAAATATAAAAGTTAATATGTGCCTCCAACTAATATAGTAGTAGTAGAGTACTTAGGCACGTACTCCATAACATCACCGTGCATTGCACGTACAACATTTAGTGGTAGTACGTAGTAAGAGACAAATGCCGCCCAAGAGTTCCCTTCTCGACCTACTTTTGGGTGTTTGGTAGAGTGTATGGAGGGTGCATGAGTCCACACTAGTTTAGCACAAATACACTAGAAGCATGCATGAAGAGAGCATGCATGAAGAGGGGTGTTGAGTTGAGCATGCATGAAGAGGGAACAACTATGCTGAGACGAGAACGCAACTAAACACACCCTATATGCCACGCATGTTCATACCATTTGTGCATTTCTACTTCACTTACTGCGCTACATTACTCAGGTTCGTACGTCCACTCCTGGGTACATGTTTGTCTCGTAGTTCCAGTCCCATGTGTTCTTCATATACTGTAGATGGAATGATCCTTGCATAACACGTGCACCTTGATGCTAGATGTCTCGCGTGTTGGCAAAAGGATGAACAAAGCTCACATAAAGAAAAATAGAGTGGAAGAACATAGATTCCGGACGACCGAGAAGGAGCAAGGAACCTCGTGGTGGAGCGTCTGCACTCATAATATTTAATATTATTCAGCGATATAAAATTAACCAATCATCTCCAAAGTGGACTGGAAGAGTACGAAACATGGCAGCCCAGTGTAGTATCATACTAGTACATGGCTAACCCATGCTATCACCATATTTCTTGGGTTCCGTGCGACACCTATCTCTAGTAATCCAGCAGCATGTATTGCTTCTCCCTCCTCGTCTCTATCAAAGTGCGGCTGGCTGGAGTTTCTGCCGTCTATTGAGGTCGGTTAACTATCACATGTTAGCGACATGCCAAGAGCATTCTAAAAAATTCCTTTCACGTTCCGTTTTCAAAAAGAAAAAATCCTTTCACGTACGAATTTGCCTGTATGCTTTGAGCAACTTGAATGTCCTATACTGCTCCTGTTTGATACTCTAACTTAGCTAGAGGTTAGACTAACTCATGACTAACCCTGAACTAACTGTAGCCAAAGAGGTGTTTGGGTGACAGGGTTAGATTGACAATAAATGCACTTCATGGAGAGAGAAAAGTGATTTTTCAGTGGTCCCAATGAGAACTATCTCCAGTTAGCACCTCTTGGGTGGGATAGTTTTTTTTGGTGGGTTCGGTGCAACTTACTCCAATTTAAACCCTCATGCTTGGATAGTTTAGGGCTATTTGAGCCCCAACTAGCTCAAACTAACTCTAACCCATGGATCCAAACAGGGCCTATGGCCAGTCTCGACGCGGAGCAGTCGCGTGCACCGGGAAGCGGCGCTCTCTCGGCCATCGCACCACTTCAAAGCCGGCGCCAGTGAGAGGTCGCCTCCGCTCTGGCCGGGCATTAATGCGGCACTGACGCTCCAGGGTGACGCTGACCGTTTCACGCGGGAAGCGCGCGCTGGCAAGGGAGTATAGGTTTTGAACCGTTTGAGGTGTAGTACTGGTAGTTTGCAAAACTACTCAATTATTGCACTCAGTTTCCTAAGAAATTGTGGTAAAAAACATTACTCCACAACCCGCTTCCCTTCTCCTTCCTCTTCCACCGCCCACACACGTCCGCAGGAAGCGACCAGTCAACCCTTATATAGGAGTGCTAGCACAAAAAGATGCATGCATGACCACTAAAATTTCCATATTAAAGCGCTGCTCCGGTGAGAGTATGGTGTATGTTGTTACCTTCGATCGGCCCATGGCTACCGGGCGACGGCGACCAGAGAAGAGGCGGCGGGAGGGGAATGAATGCAACTACTGTTTGGGTTCGCCTTCCGGCTTAAATAAATGCGCAGCATCACGTGTACCCACGGGTGCACAAATTGTAACATACGTGTCTGCTTAAGTGGGCGTCACGTAACTGGTGTGTGTGTGAGAGAGATTCTGAGAGACAGAGTGTGTGTATGCGACTCTACTCTTCGGACATGTACTCAACCTTTTGCATCGGGATATAAGTATAATAGTATTTACTTTAGCTAGTGATTTATGTGGCCATGTTAACGTGGTTGTGTCAAAAAAATGTCACTTTCTGCTCGTGATTTGCGTTATATAATTACAAGCAAGATTCTCGTGCATTGCACGGAACATCAATATGCATTTTTTTACAGAACGCCTGTTGTGATTGACCCATGCAGGAGTAATCCCATGTGTAAAAACTAATGATATCTCAAGAATTTTATCGAAAAACTGGTATCTCGAGAATGTCATCGAAAAATGAAAGATGAGAGATAAGGCGAGGAGGAGTGGAGCGTGGTGGTGACTGGTGGTCGGAATGGGCGGAGGCATGGGGATGGACGGCGCCGGCAGGCGGCAGCGGCCACCATGCATGCTAGATTGTTCCAGAGACTTATTCCTTTTTTAATTGCTGAGCAATGAGGTTGCGGGAGATAACGATGTGGAGAGAGGTGCGGGTATCTTTTGTAAAATTATCATAGTTTGCTTTTTATCCTCAAATATAGATCATACGGTCTGTATTACAAGATGGTAGGCACACCATCACCACCAACTCGTTTTTTTATAAGGGTACAGATGATAAGTTTGCTGACTACTAAAGTAAAGTGGAATTTGTCCATGTTATGCAAGTCAATAATGGTGATTGTTTATCATACAGGTAAGGTTGGATGAAGGGTGGTAGGAACAAATGCTCCGCCTAGAGCATGTGTGTGTGAGATGGAGTCTTAGTGTGTGTGTGTGGTGTGTGTGTGTGAGAGAGAGAGAGGAGAGAGAGATGGAGTATTAGTGTGTGTGTGAGAGAGAGGGAGAGAGATGAAGTCTTAGTGTGTGGGGGGGCGGGCGGGCGTGCTTGCGTGTGTGTGTGTGTTTGTGTGTGTGTGAGAGAGAGAGAGAGATGGAGTCTTAGTGTGTGTGTGTGTTGGGGGGGTGCGCGCGCGCGCGTGTGTGTGTGTGTGTGTCGCGGGGTCCTCTGTGGCGGATGTAATTTAAGTGTGCATGGCTTTCATCATAGAGAGGTGATGTGTATGGCAAAGGCCACCAACGATGGGGTGCGAGAGAGAAAATGCTCGTAGAGAGGGAAGAGAAGGTGTGTGCGCGTGAGAGGAGTCGACTTCGAGAGAACGTGTTTGTTCGAGAGACACCGAGGAAGACTACTATATATCGATAGTGCATGTAGGCGGGAATTAAACTAAGGGATGGTCTTATTGGTTTCGGGGATATAGGGGAAGAGTGAGAGGCGGGGGGTAGCTAGAAGGAGATTGTTAAGTGTGAGTGTGTGTTTTACGCATCCAGGCGGAAGTTATGTGCACAAAAAAGGAGAACGATTTGATGTGGCGTTAGGATTGAGGGTAATTAACTACGTATGGAGACATAGAGACCTTAAACGTCCATGTGTGAGAGGTATACATGTATACGTGGGATGTGTGTGTGTGCACGCGCGCATGATCGAGATAAAAGAAAGAAGACATAAGTCATAAGATCAACGACATGGGAGATACGGATCGGTATGACAATATGCATGCATGTGAGAATGCATGGAAGAAGTCCCGACAGTTGAGCATGTGTTTTTATCTTTAAGAGATCGTGGCATGGGCTGGAGCATGCATCTATGGCGAGCAGAGGGAGTGAGGCGCAACGATTGTGCAAAAGAGACCAACCTATAAATGCATATGTATGGAGAGACATATATAGTGTGGGTGATAGGAAGCAAGACTCCGTGCGAGAAAGAAATGTTGACGGAGAAACTACATATAGATACAGAGATGGAGATGCTAGCTAGAGGGACATCCACTAGTTTGGGTGTTGGAGATGACCGTCGGGTGGTTCAAAGGGTGAAGTTATATATATATATATATATGTGTGTGTGTGTGTGTGTGTGTGTGAGAGGGCACTTGACTGCATGTAGAGAGAAACATATGTAGTGTGCGTGATAGGAATCAAGAGTGAGGGCGAGAAAGAAGGTTGATGGAGAAACAGATAAATAGAAAGATGAAGATGCTAGCTAGTGTGCGTTAGAGATAGGAGTCGAGTGGATCAGAAGGCTGAGTTATGTGTGTGGGTGTGAGAGAGATAGAGAGAGGGTGCGTGTGAGTCACATACAAACAGATATCAGAGAGAAATGAGATTCAGAGAGACGGAGTTTTGTGTCTGCAAGAGAGAAAGATATTTCACAACGAGAGTGATAGCTAGAGAGACATACGAGGGAACGCAAGATATCTCTAGGGAGAGAGGGTGTGTGTGAGCGACATACAAGAGAACAATGGAGAAATATGAGACCCTGGGAGACAGAGTTTGTGTTTGTGTGTGAGAAAGAGATATTGAAGAGGAAGAGTCGTAGGTTCTCATATCTAAGGAGCGAAAGACATCTCTGTATGAGGGGTGTGCGAGTGGCACACATGGGAATAGTAGAGAGAAATGAGACCCCGGGAGACAAAGTTTTGTGTTTGTGTGAGAGAAAGAGATTCCACATGGAGAATCATAGTTAGAGACACATAGCAGGGAGCGAGATATACTTAGAGAGAGATAGAGTGATGAAGGTCGAGGGAGAGAGTACCGTTAGTGTGTTACGAAGATAAAAGATCATTGTCGACATATAGGTAGCAAGAGAGATACCTGAGAGACGATGAACGCGTATAGGTCCAGAAGATGGTCCTATATAAGCATGAGTGATAGCTATATGAGACGAATATCTAGATTAAAGGGGATTCAAATATTTAAACTGGAGATCACGACATCGATAATATCATAACGCAAATTGGTGTATCAAACATGCATATTCATTTGAATTTGGGCACACGTGTAATGTTATATAGTTTATCAATATTGGTGATCCATAGATTCTTCAATTACAAACAATGCATGGTTTATATGCAATTAATGTCTAAACGGGATTACACTATATGTTGCGTGTGTGAAACACATTATACATGTTTGAGAAGTAAAAAAACCCGCATGAAACACACATTAATTGGAGACAGTTAGCGAGGAATGCATACATTGGATTTCAACATAAAGTGGTTTCAAATATTTGAAAATCCAAATTGATGGATACAACCTTATGAATCTGAGATCATGCCATTTGTAAACCATATTTATGTATAAATGGTGTTGTGCTTTTGAAAGTATATATAAAAAAATGATGTATATAGAATGTAATTCCAATTGAAAATGGATCCCGCCCGAAAAAAAATAGAATACAAACGGGATTCGAATTGAGTTGGCACGGTAAACATGCACTCTGCAAAATTTGAACAAAGCGGGGAAAGTCGCAGTAACCGCCCGAAACCAAAATCTGCGAGATGGAAATCACTACTGCCTATCCCTGCCACGCAAAGCCTATATGTTGGATTTCTATAGGTCTCGATAGGGGTAGGTTTGTAATTTCACCCAAACGTGACGTAACCGCCTCTCACCCGGATTCATACACGGTGGGCGCCAAAACACAGTGTGTCCTCGGCCAAAATCGACTCCCTCCCCGATTCATATTCATACACGGTGGGCGCCAAAAACAAACTCTTGTCGGCAAATATTCGGTGTATGTGAGATTACCGTCATATCCCCAACCAACTAGTGTTGTTGTGATGTAGTAGAAATTTGAAACGGGGGCTAAGTTTGTAAATTTCCTCACATTTGAGACAAGCGCACCCTGAATACATGGTTCCCCCCTTCCTCTCTACCTCTCTTTTCCCCATTCGTACTCCGTGGACGCCAAAACACCCTCTCCACCCCACCCTCCTCCGTCCGCGCCGTCCGCCACCCCATCCACCGCCGTCCTCCTCCACTATGCCAGAGCTGATACCCCGACGCCGCCGTCCATTACAAGAGATCGACCTCTCTCATCCATAGCTTCGGACCGGGATCCTTGCATCCCGTCCTCTCGCTTCATCCCCGCCGTCATCCACCTTGCCGGCGCCGCTCCTACGACCGTCTCGTCCACCGCGCCCCGCCGCCACCGTCTACCCTCCTGGATCTGCTTCCACACCGCCGACAGCCATCGCTACCGCAGCACCGTCAAATTCTCAGTAGATGCGTACACGGCGCCGCACCAGAGGCGGTACTCTTTCGTATCTGCTCAACTTATTTATCGCAGCAAGAAAATAGGTCGCCACTGCTCTACTCTGATTTCTTGTCTTGGTTGCGAAGTTGCCTTTGTTCGGTTTGCACCTTCAGATCCGCCATGGCACGCTCAACACCATACTCGCAATGCTTATGGTTTTCCCCTTTTATATTCCACACTAGTTAAATCACAGTAGACTAAATTTCAAAATTGGGTCAGTCCATTTTTCAGAGCTCGCCGGAGTTCGCCGGTGCGATCGAAGGGGCTCGGGTGGGGACGGTGGTTGTGGGGGGAGGTGGTGGGGCCTCGTTGAACGAAGAAAACTCGACGCGGGTGGGGGCGGGGGTGGGGTGGCGGAGGAACACAGGCGGTGGGGCCGGTGGTTCGGCCGGCGGCCCGTGCGGTGTTCTGTATGGGAAGCACAGTATGTTCCTTGTCGGGAAGGGGAGCAGGGACATCTGCAGTCAACAGCTGATAGAGCTAGCCTGTACGTGATCGATAGGCTTTCAATTACTAGCGGCAATACAACACCGTAATTTCCAGCCAGTTCCACTTTCCCGATTTATATATCCTGGTTATGGTGTACCCCTGTTATGTACACTATGATCTGCCTAGTTGTTGTGTGCTCTTGTTATCATGGTTTGGCAATAAACTCTCTATACAGTATATTATGAACCTATCATCTGCCAGCTGTCCTTACTTCTGGAGCCTATTTTTTTGTGTACTTGTGCCAGATTATATAAATGCACACACCATATTATAGCACACATGAGCTCTCTCATCAGAATCCAGTGATAGCACACACAAGTGTTTACAGGGGCGCCCCTATATTAGAATATCATCTGCATTACAAAGATAATCTCATAACTATTTATGTTTTCATGGATCTCAGATATTATACGCAATTACAGTGAATATGAGAATCCGCGCATTAGAAGAATATTGTGGAACACTGCAATGACTTACAAAATTGGCAGCAAGGCACTGAGTGCCATTCTGGAAGCAATGAAACTCGTACAATCCCCACCTGTTGATTCTTGTTCAGAATATCATCCTAATGACTATTCTAACCTCGAGGAGTCACAGGCAGATGGCCTGTCTTGTTCACCCATCAAGCTGCCTGTTCTAATTTGGCAAGGTTTTATTGATTGCGCATATCTTACATATGTTGTCTTGCATTTCTTCTACTTTGTTGCACCGCCATCTGCTTAGTTTACTCATCATATATGCCGAGATGCCATGCCCATCCATTATCAATACATATTACATCTGTCATCATACCATGTTTTTCCACTCAAATGTTGTTCTTGTGCATCAGACATCAAAAAAGAAGAGGGTGATTGCCGAACCTGAAGGAGCACCAGCAAAGTCCTTGAAAAACGTGGTGGTGCCGGAGAAATCAGATAGCACCCCACTTATATTGGATGTACAACCAGTGACACAAAACGTAGGACCGACTCCAGCAGACTGTACCCATACTTCACTGGCCACACCACTAGCCCCACCACACAGGACCTGCACTCCAGCAAAAGGTATACCGATTTCATTTGCCATAGCACCAGTTGTACCACAGAAAAAATCCCACTCCAGCAAAAAGTACAGCATTTCCACCAGCCGAAGACCTATCCCAACTGCAGAGATGGCCAATTCCTGCAGATTGGAACCCCATTCCATTTATTCCCAGTTTAAAAGACAATGCTTTCAATGTTGTTAGGGACTACGTGCATATATTCTCATCATGGGAAGATTATTGTGAAGACAAACACCATTTTCACATCTTCCTGTCCAACTTACGTGTAAGTGCTATTATTCATGGTTATTATTTTCCTGTTTTCTGCTGATTGAACACATCAATGATTCACATTACATTGTTGTAACTAGGCGAGGGTCAATCTGGATAGTCATGACGAGCAAAGCTTGCTTGTGCTTTTCAAGGAAGCATTGCAGCAGTATCGGTGTTACCTGAGGAAATCACACTTTGATGGCAAGTCTATAAACGAATTTCCGGTGAAGTCTCCTGTGCTAAATTTAGAAGACATTGAATGGAAAAACCTTGTTATGCACTGGTCTCGTTCCCATGATGAGGTACTGTCTATGAAATCACATGACAATTTGAACTTCTACTTTTCCGCATGTGCCTTACGGATCTTTTTTGCAGGAAATCTGCTCGAAGAAGAATTCCGGTTTGACAAAAACGACAGGATATCGCAAATATGTTGCCCGCTGCTTTGCTCTTATTAGTACCTGTTGTCCTATATCACTGTACTTGCATACATACCCGGTTCATTATGTGACAGTAGTATGCATGATAGCTTGCTTATCAATTGTTCGCTCCAAATTATCTGATCTGTATGAATGGTTACATTAGTGTAGAATATATCCAATGCCAATGTTTTTTTAGCTCTGCATTGTTCTTGTAAGTACATGTTGTCCTTTATTAGTGTACTTATAATGACAGGTAGTTGTTCATGTACCATCACTCTGCAGCTTATTTTCCTTTGCCCTCCATTTTCTACACATCAGATCTATATTTACTCTTACCATAAGGTTGGTACTGAATAAGTTTAGCTGTGCATTGCTCTTGGCTGTACCTTTTGCCTGTATCGTTGCACTTACATTTATAGCTACTTGGTTATGTAGCATCACTCTTCATCTTATCTTAAATATTCTCCATTTTTTCGTATATTATCACATCTATATTTACTCTTAACAAAATGTAGAATAAAGGCAATGCTTTTGAAGAAGATTCTGTGGTAAACTTCTTGAATTCCCCCCCCCCATCAGCATGGACAAGGCCTTTATAGAGCCTTTCTTCACCAATAATGTAAGTTTGTCCATCTCAAGCCTTCAAACTTTGTTGTATATATTTGGTTAGGCATGACTGTAACAGCTGTTTATTTTTGGTGTTTGCATCAAATTGCTTGTTTAAAGTTTATTATATGTAGTTCATAAACAAATGTTTGTCCTTTCTCAATTTAAGTTTTCAGTTGTACAACCAAGTTCCTTCTTCATACCATGTAAATTAAACTATACAGAGCAAGTGATCTTCTTTTGCACTGCATGTATGCTTCTATTCTTCATCTGTAATCCAGTGGTGTTGTGAACCTACCCACTACAGCACAATGTCATATTCTGCAATGTCTTAACTATGAACAATGTCATATCATTCTACTATTATTTAAACCGTCTCTTTATTTGCCAATCTGAAATGGTATAAATTGACGGCACACTAACCATTGATACTTATGAGTTCTTGATCTGTAATCCAATGGTGTCGTGAAGCTGCCAACTCCTTCACAATGTCATTTCCTACCATGTCTTGACCTGAACAATACCATATTGTGTTCATGCAAATTTAAAGTGTGTCACTTTATTCGTCAGTAAGAAATGTGATGAATTGTCAGCACTGATACTTTTATGTGCAAAACCTGTCATCTGTCTGCTTGTTTATCTTTCAGAGTGAAAAAGATATAAGTGTTGAACAAGCGCAGTCTCATCATCTTGCTCAGTTGCTTGCGTTGCAGCTCCCCAGCAGGGCTAACCTTTCTTGAACTCTATTGAAGTGCTGTCGGTTTTGAATATTATTTTGTCGGCGTGTTTATTTGCACTGGTGGCGATCTTTGATGCCCAGTGTATGTAATCTGTTGTCTGCTTGTGCTTTGTTATCATAGTGGCGAACTTTGATGCCCAGTGGATGTAATATGCCATAATTTCTTTATTGTATAGTCTAGGTTTTTTTCTTATTCACGATGCTGCAGTTATTTTACTGTATATATATCCTGTCTTCGCAGTAAACCGGCCAAACCGTAAAATTACGGTACATAATCGGGCCGTCATGCAATCACGATGTAGGTTGGGCCTGAAACATGTCGAACAGCTCACGGGCCGGCAGCAGCCCGAAATGAACCCCGGCCCATGATTGTGCGAATCAAATCACGAGCTTTTAACTGGCCAAAAAATTGTCTCTTTCCTTGTTTGGCCCAATCAGATATCGGCTACGAGCAGGCCGGATGCAAACTGGGTCGTAGTTAGGCCCAACTATATGACGGGCTTTTAACAGGCTGAAATTAATATAGGGCCGAAATGTTAAACGGGCCCTTAACAGGGCAAAACTAATATCAGGCCGAATTACTAAGTGGGCCTTTAGCAAGTGGGCCCAAAAGCATAGTGTCCAGTTGACGAGCCGAATCTGATATGGGCCATAATTGAGCCCAAAGCCTCTTAAAGGGCCGGACCTGATCTAGGCCGTAATTTGGCCCAGAACGTGGTAGGCCTTTAACGGGCCGCATCTCATATGGGCCACTATTAGGCATGGAGCGTGGCAGACCATTAATGGACCGGATCAAATATGGGCCGGCATTTGGCCCAAAACATGGCAGGCAGTTAATGGGCCGGCCTACTAGGGTCCTCAAAATCTTGTGGGCCTACAGCTGGGCTGGCCCATTAATGTCGGTGAAATCTCGTGGGCCTTTAGCTGGGCCGACCCATTATGATCCGCAAGAATCTTGTGGGCCTTTACCTGGGTCGGTCCATTATGGCACACAAAAATCTTGTGGGCCTTTACCTAGGCCGGCCCATTATGGCCCGCAAAATCTTGTGGGCCTTTAGCTGGGCCGACCCATTATGGTCCACAAAATCTCGTGGGCCTTTAGCTGGGCCGGCCCATTATGGTCCACAAAATCTTGTGGGCCTTTAGTTGGGCCAGCCCATTTAAACTTGTTGGGCCGTGCCACGTGTCGACGTATCATAGGTGCCTTCTGTCCAGTGAGTGGATGACATTTGTCCCGACATTGAGCCGACACGTGTTTCCTCTAGCCAATGATGATTTTACACGTGGAAAATCCCCATTGGTCGGGGCTGTAAATGGGTTATCGGATCCAAAACCCGACCCGATAGCTTAACGGCGTTCCGTTACGGTGGATGCCACGTGTCGGTCACCCTTGACGAAAGCACTTCTGTGACGCGCGATTTAGCGTCATGGAAGTGGACACTTCCGTGATGATAATTTTGGTAATGTCATGGAACACTTCTACGACAGCACAGGTATGACTATCTTGATTATGTCATAAATTTGTCATGGATGTACATGCATGACAAAAAACGCGACCTACTCTGACAAACACGTATCATCGCGGAAGTGTATTTTTTTGTAGTGCTACCATCCATATTGCACTTGTATCACCATCTCTTCGCCGAACTAGTGCACCTATACAATTTACCATTGTATTGGGTGTGTTGGGGACACAAGAGACTCTTTGTTATTTGGTTGCAGGGTTGTTTGAGAGAGACCATCTTCATCCTACGCCTCCCACGGATTGATAAACCTTAGGTCATCCACTTGAGGGAAATTTGCTACTGTCCTACAAACCTCTGCACTTGGAGGCCCAACAACGTCTACAAGAAGAAGGATGTGTAGTAGACATCAAGACCTAGCCACAAACAACATGTAGGGTTGTTACCGGATGATGTTTCCCGGGGCCCGAAGCTATCTAAATCTTTGTCTTGCGTGTTACGTCTCTCGATTCCGATCAACCCCTCTCAAGCTACTACATAGATGCGTTGGCCTCACGACTAAGTCCTCTCACTAGGACATCTGCCGTGACAAATCCACGACACACCCCGACCCAAGCAAAAGCTCTCAAGAGTTCAAGCAAGAGTCTTAAGAGATCCCGTCAAACAAATCTTCAATGATATCCAAAACGGGAGAATCACTCGCTCTAAAACTCGTTTGGAAAATTTTGGTGAACATTATTCATTCATCTCTAGCATTGAACCTATGAAGGTTGAAGAAGCATTGGAAGATCCAGATTGGATAAATGCCATGCATGAAGAGCTACACAACTTCGAGAGAAACCAAGTGTGGACATTGGTCGAGAAGCCCGGCAACAACCACAACATCATCGTTACCAAATGGGTGTTTCGCAACAAGCAAGACGAAGATGGACAAGTCGTTCGCAACAAAGCATGTCTCGTCGCCCAAGGCTACACTCAAGTCGAAGGTATGGACTGTGGTGAGACATATGCCCCCGTTGCTAGACTTGAGTCCATCCGCATCTTACTTGCCTATGCTAATCACCATGATATTACCTTGTACCAAATGGACATTAAAAGTGCTTTTCTAAATGGTGAAATTGAGGAGGAAGTCTATGTTAAACAACCTCTCGGCTTTGTTAACCCTAAGAAACCTGACCATGTTTACAAACTTCACAAAGCTCTTTATGGTCTTAAACAAGCTCCTAGAGCGTGGTATAAATGCTTGATCAAGTTCCTTATTAAAAAAGGGTTTGATATTGGAAAAATATATTCTACTCTTTTTACTAAAATGGTTAATGGTGAATTATTTGTGTGCCAAATTTATGTTGATGATATCATATTTGGTTCGACTAACCATCATTTTAGTGAAAAGTTTGGAAAGCTAATGTCGGAGAAGTTTGAGATGTCTATGATGAGTGAACTCAAGTTCTTTCTTGGTTTGCAAATCAAGGAAACTAAGGAGGGTAGCTTTGTTTCCCAAACAAAGTATACCAAGGACTTATTCAAGAAGTTCAACATGCAAGAATGCAAAGGTATGAATACACCCATTCCTACTAGTGGACATCTTGACTTGACCAAGGATGGCGAGCCGGTTGACCAAAAGGTTTATCGCTCTATGATTGGTTCATTGTTATATCTATGTGCATCCCGTCCTCATATTATGCTAAGAGTGTGCATGTGTGCACGATATCAAGTGGCCCCCAAAGAATGTCATCTGAAGGCTATGAAAAGGATAGTGAGATACTTAATCCATACACCAAATTTTGGCATTTGGTATCCTAAGAGGTCTTATTTTGATCTTGTTGGCTATTCCAACTCGGACTATGCCGGAGACAAGGTTGATAGAAAGTCCACTTCGGGTACTTGTCAATTTCTTGGTAGATCTCTTGTGTCTTGGTCCTCCAAGAAACAAAACTCAGTATCCTTATCCACCGCCGAAGCGGAATACATTGCCACTGGTTCATGTTGTGCTCAATTACTTTGGATGACCCAAACTCTTAAAGATTATGGGATCTACGTGAAACATGTTCCATTGCTTTGTGACAATGAAAGTTCTATTAAGATTGCTCATAATCCCATGCAACATTCTCGAACTAAGCATATTGAAGTTCGTCATCATTTCATTCGAGATCATGTTGCAAAAGGGGACATTGATCTTAAGCATGTTCGTACCGATAAGCAATTGGCGGATATATTCACCAACCCGCTTGATGAGAAAGTATCTTGCCGTTTGAGAGGTGAATTGAACATCATTGATGCTTCAAACTTGGAGTAGAAACTCCATTTTGATACATGCAAGGCATGAGACTTTGACTAATCCTTGATATTTCTCTTATGATGATGATCATATATCTTGGATATATTTGCACCCTTGCATGCTATCTAAACCTTGTAGGTACTTGGATGAATCTAAATCAATGAGATTGCAAACCACTCCCATCTTGAGCAATCTATGCATCACCAAGTCTCTACAATATGGTGGTCGAAGACAAGGAAGCATGAATCCTTTCAACATATCCTTTGACAATTTCTTTATATCCAATTTCATGATTGTCATTTCGGATACACAAGTGCTCTTCCTTGCAAGACTAACCCATGTAGCTAGATGAACTCAAACTATAAGCGGTGCTCCCAACTCTTGATGAGCTACATCAACCTTGAGCATTCTACACAAGTTCATCTACATGATCAAGTTCAACACAACCACCCAAGGTATGTCATTCCATCTTAGAGAAGCTTTATCCCAAGTCATGGGTCAAAGTATCTCAACAAGATGTGAATACATCAAAATGCTTAAACGAAAAATGGCAACCCCATTTTGAGCTTAAACGATGAGTATGACCTATGATCAAGTGTTCTCACTTGACTCCTTAGTCAATATACTCTAACATAGGTGACTTTGTCGCCGACCAATTCTAGATGAAGTTCTCTAGTGTTTTTCTGAGTTCTTGCATTTGTCTCTTGCATATTTGTTCCCCTTCTTTATGTTGGGGATCGTAGCAGAAATTTAAAATTTTCTATGCATCACCAAGATCAATCTATGGAGTAATCTAGCAACGAGGGGAAGGGGAGTGCATCTACATACCCTTGTAGATCTCTAAGCAGAAGCGTTGCAAGAACGCGGATGAAGGAGTCGTACTCGTAGCGATTCAGATCGCGGTTGATCCCGATCTAAGCGCCGAACCATGGCGCCTCCGCGTTCAACACACGTGCAGCCCGGTGACGTCTCCTACGCCTTGATCCAGCAAGGGGAGAAGGAGAGATTGGGGAAGACTCCGTCCAGCAGCAGCACGACGGCGTGGTGGTGGTGGAGGAGCGCGGAACTCCAGCAGGGCTTCGCCAAGCACTACGAGAGACGAGGAGGGAGAGAGGTAGGGCTGCGCCAAGAGGGAGATGATCTCGCGTGTGTTGCAGCCCCCAATACCTCAAGTATATATAGGGGAAGGGGAGGGGTTGCGCCCCCATCTAGGGTTCCCTCCCTAGGGGTGGAGGCAGCCCCAAAACCCATCTAGGGTTGCGGCCAAGGGGGAAGAGAGGGGGGCGCACCTAGGGTAGGCCTTAAGGCCCATCTAGACCTAGGGTTTGCCCCCTCCCACTCTTCCTTGCGCCTTGGGCCTTGGTGGGAGGCGCCTCGGCCCACCTAGGGGCTGGTCCCTTCCCACTATTGGCCCATGTAGGCCTCCGGGGCCGGTGGCCCCTCCCGGTGGACCCCCGGACCCCTCCGATGGTCCCGGTACACTACCGGTGATGCCCGGAACACTTCCGGTGGCCAAAACCATACTTCCTATATATCAATCTTTACCTCCGGACCATTCCGGAACTCCTCGTGACGTCCGGGACTCCGAACAACATTCGTTAACTACGTACATACTTTCCCTATAACCCTAGCGTCATCGAACCTTAAGTGTGTAGACCCTACGGGCTCGGGAGTCATGCAGACATGGCCGAGACAACTCTCCGGTCAATAACCAACAGCGGGATCTGGATACCCATGTTGGCTCCCACATGCTCCACGATGATCTCATCGGATGAACCACGATGTCAAGGATTCAATCAATCCCGTATACAATTCCCTTTGTCTAGCGGTATAGTACTTGCCCGAGATTCGATCGTCGGTATCCCGATACCTTGTTCAATCTCGTTACCGGCAAGTCTCTTTACTCGTTCCGTAACACATCATCCCGTGATCAACTCCTTGGTCACATTGTGCACATTATGATGATGTCCTACCGAGTGGGCCCGGAGATACCTCTCCGTTACACGAAGTGACAAATCCCAGTCTCGATTTGTGCCAACCCAATAGACACTTTCGGAGATACCTGTAGTGAACCTTTATAGCCACCCAGTTACATTGTGACATTTGGCACACCCAAAGCACTCCTACGGTATCCAGGAGTTGCACAATCTCATGGTCTAAGGAAATGATACTTGACATTAGAAAAGCTTTAGCATACGAACTACACGATCTTGTGCTACACTTAGGATTGGGTCTTGTCCATCACATCATTCTCCTAATGATGTGATCCCATTATCAACGACATCCAATGCCCATGGTCAGGAAACCGTAACCATCTATTGATCAACGAGCTAGTCAACTAGAGGCTTACTAGGGACATGGTGTTGTCTATGTATCCACACATGTATCTGAGTTTCCTATCAATACAATTCTAGCATGGATAATAAACGATTATCATGAACAAGGAAATATAATAATAACCAATTTATTATTGCCTCTAGGGCATATTTCCAACAGTCTCCCACTTGCACTAGAGTCAGTAATCTAGTTCACATCGCCATGTGATTAACACTCACAAGCACATCGCCATGTGACCAACATCCAAAGAGTTTACTAGAGTCACTAATCTAGTTCACATCACTATGTGATTAATACTCAATGAGTTCTGGGTTTAATCATGTTATGCTTGTGAGAGAGGTTGTAGTCAACGGGTCTTGCCATATTCAGATCCCTATGTATTTCACAAAACTTTATATCGTGGATGCTGCTACCACGTTCCACTTGGAGCTATTCCAAATTATTGCTCCATTATACGTATCTGGTATCTCTACTCAGAGCTATCCGGATAGGTGTTAAGCTTGCATCGACGTAACTCTTTATGTCGAACTCTTTATCACCTCCATAACCGAGAAACATTTCCTTATTCCTCTAAGGATAATTTTGACTGCTATCTGGTGATCCTCTCCTAGATCACCTTTGTACCCTCTTGCCAGACATGTGGCAAGGCACACATTAGGTGCGGTACTTCAGCATGGCATACCATATAGAGCCTATGACAAGAGCATAGGGGATGACCTTCGTCCTTCTTCTTTCTTCTGCCGTGGTCAAGCTTTGAGTCTTACTCAACTTCACACCTTACAACACAGGTAAGAACCCCTTCTTTGACTGATCTATTTTGAACTCCTTCAAAAACATGTCAAGGTGTGCGTTCTTTGAAAGTATCATCAGGCGTTTTGATCTATCTCTATAGATCTTGATGCCCAATATGTAAGCAGCTTTATCCAGGTCTTCCTTTGAAAAACACTCTTCAAACAACCGTTTATGCTTTCCAGAAATTCTACATTATTTCGGATCAACAATATGTCATCCACATATACTTATCAGAAATGTTTTAGTGCTCCCACTCACTTTCTTGTAAATACAAGTTTCTAGCAAACATTGTATAAACCTAAAAGCTTTGATCACTCCATCAAAGCATATATTCTGACTCCGAGATGCTTGCTCTAGTCCATAGAAGGATTGCTGGAGCCAGCATACCTTTTAGCATCCTTACGATCGAAAAACCTTTTATTGTATCACATACAACCTTTTCTTACGAAAACTGGTAAGAAAACTTGTTTTGACATCCATCTGTCAGATTTCATAATCGAAAAATACAGCTAATGCTAACATGATTCCGACGGACTTAAGCATCGCTACGGGTGAGAAATTCTCATCGTAGTCAACTCCTTGAACTTGTGAAAAGACTCTTTCCCACAAGTCGAGCTTCATAGATGGTAACATTACCGCCCACATCCGTATTCTTCTTAAAGATCCATTTATCTCAATGGCTTGCCGATCATCGGGCAAGTCCACCAAAGTCCATCCTTTGTTCTGATATATGGATCCTATCTCAGATTTCATGGCTTCTAACCATTTGTCGGAATACGGGCCCACCATCGCTTCTCCATAGCTCGTAGGTTCATTGTTGTCTAACAACATGATATGTAAGACAGGATTACCGTACCACTCAGGAGTAGTACATATCCTTGTCGACCTATGAGGTTCGATAGCAACTTGATCTGAAGCTTCATGATCACTATCATTAACTTCCTCTTCAACAGACGTAGGCGCCACAGAAAACATCTTTCTGTGTTGCATCACTCTCTGGTTGAAGTAAAGGTTCGACAACCTCATCAAGTTCTATCTTCCTCCCACTCAATTCTTTCGAGAGAAATTCCTTCTCGAGAAAGGACCCGTTCTTAGAGACAAACAATTTGCCCTCGGATCTGAGATAGAAGGTATACCCAACTGTCACCCTTGGGTATCCTATGAAGATGTGTTTGTCCGCTTTGGGTTCGAGCTTCTCCGGCTGAAGCCCTAAGCATCGCATCCCCAAACATTAAGAAACGACAACTTTGGTTTCTTGCCAAACCAATGTTCATTGTTCATATGACGTCGTCTCAACGGACTTAGATGGTGTCCTATCTAAAGTGAAAGCAGCTATCTCTAACGCATAACCTCAAAATGAAAATGGTAGATTGCTAAGAGACATCATAGATCGCACCATATCTCATAGGGTTTGATTACGATGTCCGGACACACCATTACCTTGTGGTGTTCCAGGTGGCTTCAACTGTGAAACAATTCCACAATGTCTTAAGTGATTTGCCAAACTCATAACTCAGAAAATCCCTTTTGATCAGATCGTAGAACATGTTCTTATTTGTTATGGATGATTCTTAACTTCACTTCTGAAATCGCTTGAACTTTTCAAACGTTTCAGACTTGTGCTTCATAAGTAGATATACCTTATATCACTCGTCAGTGAAATTGAGAAAATAGCGTTATCCACCGCATCGCTTCAATTCTCATTGGATCACACGCATCAGCATGCATGATTTCCAACAAGTCACTTGCCCGTTTCATTGTACCTGAAAACGGGGTCTTAGTCATCCTGCCATGAGGCATGGCTCGCATGTAAGTGATTCAAAATCAAGTGACTCCAAACATCCATCTCCATCGACATGGAGTTTCTTCATGCATCTTACGCCAATATGACCTAAGCGGCAGTGCCACGAGAAAGTGGTACTATCATTATTAACTCTACATCTTTTGGCGTGAACATGTGTATTACCACGACCGAGATTCAATGAACCATTCACATAGGGTGCATGACCATGAAAGGTATCATTCATGTAAACAGAATAACCATTATTCTCTAACTTAAATGAATGACCGTATTGCAATGAACATGATCTAATCATATTCATGCTCAACGTAGACACTTGATAACATTTATCTAGGTTCAATACTAATCCCGAAGGCAGATGGAGCGTGCGATGGTGATCTCATCAACTTTGGAAACACTTCCAACACACATCGTCACCTCGCCCTTAGCCAGTCTCTGTTTAGTCCGTAGCTTTTGCTTCAAGTCACCAATAATAGTAACTGAACTGGTATCCAATACCCAGGTGCTACCAGGAGTACTAGTGAGGTACACATTAATAACACGTATATACTTTGAAGTTACAAGCCTTCTTATCTACCATGCATTTGGGGTAATTCCGCTAGCAGTGACCGTTCCCCTTACAATAGAAGCATTTAGTCTCGGGTTTGGGTTCAACCTTGGGTTCCTTCACTGGAGCGGCAACTGGTTTGCCATCCATGAAGTTTCCCTTCTAGCCCTTGCCCTTCTTGAAACCAGTGGTCTTGTCAAACCATCAACACTTGATGCTCCTTCTTGATTTCTACCTTTTGCGGTCTTAAGCACCGCGAACAGCTCCGGGATCAACTCCATCCCTTGCATGTCATAGTTCATCACGAAGATCTAGTAGCTTAGTGATAGTGGCTAGAGAACTCTATCAATCACTATCTTATCTGGAAGTTTAACTCCCACTTGATTTAAGTGATTGTAGCACCCAGACATTCTGAGCACATGCTCACTAGCTGAGCTATTCTCCTCCATCTTGTTGGCAAAAGAACTTGTCAGAGGTCTCACACCTCTCAACACGGGCATGAGCCTGAAATCCCAATTTCAGCTCTTGGAACATCTCGTATGTTCTATGGCGTTCAAAACGTCATTGGAATCCCGATTCTAAGCTGTAAAGTATGGTGCACTAAACTATCAAGTAGTCATCAGGATGTGTCTGTCAGGTGTTCACAACATCCACAGACGATGTTGTAGGGGTTTGCACATCGAGCGGTGCATCAAAGACGTAAGCCTTCTGTGTAGCAGTGAGGACACTCCTCGGACTACGGACATAGTCCGCATCGTTGCTTACAATATCTTTCAACTTAATCTTTCTCTAGGAACGTATTGAAACAGGGAGCTACAACGTGAGCTATTTATCTACAACATATTTGCAAAGACAATTTAGACTATGTTCATGATAATTGAGTTCATCTAATCAAATTATTTAATGAACTCCCACTTAGATAGACATCCCTCTAGTCATCTAAGTGAAACATGATCCGAATCGACTAGGCCGTGTCCGATCATCACGTGAGACGGACCAGTCATCAACGGTGAACATCTCATGTTGATCATATCTTCTATACGACTCATGTTCGACCTTTCGGTCTTCCGTGTTCCGAGGCCATGTCTGTACATGCTAGGCTCGTCAAGTCAACCTAAGTGTATTGCGTGTGTAAATCTGGCTTACACCCGTTGTATTCGAACGTTAGAATCTATCACAACCGATCATCACGTGGTGCTTCGAAACGACGAACCTTCACAACGGTGCACAGTTAGGGGGAACACTTTCCTTGAAATTATTGCGAGGGATCATCTTATTTAAGCTACCGTCGTTCTAAGCAAATAAGATGTAAAACATGATAAACATCACATGTAATCAAATAGTGACATGATATGGCCAATATCATTTTGCTCCTTTTGATCTCCATCTTCGGGGCTCCATGATCATCGTTGTCACCGGCATGACACCATGATCTCCATCATCATGATCTCCATCATCGTGTCTTTTTGAAGTTGTCTTGTCATCTATTACTTCTACTACTATGGCTAACGCTTTAGCAATAAAGTAAAGTAATTACATGACGTTTATGTTGACACGCAGGTCATAAATAAATTACGACAACTCCTATGGCTCCTGCCGGTTGTCATACTCATCGACATGCAAGTCATGATTCCTATTACAAGAACATGATCAATCTCATACATCACATATATCATTCATCACATCCTTTTGGCCATATCACATCACAAGGCATATGCTGCAAAAACAAGTTAGACGTCCTCTAATTGTTGTTGCAAGTTTTTACGTGGCTGCTATAGGTTTCTAGCAAGAACGTTTCTTACCTACGCCAAAACCACAACGTGAATTGCCAATTTCTATTTACCCTTCATAAGTACCCTGCTCATCGAATCCGATCCGACTAAAGTGGGAGAGACAGACACCCGCTAGCCACCTTATGAAACTAGTGCATGTCAGTCGGTGGAACCGGTCTCACGTAAGCATACGTGTAAGGTTGGTCCGGGCCGCTTCATCCCACAATGCCGCTGAATCAAGATAAGACTAGTGACGGCAAGATAATTGACAATATCGACGCCCACAACTACTTTGTGTTCTACTCGTGCATAGAAACTACGCATAGACCTAGCTCTGATACCACTGTTGGGGATCGTAGCAGAAATTTAAAATTTTCTACGCATCACCAAGATCAATCTATGGAGTAATCTAGCAACGAGGGGAAGGGGAGTGCATCTACATACCCTTGTAGATCGCTAAGGGGAAGCGTTGCAAGAACGCGGATGAAGGAGTCGTACTCGTAGCGATTCAGATCGCGGTTGATTCCGATCTAAGCGCCGAACCACGGCGCCTCCGCGTTCAACACACGTGCAGCCCGGTGACGTCTCCTACGCCTTGATCCAGCAAGGGGAGAAGGAGAGGTTGGGGAAG
Source organism: Triticum urartu (assembly GCF_003073215.2). NCBI lineage: Eukaryota > Viridiplantae > Streptophyta > Magnoliopsida > Poales > Poaceae > Triticum > Triticum urartu. The sequence continues at coordinate 549,740,114 of NC_053025.1, read as the reverse complement.
ACTCCGTCCAGCAGCAGCACGACGGCGTGGTGGTGGTGGAGGAGCGCGGAACTCCAGCAGGGCTTCGCCAAGCACTACGAGAGACGAGGAGGGAGAGAGGTAGGGCTGCGCCAAGAGGGAGATGATCTCGCGTGTGTTGCAGCCCCCAATACCTCAAGTATATATAGGGGAAGGGGAGGGGCTGCGCCCCCATCTAGGGTTCCCTCCCTAGGGGTGGCAGCAGCCCCAAAAACCATCTAGGGTTGCGGCCAAGGGGGAAGAGAGGGGGGCGCACCTAGGGTGGGCCTTAAGGCCCATCTGGACCTAGGGTTTTCCCCCTCCCACTCTTCCTTGCGCCTTGGGCCTTGGTGGGAGGCGCCCCAGCCCACCTAGGGGCTGGTCCATTCCCACTATTGGCCCATGTAGGCCTCCGGGGCCGGTGGCCCCTCCCGGTGGACCCCCGGACCCCTCCGATGGTCCCGGTACACTACCGGTGATGCCCGGAACACTTCCGGTGGCCAAAACCATACTTCCTATATATCAATCTTTACCTCCGGACCATTCTGGAACTCCTCGTGACGTCCGGGATCTCATCCGGGACTCCGAACAACATTCGGTAACCGCGTACATACTTTCCCTGTAACCCTAGCGTCATCGAACCTTAAGTGTGTAGACCCTACGAGCTCGGGAGTCATGCAGACATGGCCGAGACAACTCTCCGGTCAATAACCAACAGCGGGATCTGGATACCCATGTTGGCTCCCACATGCTCCACGATGATCTCATCGGATGAACCACGATGTCAAGGATTCAATCAATCCCGTATACAATTCCCTTTGTCTAGCGGTATAGTACTTGCCCGAGATTCGATCGTCGGTATCCCAATACCTTGTGTTCAATCTCGTTACCGGCAAGTCTCTTTACTCGTTCCGTAACACATCATCCCGTGATCAACTCCTTGGTCACATTGTGAACATTATGATGATGTCCTACCGAGTGGGCCCGGAGATACCTCTCTGTTACACGAAGTGACAAATCCCAGTCTCGATTCGTGCCAACCCAACAGACACTTTCGGAGATACCTGTAGTGAACCTTTATAGCCACCCAGTTACGTTGTGACGTTTGGCACACCCAAAGCACTCCTACGGTATCCGGGAGTTGCACAATCTCATGGTCTAAGGAAATGATACTTGACATTAGAAAAGCTTTAGCATACGAACTACACGATCTTGTGCTACGCTTAGGATTGGGTCTTGTCCATCACATCATTCTCCTAATGATGTGATCCCGTTATCAACGACATCCAATGCCCATGGTCAGGAAACCGTAACCATCTATTGATCAACGAGCTAGTCAACTAGAGGCTTACTCGGGACATGGTGTTGTCTATGTATCCACACATGTATCTGAGTTTCCTATCAATACAATTCTAGCATGGATAATAAACGATTATCATGAACAAGTAAATATAATAATAACCAATTTATTATTGCCTCTAGGTCATATTTCCAACACTTTATTCAAAAAAAACCTTCATCTAGATTTCTTTTTTTTCTGTTTTTGTTCTGCATTCCCTGCATCCAATTCATTGCAAATCTTTCAGTTAATTCCTTGCAAATGTGAGATCTTATTTGCCTAAGTGAGCTGAGATGACAATTGTTCTCTCTCTGTGTTGAACTCGGACACACCGGTTTGTTCCTTTCGGCTAAACCGAACCATCTCGGTGCCACCGAAGAAAACAACTCGGTGTTACCGACTTCAACGCCGAGAAGACACTTTGCCATTTTCATCCTGCATATTTGCTCCAGCTCCACTCAATGATTCTTGTCCTCTACCTGCATCACATTCTATATGCTGCTTTGCCATGTGACTCAAGGACCGAACCTATTCGACTCACATTCCAGAAGACCCTTCTTGGAAATTGATGTCAAAGGGGGAGAGAGATCACATCAAAGCTTAATCACATCAAAGGGGGAGAGTGCTTAATCACATCAAAGGGAGAGAGACCCTGGATGCTTGGTATTCAAGAGGAGAGAAGTCACATGTCTTTAAGAGGGGAAAGATATATTAGTATGTTTTACGACTGTGTTGTTCTGATTTTTCTGTTGTGCTCTGATTTTCTTTTCCCTATCTTCTCCCATTATCCATATCAGATTCAGGGGGAGAAATACATCTAAGGGGAGGAAATCTTTGAATTCATTGCATATCTTTACCTTTGGGAACATGTCTATATCAAGTAGAGTACCTAGTACTCACTCACTACATGTCATCCCAATCTTGGAACTCTTGTGGTTTGCTGTTATTGCTCTGTTTAGTAGATGTTTCTGTGTTATCTAACCTTGTTTACTCAGGTTCATCTCTTCCAAAGCTAGCTCAAGACCACAAGGTAAGTATATGCATCACACTCATGTGCATGAAGATCTCTTGCTGATGTACATATTGTTTGCAAGAAGGACTCATGAACTTGAAGGTACAATTCCTATATCACATCATTTGCTCTGGTGCATATAGCCAAGATACATGTAACTCGGTGCTTACTCTGTCATGTTTATGCATTCACATGCTCTTATACTTCATATTCACATGATTGCATACATGTAGGGGGAGCCTATGCATGTTACATGTTCTTCCAAAGCTTTACTTGTTATTCTTCATATCTTTATATAAAGCTTTGATGTATGTTTTCATCAATTACCAAAAAGAGGGAGATTGAAAGCACAAGTGCTCCCTGGGTGATTTTGGTAATTAATGTCAACATATCTCTTATTGGACTAATACTTTTATCTAGTATATTTCAGATGAGTTCAACAGTGAAGTGGCGTGGACAAGAGGATGTGGAACCCCTTCAAGATGCTGTGGATAGAAGATTGGCAAAAGCTCAAAAGCTCAAGACTCTACATTTTCATGTTAGTGATCCAAGATCACATTGAGTCCATAGGAAAAGCCAATACTATTAAAAGGGGATGAGGTATTGCTTAATGGCTTGCTTGCTCAAAGTGCTTAGTGATATGCTCCAAAGCCCTCAACCACTTTCTCATTTCCACATTTGTCCCAGACCAAAAGTCAAACTCGGCCCCACCGATTTGATCTACCCGGCGCCACCGAGTTCACTTGACATAGCCACTGCCAGAAACCCTAATCAGTTCGGTCTCACCGATGGGATCTCGGTCTCACCGGGATGGGCTTGCAAACTCTTTGTTACCTGTTGCAATAATTTCGGTCCCACCGAGATATGCAATCGGTCCCACCGAGTTTGCCTGACCAACTCTCTGTTTTGCTTATTACCAAAATCGGTCCCACCGAGTTTGTGTAATCGGTCAAACCGAGTTGAGGTTTTACCCTAATCCTAGCACATCGGTCTCACCGAGTTGATCATATCGGTCCCACCGAAAATCCTAACGTTCACATTTTGAACTAAATCGGTCTGACCGAGTTTTATGATTCGGTCCCACTGAATTTGGTAAATTGTGTGTAACGGTTAGATTTTGTGTGTAGGCTATAATTACCCCTCCACCCACTCTTCATTCATGGAGAGAGCCATCAGAACGTGCCTACACTTCCAGCATTCATTTTCTGAGAGAGAACCACCTACTCATGTGTTGAGACCAAGATGTTCCAATCCAATCACAAGAATCTTTATCTATAGCCTTCCCCAAGTTGCTTTCTACTCAGATCATCTTTTCACCAAATCCAAATCTGTGTGAGAGAGTTGAGTGTTGGGGAGACTATCATTTGAAGCACAAGAGCAAGGAGTTCATCATCAACACATCATCTATTACCTTTTGGAGAGTGGTGTATCCTAGATTGGTTAGGTGTCACTTGGGAGTCTCCGACAAGATTGTGGAGTTGAACCAAGGAGTTTGTACGGGCAAGGAGATCGCCTACTTCATGAAGATCTACCCAAGTGAGGCAAGTCCTTCGTGGGTGATGTCCATGGTGGGATAGACAAGGTTGCTTCTTCGTGGACCCTTCGTGGGTGGAGCCCTCCGTGGACTCGCGCAACCTTTACCCTTCGTGGGTTGAAGTCTCCATCAACGTGGTTGTACGATAGCACCACCTATCGGAACCACACCAAAAATCTCCGTGTCTCCAATTGCGTTTGCACACTCCAATCCCATTACTTTACTTTCTTGCAACTTGCATGCTTTACTTTCCGTAGCTCATATACTCTTGCCATGTTTGCTTGAAATGTATTGTGAATGTTTAGACTTGTGCTAAAACTCCACCTTAACTTAAAGAATTTAAAATTTGCTATTTTTCCCTGTTGAGGGTCTAATAACCCCCCTCTAGACACCTCTTCTCGATCCTACACACTGGCATTATGTCAATAGGCTAGTCCCAAAAAATGATATAAAGTTGCTATAAAATGATTGTAAAACATCCAAGAATGATAATATAACAGCATGGAAAAATCAAAAATTATAGATATGTTGGAGATGTATCACATTACAACTACATATTAGCACACATATAGAAACTAAACATAAATTTGAATGTTCAAGCAAATCACGAATATAGTTTACAAACCAAATTACTCAAATTTAAACACGCTGAATGGTCCAAATGTAACAAATAGGATGTGGATAGAACAGCTAGGACTTGCTAAGACGTTTCCAGTGATGCTCAATAATATCTTGTTGGAGTTGAGCATGAACTTGTCGGTTCTCAATCTTGCGATGCTCCTCAAGGAATGCCATGATTCTCTTCGTATCATACTCTGGCTCAATCAGAGTCCCGTTGGTGATGTACCGAAAGTTCTCAGGCATGTCCCTCTCGTCTTCAATGATCATGTTATGCAATATGATGCAACAAGTCATGATCCGCCATAGAACCTTTGAGTTCCAGTACTCAACAGGGCCACGAACAATTGCAAAGCGCTTTTGAAGCACATCAAACGCTCTCAACATCTTTCCTAGCAGCTTCTTGACATTGGGCAAAGTAAATGTTTTTGTTACCTTTTTAGACAGGGAATTGTTTTGACCAAGGTGGCCCATGGTGGATAGATGCTATCTGCAAGGTAGTAACCCATCGAGTAGTTATGCCTGTTGACCGAGTAGTTGCAAGCAGGGGCATCGCCTATAATAAGCCTAGAAAACAATGGTGATCTCGGCAGCACATTCAAGTCACCATGAGAGCCAGGCAAACCAAAGAATGAATGCCATATCCAAAGATCCTTCGATGCAACTGCCTCAAGAATGATCGTTGGATTATTGCAGTGGCCTTTGTACATACCCTTCCACCCTGCAGGACAATTCTTCCATGTCCAGCGCATACAGTCAAGTGATCCAAGCATCTCTAGCCTTCCTCTTGCTTCACTCTCAATCATCAGCCTCTGGGTGTCTTCCTCAGTTGGTGATCTCAACTACTCTGGGCCAAAGACAGTGAGCACTGCTTTAGTGAACCTTCAAACAACCTCCAAGATTGTGTCTTCACCAATGTGGACACAGTCATCAATTGCATCAGCCGGACACCATATGCCAAGACTCAAACAGCTGCAATGCACTTCATCAGAGAGCTTGCACTATCTCTCCACATGCATTTCGCCGGAGTTTGAATCAGTCACCATATCTCTCAATGGCTTTTGCAATGGTCAGAAAAAGACTTGTGTGCATCCGAAAGCGTCGGCGAAAGTGCTTCTCCGGTTAGGTTGGCTTTGGATCAAAGCAGTCTCTCATAATCTTGGCATGACCCTCCGCTCTATTACAATTGATGTGCATGCGGCCAAACTGTGATCCTCTCCTAGGCTGTCGAACATCATCATTGAAATCATGCCTAAAACGGTGTCAAAGTCATCATCGTCTTCTTCCTCTTTGGATGACGATGAGTCCTCCAAGACCATCTCCCTCAACATCTTCATCTACAATTCAAACGGCTAGGTTCAATCCAAACGGCTTGGTTTAGAAAGAAACGAACAAAAAAACTCACCTAGGCATTTCGTCGAACACTTGTGGTGCGATGGTGGTGCACCGGCTGTCTGCTGTCGTTTAGACCAAACCAACGGGCGGAGACGCATGCGAATGACCTGCATCGGTGTGCAAGCAAGGTGAGATGCGGCGGCCGACAAAAAATGAGGAAGTTTCGAAGCAATCCGATGAATCGGCTATGGCGATGACGATGGCGTTCCACCTTGATTCCGGTGACGACGACGGGGGCCGAACAGGCTCGACGTCGAGCAGAAGGGTGGCGGGGGTCAAGGGAGGCAACTAGGTAGCGACGGGGCTGGGAGGCGCATCGGCAAAGATGCAGGGGCGGGGGGGCCGACGCGAGGGAGAGGCGCGACTTTTACTCGGAGCCGCAGCGGTTGAGTATATTTAGGGAGAAGGTTGGCGCTGGAGTATAATTTTTACTCCCTTACGGTGAATTGGGGATCGGTTAGGTGCGCGTTAGAGGAGTAAAACCAACTTTTTACTCGTCTAACGCCGGATAGGGGATCGGTTAGAAATGCCCTAATGCATCTGCTCATGGTTACCTCACTCGTTAATGGTAAGAGAAATAAACACTTCGTATAAAACGAAATCAGACAAGATACATTTGTTTTTCTGCTTTGCCTTGCATAAGTATCTCTAACTTTATAATCCACTTCCTGCAAAAAATAAAAACTTTATAATCCACTCTCTAGATGAGCAGTCATCACCTGTGGAAAGAACTCACAGGGCTCACCCAGTGTTTTACGCTATGTTAGGCATAAACAGTCAATTTTATTTATTTCTCGATAAGAGGGGACACTCGGTCCTACTTCTTACGAAAAATATAGTTTTAGCCATGCATCACATCTCTAGCATACAAACCACATCAAAGATGCTTGAAACCTACCTAGAGTAAAGCTAAGCGTGAACTCCACACTACAAAAGTACTATCGTCGAACTAGAAATATGAACTTCTATTTCATAGAACCTCGTCAGAGGGCCGGGGGTTGTCACATTAACAAGAAAAGATTTGATGTAGTTACTGAGGGAAACTAGAACCGAAAACCACACCTATATTGGTTAATTAAAGAAAACCAGGCGAAAACCAAATACAAACATAAAACCAGAAAAAATAGAACTCGGGGATAGGATTTAGATGAAGATACACTTGCAGCATCATGGAACATCATCCGAGCAAGATAGAAGACATTGAGGCCCAAAACCATATGATACAACTCAAAAACACGACCACCTTTGTATCCAAGCAAACATGAACTAACATTTCACAGTGTCCACCTTTGACTTACCGTTGATGCCCGCCAATGCGCGGATTGGGGATCGTCTCGATCGCTTGTGAAGAAAGTTATTTTTTGAATTCATGCCCCGACCAGTTCACCCAAAAGTCTGAACTGGAGTAGAGAGGTGGGCAATATGCCCCAACACTCACTCTCACGTCTAGTCTTTTTAGCCCTTAGACGTGGGAGTGATGTAGGGCGCATGGTTTTTTTAATACTAGATTGGCAGAGTCTTCTACTCAAGACCTCTTGGCTTCGATATATATTGAATTCATGTTCTAACCAGTTCACTCAAAAGCCTAAATTGATGAAGAAAGCCAGACAATATATTTCAGCACTGGAAACTCATCAAAAGCCTTAGTCAATCCTATGCTCCACATGCTTGGCCATCGGGATATTGCACACATTGCTCTTCTTATCTAGATGCTCATTACGCCTCTCCGTGTGAGAGGCACCACTTCCTCCACACACGAGGGCATTGGGGTCCCAAGCAGTGTGTGTGGGATCACGCGATCGAGAAACTCATCCATCGAGATTGGTGGCGCATCAACCTGTGTCACATTGCCATCAACATGCATCCCCTCAACCCGTGACCCAAACTCGGTACGAGGCTTGCGCTTCACACTGGACTCGGTGTTGTTCAAGGAAGTAGGTGGCTCCTCCCAATTGAACACCGGACATGCATGAGATTGCACATCGGTGCTCGGAGAGTATTAGGTCAAGGCAACAAGATCAGGGCCTCACAGTACATGAGGTCAATATATTCCTTGCCCCCGCTGACAAAACAACGAAGTCCATAATCAAATCCTCACCCCAAGCAGAGCACGTCGGTAGGGACTTGATCACATGCGCAACCTGGAGAGACGACACTATGGCTTCAACATGACAGGGTCATTCCTGCCAAACATTGTCCATCGACCCAGCCAAGAGCATCACAACAACATCAAGCCTGTAGAAGGTGAATCAGAGGACAACCAGAGTAACTATAAGGGCTTTGAGACCAATATACCACATCAATTGACTTCACATAATCCTTTTCATATGTGGCGCCAAACCATGTCCACTTCCGATGATATTGTGCGTCACCAGCAGAATACGTCTAGACACCTGTGGAAGCACGAACCCAAGATGGAGAAAACAGAGAAAATAACACCACTAGGATCTCTAGGCAAAACACTTTCAAAACATGACTTGTTCCTTGTTCTCCGGATTGACCACAACCGAGCAGCAACACCAAGTGAAACAATTATCAACAGCACCCATTATTTGTTCCATAATCCCATCGTGCTATCCTTCCATATATGTGATGATATTGAGATAGTGCCCCACCGGTCGTCTGCAATTCGATCTCATCTATCTTTTTGATATCATGTTTAAATGGAGATTGCTAGTCTGTTACACTTTTTTCGAAATGGCAAGATTCTTGCATTCACTAAGAAGAGCCCGGTTAATTAACAGAAAATCAAGCAAAAACCGTCATATCACGCCCGCAAAAACAAGGCACTTACAATGACCTGGCAACCCACACAAGAACGCACACACGTCGTGGAGCAGAAAAATGTCTTCGAGGTTGCAATCTGATGTCATTGTTATTACACCTCCGCTAGGGCGACTCGGACTCCGCCATCAACGACCACCGATGTAGCCCTCACCACAAAAGAGCATCGAAACCTGCATCGGTCGATACCAAACAGTCCACCGCACGTGTCGGTGATCAGGCAGCTCCGACTGCATCGACGAGCATTGCAGGGGAAAGGCGTTGGGCCTGCGCCGAGCCAGCACCGGAACCACCCACCCGTCTCGCGTCATCGTTGCCGCAAGGGCCCTCCCTCGGTAGCTCGGACACAAGGAAGACAAAGTGAGGCACGACGACCCCTCGAACACGCCCGATGAGACCGACTACCAAAATGCAGCGAGCATCCAGTCCATAGAGCCGTAAATAGGATCAAATGCTCTTCAAGGCGACGCCCCCAAAGAGGGAAGCGACGATGCCAACACCGTCGTCCGACCTTAACGGGCCTTGGGTGAAAACCTTAGGCTTTCACCCTAAGAACTGAATCCGAGGGTGTGCAGGGGAGGACTCCACGGCGCCTCACACCAGCGGTTACCACCTACGTACCGGCGTGAGATTTGTACCAGCGTGCACCCGGCCGGATCCCAGAGTTGCTGGGCCACATCCGATCCAGCCCTTAGATTATTGGCGCGAGCGAACGTAGCAAGTGACACAAATCCAGTCCAAGCGAAAGCGACGCCTGCGTCGTCGCGGTAGCTAAATTTCAAACAGATAGCGCACTCGCCACTCGGAATCGATAAGCCGCCGCCGCCGCCGCCGGAGCCGCGCGCAAGATCTATCCTATCCCTCTCTGTCCAAAAAGCAAGCAGCCGGAGAAATTCGGAGGAGGGAGAAGGCACCATGCATGATGCAAACGGGGGGCAAAAACAGTGTAGGGGAGCGCGCGAGCTACTGTTGTGACCGATATGTGCTGCCACTATTCGGCCCGGCCGATAGTCAGTCAGAAAAATGACAAGGAGAACGTTTCAAGCGTTGAAACTTGAAGTGCTCTACTACTTTGTTTTCTCAGCTCAAAAATGGAACAGGATAGTGCTCTCAGCAGCTTGACGGCGACGCGTCGGTCAGCTGCTCTGCATTTCAGGAGTTCAATATGCGGTTCACTCCAGTGTGCCAGCAGCCCTACATCCGACTCATCTAGTGATCAAGCAGCCGGAAACAACAATAATAAAAATAGAAAAAGGAAAGGAAAAGGCCAAAGCGGCAGGATTGTGGTCAGTGACCTGACGGTGACATCTCGGTCAGTGATTCTGCATTTCGAGAGGAGGCAAACGTATGCGATTCCACTGATAGACAAGTAGCCGGAAACAATGATGAAAATACGTAGCAGAGAAAGGCCAAAGCATCGGAACCAGGTAAGCTCGTATGGGCCACCTCCATACATAAGATGAGAGATGCTAGACTTACGGACACATTCTCATAGGATTTCTGTTACGGGCTCACGGAAGTTGACATAAAATACCCCACACACGCCCAAGGTCTCGTGAAGACAGCACGTAGGCGTCATCATCATCACTCTTCTTCTAGAGGTCATCATCCTTAAATCTTGAGCAAATGACTCCGACTTCGACGCAGGCGATCGTCGACTCAACCACATTGTAGAAGCTGAGTGAAGATGAATGAAGATCCGCGCCAACCAACCACATGCGATCAAACAGCGCAGTTCCGACTCCTGACGGAGAACCACGAGGGACAAAACCAGGCATGGCAATATGACTCGTATAGTGATCAAGCAGCCGGAAACAATGATAATAAAAGTATAAAAGGAAAAAGGCCAAAGCGGTAGGATTGTGGTCAGCGATTCTGCATTTCAAGAGCAGCGTATGCGATTCCACTGATAAACAAGCAGCCGGAAACAATAATAAAAATACAAAGGCATCGAAGGAGGCAGGTAAGCTCGTATGGGCCACCCCCAAGGATGGATAAATTATGGATTTGTTGGTCCACAAACGCTGGCCAGTTTCGGCAATGCTGCGGCCGTTTCGAATGGAGGCAAAAAATAATGGACACTGCAAATATACTACTCAATGCATGAGCAGATGAGTTATGGGGGCTGCGAGGTGTATGTAGTAGGCTGCTAAGAGTAAAGACCAACTTTTTTTTAGTCATTTTTTTTCTCAACCAGGAAGACCAACTTTTTTTTAGTCATTTTTTTCTCAACCAGGAAGACCAGTTGATCCACACGAACAAACGTCTCATCAACCGTGAGATCAAATAACAGATGCTTTTTTGGGGACAAACCAATCACAGATGCTCACTGAATTGGCCGGCAATCTGCAGCTACTGCACTGTATTGCTACTGACACATGCCTGTGAATGTCTGTTTTGCACTCCTCTGTTTTTAAATATAAGCCTTTTTAGAGATTTCAATGTAGACTACATACGGATATACAGACATATTTTAAAATGTAGATTCACACATTTTGCTTCGTATGTAGTCAATATTGGAATCTCAAATGTCTTATATTTAGGAACGGAGGGAGTAGCTGAATTTAGCCCACAACAGCTTTTCCCACAAGTGATGCTAGATTGGCTACATACCAACCAAACAGAGCTTCCCGTGGCTTTTAGGTCGAAACTTTAGAACATACCCTGATCAAACTAGCTTGTGAACTTCTACTATTTTCAGGAGAAATCAGAAAGCTTTGCCAGTAGTATGTTGAATCAGCGCAAGAATCAGTGCAACCAGTATGAATGGGGCAATTTCTAGATGAATCTGTTCTGGGACAGGAAACCAAAAAACAAATGCCCACCGACAATTTGCAGCTGCTGCACTGTTACTAACGATCAAGGTCAGACAATTCCGCTCCTTCAAGAAACTTAGATTTAAACAAGACATCAACATAGCACAATGCAAATAACCTTGCTCGATACTTCTTTAACTGCATGATATTTCATATCTGAACATGTTTTTCCGTGTTACAGGCTCTACATATGTTTCAAGTCTCAGACAGCAAAAAAAGATCGGTCAACTGGGAAGTCTGCAGAAAAGAGCATTACATGACATAGAATTTTAAAGAGTTCAGCTCTAGTGGGATCATAGCTTAACCTCAACATCCACCCCGGCGGGGAGCTGGAGCTGCATCAATGAATCGATTGTCTGGGCAGTCGGGTACATGATATCAATCAACCGCTGGTGTGTCCGGATCTCGAAGTGGAACCTTGAATCTTTGTGCACATGGGGAGAGTTGAGCACACAGTATATTCTCTTCTTGGTTGGCAGAGGAACAGGACCCATGGTCTTGGCATTAGTTGTCTTTGCAGCTTCGATGATCTGCTTGCAGGAGTCCTCGATCAATGGCACCCAGTAAGACCTCAGCTTGATTCTGATCTTCTGCTTAGGTGCCAGCTGCAAACATAAAATGTTGATACCCAATAGTGTTAGTTCTACAGAGAACAGCAACTTCTGCAGGTGACCCCAATGAAACAGAAACACCAAATGAAAATATGCAGTTGACTAAGGTATGATGGAAATACAGTCAATAGTGCCAGAAGCATGAAAACTTCGCACTTCAACTAAATTTGATAGGGCAATCACAAAAACATTCGGTCAAACATGCATCGTCATGGTTACATTTGTTCCAACATCGTTCTGTCAGACAGATGTAACAAATTTCATTACAATGTTAGCCAGCTCAAGCCGATGAGATGAATATCTATGATCAGCTCCTTCAATAATATGCACTTCGTGGTTGCCTATATATTTATGAAATTCCAGAGCATCCTCTGATGGCACAACATCATCGTCAGAACCGTGAACTGTCAGGACCCTGCAATTAGGGTCAATAGACATGCATGCACTTTGCATATCTATGCTAAGACGGTCCATCAGACTTTCTTTGGTTACACGGTACATGAACTGTCCTGTTTTCTGTGCCACGTCAATGAAACCATGTTGATTTATCCTTTCCATATAGTCACCGCCAAGACGATCTGCAATTCCACGTTTCAGATCAAATCTGCCCGATATGTTGATTACACGAGATACATCTTGATACATGGACGCATAGATGATGACCACATCTCCTCCCTTACTGTGGCCAGCAATAGCACGAGTATCACGCTTGTGTTCCTTAAAATGCTGGATTACATTATGCAAATCATCCACCTCTTTATAGTAGTTGCCATACTGAAATGTACCTTCACTTTCTCCATTGCCAGAAAAATCAAACTGAAATACACTAATCTTCTCTGATGTTAATGCATCAGTAAGACCCATTATGGTTCTACTTTCCTTTGATGACCTAAACCCATGGCATAACACTACAATGTCCTTAGATCCAGCTTCGTGCAAAACACCAATGAGTTTCTCTCCAGAACTGTTGGTTATCACTATCCTCTCTTGAGATACATTGAAGGAATCACTGAAGGACGAGTGCGACTGCGCACGTGCCCTTGAAACAGTTTCTTTCCCGGCAGTAGCACCAAACAGTAACTGCACGCAGACATGTACGATGGACATGCTTAAGAACTGACAAACGTGCAAGCAAGAAAGGAAGCACATAATGTTAGGCAGTAGTAATCACTGGCAGATTACTAACCTAATGTAACACAAAATCTACTTCACCAACACCAACAATATTAGAAGTCAGCAGTTAGAACACAATCTAAGGAGTTCCCACAAAAGATAAGCAACCATCCATAGATTATTCCTGAGAGGGATAATCAGTTTTGGTGATAGACTACTTTTTCTCAGCCCATAAACCTAGCAAATCAGTCCCAAGAAAGAAAAGGCAATAAGAGCTAACCGCAGAGAGAATGATGCTGTTGGTGTTATAAAATCTTTGCATCTATGCACGAATAATGGTTGAGCAAATATATAGCAGAAGATAATAAAAAGAATGGGAAACCATTTGAGAATTTAAGGCAGGTGGTTAGAGAGAATTCAGAAGATCATTGACATGGAGAAACCCACAAGAGTGAGAGAACAAGGTGTTCAACAAGAGCGGTGATAGACAGGTTAAGGGCACAACTGAAGAATATTTAAACTAAGCTTCGAAACCACAAGGCCGACTATTTTAAGAAAGATACATGAGATGGAGTCATGGTTAAATACAGTTAGCCTTTTCATCCAGAGACCATTTTAGCATTCAGTTGAACATGGAAGACTTCACCAGCAGTCCCACGTCCAAAACAGAGTCACACCAGCAACATTTATCACGAGTCAAATGCTCAATGTGTGCGCTAACCAAGAACCCACGAAGAACTTTACCCCACATAATGTCACTAGTCACTATGCTTAGTACTCCCTCCGTAAACTAATATAAGAGCGTTTAGATCACTACTTTAGTAATCTAAACGCTCTTATATTAATTTACAGAGGGAGTACGTTGTATGCTTACTATCAATTTTTAGCTCAGCTTATCAACACACCCATTTCATTTGACATGGTTATATGCAAAGTATGCAGCAGTCACAAGACAAGGAGGCAATGCGTGAACATGAAATCTTGCAATGCAGTCACATCAATAACAGCTCGTGAATGGAAACATTTGCCAACATAACAACCATGATGAAAAAGTTTAAGCTCGTGGATAAGGTACCTCCTCCCCATCCTCCCCAATCGACGACGGCATCGGAATTCCCGACCCCTCACCAACCTGAAAAACAACGAGCGCAACAAATTTACAATCACTTGAATAATAACAAATTCCAACAGAGATATACGAACTGTACCAATGCCTCCACGCAATTACACGCCAGTAACGAGAACATGTCTACAATGCAATCTACAAGTTTCACAACACATATACGCGAAAGCACATGCTCACGTATCACGTACCGGGGGCGTGTCGGAGGGTAGGTCGTCGGCGAGGGTCTCGGCTGGCGGGGCGGCGGAGGCGGAGGCGGAGGCGCGGGAGCGCAGCGGGGACGCGCGGAGGGGGGAGGCGAAGGAGAGCGCGGTGGGGTTCGGGCTTGCGGTGGAGCGGTGGAGGAAGAGGAGGGGGAGCGTGGTGGTGGAGGTGGAGACGGCCATGGCGACGGGGAGGGGATGAGAGTGGAAGGAAGGGAGAGCGGCGAGGGAAGGAGGAGGCGTTGGAAGGCCTCTGCTTCGCTATCGTGCTGTATTATCCAGTTCGGAGCGCGTTTTTGCGTTTGGGCCCTTCAAATTTGTCCAATTGTGATTTACACTTCAACAGTTGTCCGGCTTTAGCATGTTTTGGGGGAAACCATGGCGATTTTTCACCCGTATTTTCTGCTTGAAACTCAACTGCATCTCTGTATTAGAAAAAAAAATGAGGCAAATCTCTGTATTAGATGATCAACTACTGGAAGATCCATTGGAAATCTCCGTGTTCAAAATGGGTGCTGCTGTTTTCTTGGTGTAGATTGTGTAGGCAATGCAAGAAATTGAAAGGCACGCCAATTGGTTACATGAAACATTATGAGAACTGGCAAGCTAAATAATTTGGAAGTATCAGGTTACACATTATGAAGTAAAGTTCATCATCTATATGATGCATCTTGTTGTCAAATTAATCTCGACTATAGATGAACATCTATATCTACACAGCTGATTTCTTCTAATTTGGTTATAAACATCTGCAGCTGCAACCTTCTTCACTTGCCCTCTTTATCACGGCCATCGCCGCCACCATCCCCGGCGCTCCTTTTGCCACGCCCAGACAGAAAGTCCATGCCCAAGCCCAGCTGCGTCTCACGACTCCTCGGATAAGACGATGACCCGGCTGTCGGCGCCGCTTGCTTAAGCTGCCATGGCAGAGGCTGCCTATTGGGAGGGGATGGAAGCACCTTTGGTTCAGTCGGCCATCGATCAGCAAAGGGCGGCTTCATTGAGACGTCTGGCTTTTCGCAATCCATTGGGCATGATTCCTCGTTGAGGTTAAACCCACGAATGTTCGTCTCCATATTGTCGCGGTCCAATTTTGGAGACGCCGAAAATGGAACATTCGGCTGCCAACCCGCCTGGTTCAAGTCATGGGGCTCATGCTTTGAAGGGGGCCACCCAGGAGGAGCGGTTTTCTTATCTTCATCCTCTCTTACAATTACCATGTGATCAGGCTCTGCAGCTTCAGAGCCTTTTTGCTTGATATTCTCCATCAACTTGTCCTGATAAAGATCTTTTCCGCTCGACGAGCGCGCTGAATATATGTTTGTCATTGGGAAAGCTTTCTCCGGTGGTGTAGCTGGTGTGTAGTTAGGGGGTAGCAGATCGTCCCAATTTTCCAAAAGCTCTTTATACACTTTGCGTAGGGTCACCTCTGTAAGGCCTGTAACCTTACAGATCTCGGCCTGGGTCTTGCGCTTGTCTTCAAGCTGACATGCAAGGTAGATAGCAGCAGCAGATATGCTTATAGGGTTTCGCCGCGTGCAGAAGCATTTATTAACAACCACCTCGCCGATGTGGGCTGCAAGTTCCTAAGTAAACAACACAGAGTATGTTAAAAGCAGGACAAATTAATTGTCATGATGTCTCAGGTTTACAGCTCATCTGATACCTGGGCGGATTTATTGAGCTGGAGGAGGTTGCAAAACCGAGGCATGTGAACTGCTATTGAATTGCTGTTAAGAGGTTGGCTCAGTTTAAGAGATTCGCCAAGTATTTTGATGTATTTTCCTATTTCTTTCTGAGGAAGATTGCTAGCTGTGGAGATTTCCTGGATATGCAGTACACAGAAAATGGATCAGCGCTAACTGAAAAATACAGCAATAACCAAAAATGCTGCTACATCAACTATATTTACTATCTACTCCCTCCATTCCATATCAAGTGTCCCTGATTTAGTAGAGAGTATCTATTATATATGAGAAAAGCATAATACAGACGAAAAAATAGAGAGATACGCTAGAAATTCTCACGAAAAAACAAAAACATCTGAACATCGATCTGGCAGGCCCTCTTTACATCAAGAAAGCATAACCATTAGATGTTCATATTTGCACTCAATTTCATTGACTGGTGTACCCATATTACCTATGCAGCACAGCAGTAGATCTAGACCACGAATCTCCTATACTTTAGGTTAACCAAAACCAGCACAAACACGTATGTCACGTTTTGATCTCTTCAGTGCTGTGACCTTCCTTAAATTTGTTTGCCCCTTTTATGTCTCTCCACATGCACGTGCAGGTACGCACCATGTTTTTTTCTTAATAATATGGATATAGCCCCTATCTCTAAGTTTTGCTACATACACGAATGTAGCATGTACTTAGTATGTGATGATGGTTGGCGCTGTTCACCAAAGAGAGATTAAGTAGGATCAGCAGATTAATTAGGGAGCTGCTCTGATGCATATATACATGTCATGTAGGGCGGCTCCTGGATGACATTGTTGCATGGTTGTCAGTGGCACAGCTAGCTCCCGGCGACCCCAAGCAACTGCTCAGGCCCAGCCGACGAAGTTCCCCACTGGAATTTGAGCCAATCATGAACAGTCGATTAATGGGCAAAGGCCTAGCTAGCTCAGTGCCTTTTATTCTTTGCCCAGGCACTACGATCTGTATAGCTCCATCCCTGGTGGTGGTGGTGGTGCAAAGTCTGGAATATAGGGCTAATTTTGTGGTCCACTCTGGGTCTCAACTAGCAGCCCAAATTGATCAAAAGATCACGAACACACAAAAAAATACTATACAATCTTATTAGAAAAACAATATAGCCATTATAATTGCAGCTAAATGCATCCAACCATTGATCTTGTAAATACCTCTCCTAGATGGTGCATACTATTATAAGCAAACATCATTCAATCTTCTGAATTGTAGGCTTGGGCATTGGTACACAAGAAGGTCGATTTAATGTCTATCTATCCTTTCGAATAGCATCCATCCACCAGAATACACGTGCGCACCTTGCCCGCGGGAGTTCCAAATCAAAAACCAAAAGAAGGTAGTAAATGAAAAGCCTCCCATGTGTGTTGATCCGACATCAGGGTTAACGATCCAAACTTTTGTTCCGAGCACCATTTAATACAATAGACGAACGTAATATACAAAACAACCTTCTGGCTTGATACATACATACGACCAACATATTTTGATCTGAACATTAACTCCATCATATCGATCTAATACCATGTTCAATGACCAGCCTCTTTTGTTAACAACTAACCAACCTTATTTTTTTGTAACTGTCTCAACAACCGGCCATCTCATGTGGTGTTACGGCAATGATGCATACCCTACTAAAAGTAAACATGGTTAAAATGCGCCCCACGCAGGCATACCAGACTCACTGCCTTCGTGTACTATGCAAACGACAAATATGAAGGTTAGTCTGGAGTTATTGATAATATATACCTAGGACAAGGCATTGCTTTTGCCGCGTACTAGGCTCAATTAATTTTGTGTACTGATCTGATATCAAAAGGCAAAACCATCCGTAGATATATTGTTGTTGTGACAATAATAATAGGCAAATTAAGATAAATAGACAATTAAAATATTTCCAAAATTACATGATTAAATTATTTCCCGCGCGGGACACCATGCTAGTTTACACAGCACAAATTTCCATGATCGACGGCTGACTCGGTGTTCGGTTCCATGGACTAATGTGGTTTTGTTAGGTTGAATCAAGGTATTTGTGACACACAATACTATATAATTCGACAAAATAGAGCAAATGTTACTAAGAATCAAGCAAAAGAAATTTTATTTGCTATCCTCGTAGTTAGCAAGACCAGATGCTCCATAAAAAGGAATACTGCTAAGTAGAGCCATTTCAGTAAATTGATTGGGAGACCTTTGGTCCGTAAATCAGTTTACAGGAAAGCAGCATATGATCCAACAACAATTCTGTCCAGACAGGGATCATCTGTTGAGTTGCTTGAAAATTGAAAGGATAGGATGATTAGAATTGTTGAACAAGATCCCCAATTTTGAAGCAATTAAATCTTAAATTAAATTGTGGCGATCCATCTTTTCTTTTCAGAACCTAACTAACATTCCTGGTTAGTCCAAATCCTGGCTGCTTGGAGCAACACACCCATATATGCCTATCAATCTCCACACGGGAGAATCTGAATGATCATGTTGATCTAATAAACATAAACTCCATCACATTGATCTAATACCATGTTCAAGTTCAACGACCAATCTCTTTTGTAAAAAACCAACTAACTATGTTTCTTGTAACTGTCAACAACCAACCGTCTCATGTGGTGTTATGGCAATGATACGTACCTACCCTAATAAAAGGTAAACATGGTTAAAATGTGCCCCGCACAGGCATACCAGACTCACTGCTTTCGTGTACCATGTAAACGATAAATATGATGGTTATTCCGGTGTAATTGGTAATATATACCCAGGACAAGGCTCGACTGCTTTTGTCGCATACTAGGCTCGATCAATTTTGTGTACTGATCTGATATCAAAAGGCAAAACCGGTCGTAGTTATATTGTTGATGTGATAATAATAACCATAGGTAGATTAAGATAAATAGATTATTAAAATATTTCCACAATCACATGATTAAATTATTTCCCGCGCAAACACCATGCTAGTTTACACAACAGAAATCGCCATGATCCAAGGCTGACTCGGCGTCCGGTTCAGCCATTGACTAATGTGGTTTTGTTAGGTTGAATCAAGGTATTTGTGACATACATAATTATATAATTCAACAAAATAGAGCAAATGCTATCCTCGTATATTCAAGTTGACAAGACCGGATGCTCCATAAAAAGCAATACTACTAGGTAGAGTCATTTCAGTAAATTGATCGGGAGATTAGAGACTTTGGTCCTTAAATCAGTTTACTGGAAATCAGCATATCATCCAACAACAATTCTGTCCATAGAGGGATCATCTGTTGAGTTGCTTGAAAATTGAATGGACTAGCTTATAAGAATTGATGAACAAGATCCCCAATTTTGAAGCAATTAAATCTTAAATTACATTGTGGAAATCCATCTTTTTCTTTTCTGAACGTAACTAACATTCCTGGTTAGTCCAATCCTGGCTGCTTGGAGCAACACACCCATATATGCCTATGAATCTCCGCACGGGAGAATTTGGAACAAATATAAAGAGAGCACGAGCAGCAGAAACAAACCTGCAGCGTCCTGGGCTCCCGTGCCTCGCGGATGGCCTGCACGAGCGCGGCGGTGGCCAGCGCCTCGACGCTGCGGTTCCTGAGGCAGGTGGCGGTGGAGCACTCCTTGAAGAGGTCGAAGGCGTGGTCGGCGATGTCCCGGTCGAGCCTGAGGATGGAGGCGACGTCCACGATCTGGAGGTAGGCGCGGAGGCTGTCGACGGAGACCATGGGCCCCGCGGGGTCCGGGGTGGAGGAGGCGGCGGCGTCGACGGCGAGCGCGCGCTCGAGCTCGGCGAGCTGGCCGGAGAAGGCGGAGGCGGAGCGGGCGAGGACGGGGTGGCGCTCGAGGGAGAAGGCCGAGAAGGCGGAGACGAAGCCGGCGGGGAGGAAGGGGTCGTCGTCGTCGTTGGCGGGCGGGGAGGAGGGCGCGGGGGCGGCGGCGGCGAGGTCGGGCGTGACGAGGGGGAGCGGGTGGAGGGAGGGGAGGAGGGGGAAGAAGGGGTGGGTGTGGAGGTGGCGCTCGAGGACGAGGCGGGCGCAGGAGGAGCACTCGGATACGGCGCGGGAGAGCGGCGGCTGCGTGGTGGCGCACCGCGCCGGCGCGGGGGAGCGGCAGTAGGGGCACTGCGTCGGCAGCGACATGGCGGCGGCGGCGGCGGCGCGCGTGCGGAGAGGAGAGCGGGGACGCTCGGGCGTGCGTGCTCTGGGTTCGGGTAGTTCGCTCTCGGCCGAGGCAGTGGGGTGGGTCACCACCTCACACGAAGACCCCGACCCACTGTCACGCACTCGGCCTGCTGGTACACTCGACTACTCGAGCCTGAGTGGCTGGGATCAGGAGTAGGAGTAGAACATTTTGTTTGTTTATGTCTTTCATCATCATCATGTACATAATAATCACTTCTGCTTCAGTACAACCCTTTCTAAACACATCCCTAAACACCTGATTTATTTAGAACTTCTAGTCTCCCTGCTCGGCTTTCTTGTTCCGAAGACAAACATGACTCAGATTTTTATGAGTGAAGTCTGTTTTAAACCTTATACTGGCAGAGCTAGTCGGGATTAAACATTAGACCCTCGTTTCCTTGAAACTATGTACTGATCCCGCCAATTTCAAGAATTGAGAAGAAGCAACATTAGAGAAATGAAACATGAACCAAGAACGGCGATGCCAAACAGCAAAGAGAGTCTTTGAAGTCTGTCTGGCTATTTTAGAACCCTCTGATCGTCTATAAATATTTTTATCATGTATATCAAGCAAAATGGAGTAGCAAAGCTATCGGTTGAACATGTTAGACACACAAAGGAACATATGAAACAGAGTATAAAGGAGTCCAGAAACCACAAGGAATGACTGATCCCATCAGCTGCATACCAGCAACAATGGAGAAAGCCAAAATCAAAGTGCACTCAGTTGTAAAAACACAACCAAAAAGATTGGCATGATTTGGGTGCATAACATTGCTGATATCAATCCATGTGTGCTCGCTCAGGAGCAGGTTCATTAATCTTCATGACCAGGCAAGCTTTACAATGGGATCCATTCCCGTATGTTCTATCAATAACACTTCTAATCTTGCCAAAAGATATTACAACATGGGTATCGACTTGATCTTAACTAACCTCTACTAGTATAATAACGAACAGGAAGACAAAACAGTTGTCAAGCTTCCAGTTCCAGGAGTACTTTTCTACGCAACAATCTGGTCTTCAGTATATAAGTATCAGCAGCTCTCATTTACCTGAGACGCAAAATGTTAGATGGCGAAATGAGTAAAAACTGTTTTGTTTTTAACAAGCATCAAGACACGTTAGTGCGTTCAGGGCTATCATTGATGAATATAGGGTCTTTTCCCCGGATGAATAAAAGCAAGTATCAGTACTGTTGAAAGCGAAAACATCGTTGGGGTTGCTTATTCTGTAAGAAAATTATTACAAACCAGATATAATATAAAAGGTTGCTATGCCCTAAAAATTTAGTGCAGTTCCTATAGCGATGAAACAGAGGACATTCTAAATATTACAGCATGAATTCTTTTGCAAACATCTTTTTCCCATAAGATCAGGGTACTGTCACAAGTTAAAATGTTCATCTGTGTAACTGCTAAAGGTAATAACAATATGTTGCACGGCACAATTCCTGGTCAAAATCAAAACGTACCATAGTTTTGGTGTTTCTTTGAGTAGTTATGGAAGGCTTTCACAATGGCACCGTATTTCATTGATTTCAGAGGTCCCATATGCCTGGAAAGGAAATAATGGAGAGTTTTCAATGGTGGAAATAGATAGTGATATAAATTTACTCACTCACACTCCAGTTGGAATGATCTTATAACATGACTGAAGCATGGTTTTCTCTTCTCTACTTGTAACATTCAGAATCTAAAGTGGTATTCAGAATCTAAAATAATATCACCTATACTTTCAGGGGCAGCCAACTAAGCATGACAATTATATCAACTAGCTAAATGCCCACGCGTTGCCACGGAAAACTGCACATAAACACTAACGTGGGAGGCGACTGACGATTGGATGCAGGAGGGTCAAAGACGGGTGACAAATTGGACATTAACATTCTCATATATCTAACAAAAATTACATTGGATGCACTCTAATTAGCCAGCAAGAACATGTATAATTTTATAAAAGCATATAACAAATTCTGAAACTCTAGTATAATATGGTAACATTTGCTTAGTACTTTATGGGGATGGTATGCTAAGTTCAACTTTGCATTAATTGCGCAAAAGAGATTTACAATGTTAATGAAGGAAAAGTTAGGCAATAAATGGACTGAATGCATTTAGAGGAAAATATGAGAAATAATTTTCTTCCAAAGCAGCAAAATTTGAGTAGAATAAAACTCCAATCAACAGTATTTTTCTACCATATGTTAATATAAGTAGGTATGGACAAGAGTTATTTGTGTATCAAAGAATGATAGCATGTGATCTAAGTTCAGTATGACAGGTCCAACGTGACACCTAGAACTAGGAATACTATATTACTACCAGATGAGGAAACTTACATAATCTCAGTATACCGCAATCTCCATGTAGGAAAGCCTAAATGGCATCTGGCAGGACCATACACAAGTAGAAGATCAGGTTCTGGTCCAGCACAACCTAACGTACAAGGCAGGCACTTAAGTACTCAACTGGAGTTGCAATGAAATAAATTATAAAACAACTAGAACATGATCCAGTAGTATATAAAATATATCATGCATAAAAAAGGGGACTTATTTAAGCGTACCTATGGATTTCAGTGCACTGGCCATGTCAGTTTCTGTAAATACTGGCTCATTTTTTACATTCACTTCACTTTTGACATCCTCTTGAGTATGGCTATCACCGTTTAAATAAGTGGAGCAAAGTAAGTTGGCTGCTTTAGCAATGCCCTCTTTGCCATCAGAACCAGAAATACACTCTATCGTCATCTGTTTCTGACAACAGTCTAAGGCTTTGATATTTGCACTGACATCCTACATATGGCCATAACCAATGGTTCATACAAACTATCAAAAACATAAACACTAGGGAATGGAAACACCGCGAAGCTTTTGATAGAAAACAAAGCAAGCTCAAGTCTGTAACTTACCAAATAATCTCCGGGATTGTTATCTCTTGAGCCATTCATACCAGGTTCAAACAATTTCTTCAGCACTCCTGTGTTGCAGTATAGAATAATAAAATACAGATCTTGTACACTGTTAAGTGTTTGTGCATAAATAAAATAAATATTAGAAGCTGAAATGTATGAGGCAGTATGGCTATTAGTCTTGTATTGTTCGGTTCTGCCCCTGCCCTCCAAATATGAATACAGCCCCTGTGTTGCTGCTTAATGTCTCTTGACTTCTACTTCCTCCGTCCCATAATATAGGACGTTTTTGCAAGCTAATATAGCTTGCAAAAACATCTTATATTATGCGACGGAGGGAGTATAACCATGTCCATTTTTGCAAGATAAATTTCAGACTGAAAGCAATAGTACCTACAAATTAGAATAGTGAACTCAGTGTCTTACCGTCAATGTCGTAGAGACATACATACTTCACACCAAGAGTTTTGAGCCAATATAACAGCTGATTGATCTTCACGGTATTCTTAGCTTCTCTGCTATCTACCACGATAGCGAGGTATTTGAGTTTCCCAAGTTGGAGATTCCGGTACTTCCACAACAACCCAGATGAAATA
Source organism: Triticum urartu (assembly GCF_003073215.2). Classification (NCBI taxonomy): domain Eukaryota; kingdom Viridiplantae; phylum Streptophyta; class Magnoliopsida; order Poales; family Poaceae; genus Triticum; species Triticum urartu. The sequence continues at coordinate 549,716,167 of NC_053025.1, read as the reverse complement.
AGACAACACTCTAGATTGAAAATCAGATGAGAACATAAGCTTAAAAGGCTGATTGCTAAGTGGATGATGCACCAGAGCAAACCCAAAGTGAGCTTTATAATCATTGATGGTAGAGACATCTGCACAGAGAAACAAAACTTCTTAGCCAATTTCTCCCCCAGAATGAATTAATACGAAGATATGTATATACCAAAAAGATAAGTAGTCATTTACTTTAAGTGGTATTGGAACCAAACCCATTTTTTGCGAAAGGAACCAAACCCTTAATACACTCCAATAATGAGATGGTCATCTCAATGACATCATGCATATTGCTTTGCATCCTAAATTTACTATTTATTTTCTAACTCTCATTCACCAAACAAACACTAGCATGATGCCTGAAATATTTGAGTAAATAACTTAGGGGTTGGATCAATCTAAAATAGGGTTGTTGCAACAAGCAAGAAGTATTATAATGAAGATTGAAGCTTGACATGATTATAATTTTTTGTAGGACTAAGTGAACTGAACTTCAGCTAAGATCATAGAAAGTATAGGAGCAAATCAACGGTTAAAGATCATCAGAAATATGGCAAAGAGGCGACTCACTTCAGGTAATATCACAAAAATATAGGACTAAATCAGAAGTTAAGCTTTCAGCTCAGATCGTACAAAATAAGGAAAAGAGACAACTCAGAGAAGTCTTCTTAGTCAAGCGATTCGGTCGCACTATATATAGAAACCAAAGAAAACTACTGCAAAGAAGCTAAGGTACTGTTTATGCGTAATCTTCCTTTCGCTCACAAGAACAATGAATAACTTGTCTACAAGAACATAAACTACTCACTGCTGCGTTTCTGCACTATTATTATAGCTACCCACCACTATTCGCAGCAAGTATTCAGTCCCCAGGTTTTAGCCTCTCCTCAAACCAATCACTATATATAAGAGGGAAATGAAGCTAACAACAGTTGCAAGGGGAAGAATGAAATTCACCAATTTAAATACATGTGGAGGAGGCTTATTCACGATTATGGGGGTCTCATTGGCCACAAATGCCTCCCTGCACCAAGAACCACGAGATTAATATTTTCAAGAAAGGACGAAGAGGACATCGTAGATGTAAACGACCTGTGCACAGTACAATTTTTGGATGTTCAAAGAAAAGGAAGAAGAGGACATTGTACAAACAACGGCTTATGCGAAGAGGAGTTTCTGGAAGAAGAGGACATCGTGCATATACAACGACCTATGCAAATAACAAATTTTGGAAGTTGAACTAAATTTATTATTTCTGAACGAGGGATCAATCAGGTAATATTCGTTCAATGCTAAAATGGCACAGGGGAAATGGAAACAGGAGCAGAGGACAGGCAAGGAAATCTGACATGGCCTTGGTACCCATGGTAGCCGCAGCTAGCTGGGCTGAGAGAGATGGGGAGGAAGCAGCCGAAGGATCAAGAACCAGGAGCACGCTATCAAATTGGAGAAACCGAGTTCGTGGCCGGGCTGAGGAAGAACTACGATCGCACAAAAGCTATAAGATTTGCCTTATCAAAGGCGAGCTATCACGTACTACTGATGCTGATATTGACCTTTGCTGTCTGCTTGCTTTCTGAAAGTTTATTCGAAGTTCTCCACGCACACACAAAAAGAAAAAGCTTATTCGAAGCTTGAGCCACTAATAATTGATGCCGACGGCATAATTGCAGGCAGTACGTGTACGTGCTTGGGCATTTGCACACGTGTGAGATCAAGCGGACAGTTGCCGACGTGATAGTACTAGAATAATTGAAAGGCGGGTACAGTACTTTGATTCGTGCGGACGGACGGTGCAGACAGCGAGGCGAGGCGAGGATAAACTAGTCGGCGTCTCTTGCCACGCATTTGGGCGAACACCTACCGTGCGGCTCCACGAGAAGCTCCCCGTTTCAATGGGGATGAGAGATGGAAGGGTGGGATTGGGAGACTTGCCTGAGCGTGCCGCCGGTCGAAGCGAGCGACGCCGTCGCTGCCGCGCTTCCCCCAGGCCCGGCGGCGTCACGGCCGCATCGGCACCGAGGTGCGGTGCTGTGCCGACGGAAGCGGCTGCGGCGGCCGGGCAAGAGCGGAGTAGTCGGTCGGCTACCCCTGAATTCACGATCTGGACCCGGCGAAACTCGAAGGGTTGAAGAACAGCGACCGAATTTTGCTTGACCAGAAAAGACTGAAGCTGTGGGCCTTAAAAGCCTTTCTCCCCAGATGCAGCAACGCTGGGCTGGCCTGACAGTCAAATGGGCCTGGCCGGTTTGGAACTTTGAAACCACTTCCGGCCCAAATGCAAAACCACACGAACTTTGCGACCACTTACGGCCCAAATGCAGAAACAGATACTCAACCCACTTTTGGTAGGGTGCATAAAAGATGCATGAGGGCAAAATTTTCCTACTCAACCCTTTTTTTGTGTTTGGTAGTCTGCACGGGGCATTTTTAGCATGCATTAGCTCATCCCAAATACCCTCGTACAGTAGCATGCATGGACAGAGAACACCCCATTAGTCCTTGGCTGGTCAACATGCACGCGCGAAGCGAGCGACGACGTGTTTCAAAAAATGTTTGTAAACTAAAAATTTGTTTAAATTTTCAAAAAAATTATATTTTAAAAAAATGTTCAGATTTTAAAATTTTGTTTTAAAATTTTCAATAAGATTAAATTCCAAAAAAAAATTAAAAGTATTCAGAATTTCAACTTTTAAAAAATTTCAGAAAATGTCCAAATTCTAAAATTTATTTAAGTATTCAAAATTTGTGTTCGTGTTTTAAAAAAATCTTCACAATTTTTTTAAAAATAACCCTTTCAAAAAATATATTTGGAATTTAAAATTGTTCAGCATGTCTAAACAGATGCAAGTTGTTAAAGAAAGTCTTAGCTCAGCATGTCTCAGCATATACACCATTATCAAATAACAGCAAATGCATGTACTCAGCATATCTATATTGAGCATGTATAAGAGGAGAACAACCATGATAGGTTGAGAATGCTATCAAACACACTGTAACAAGATGTGGGGTTTGGAGCCATCCATTTGCTGCCGCAAAAGGAAGCGGATCGATCTATCCGAATGCGCTTCGTGCTGAGGCATTGTTATCACGGGCTTTATAAATAGGTTGCCTTCGTGTTGTTAATTTCATAATTCAGTGGATCTGGTATGCACCACAATAGTGGAGAAATGGTATGTTTCTGTTTGATGTCCCTATCTTGGACAACACTATCACGCACTATTTGTTTGGCCCACAATTTTCATCATGTATTGTATTGTATTGTATTTGTATTGACCTCAGGATGTCCATGTAGTTTTGTATTTTCCCAAATAAGTGCAAAAGATATTCTTTAGTGTAGTACCTATCTTTTATGACGCTTTGTGCACCGCATTATTGCAACATAATCACTCGTGCCCTTGTCGAAAAGCACCGGCGCAATGCAGAAAGGGAACAAGAAACCTTTTGGTAAGCACAGATGTGTTGGTTACACGTACATAATGCACACTGCAAACAAGAAACTTTTCACAAGCAGAAAATATGTCGGTTTGGGATAGCTCACAGGTGGTGCAGGTGCCATAGTACCGATCTGAACATGATGAATAACATCTACAAGACTTATTGACAGGATAATTTTTGTAAGAGAACTAACTGGGAGGTAATACTCCTAGCATCTTTTAAGGCAAGATATTGTTCGACACACTTATAATGTCACGCTGCTTTTGCCACTGCCATTGAATTGATGGCATGCTTCTGTCCATAAAAATTTAGCACTCAGTGATTTTGAAGGTGTGCTAGAGAGAATGACGTCTCAGGTACTCCAAACGCTGAAAGGAAACTGAAAGGGAGCAGACGGCAGAGAGAGAGAGAGAGAGAGGTTGTTAACATTACTATCATATAGTGGGATCGTTGCACACAGGCATTTGTGCAGCCTTACAAGGCAAGGCAACTAGTGACACTGAAACGACAGTTGCCAATCACTGAAACGACAATTGTCCTATCTAAGCATGAGTGTAGAATACTTTATTCTACATCTTAGTAACGCTACATCCAAAATCTAATAATCAGTATATTAAATGCTATGATTTGCTTTTTTTTAATATCCAAGTTTCTGATTTACTATTGTAAAAAAATGTATAGTGATTTTTTTGATAATGTATTTTTTGACAATGTAGCAAATTAGAAATTTGTATAGTAAAAATAAATATTTTTGAATTACCAAATTTAGTATACGGAGTTACTAGATTTTGTATGTGGTGTTACTAGGGGTAGGGGTGTACAATAAGTCATTCTATACTCACGCTTAGAATAACGCTACTGTATATATATACATAGTTTAGGATTTTCTATCATACAAACCTAGTTAAGGTTTTGATGGCATAAATGTTTTCATAAAACCTGAAAGAACACGCCTATAATATAACATGATTCAATGAAGCGATCGAAAAAATACGAATGTAGTCCTGCATTAAAAAGTAGTTCAGTATATATCTATGTCATATTAAGCTAGAATAATTGCTTTTTTTTGCCAAGGACACATAAATGCATATTTTCACAATCGCTCCGTTGGATCATCTTAATACAATAGAGTAATGCTCCATTATTTATTATATATATTTTTATAACTTTTAAACCGTTAAAAGCTTAGCGAGCCTTAACAAGTTCTCTAGTGACACAGGAAAAAATGCATCTGTATGGGCTCGCCTGGACCTGGCCCAACAAGGCGACGAAACCTAGTACTCGTCCGTAGGTCTCCTTCGTTCACTCGTTATATGGTTGGCCGTTCACATTTGAAAAAAAATTGAAAATGAAAATTTTGAAAAAAAAAGGTTCATAGATTTCGAACAAAATCACAGGTATGAAAATAGTCCATAGATTTTTTTTAAAAAAATCTAAAATTTTAAAATTGTTCATGCATTTGAAAAAGTTCGATAATTCAAAAAAAAAGTCCACAGGTTTGTAAAAGGTCAATCATCTAGAAAATATTCATAATTTAAAATAATTTATCTTTTCTATAAAATATTATGAATTTGAAGAAATATTGACAAAACATGAATTTGACCAAAGTTAAAAAAAAATTGATAAAATTTAACAAATTTGAAAAAGCCTGCAGACTAATAAAAGATAATAAAAACAAAAGAAAAAATATTAAAAAAAACTGAACAAAAGCAGGTCCAGAAAAAAACCAGTAATAAGATGGACCCTCCCAAACCGGGCTGGGAAGCTTCTAGTGAAAACGTGCCTTAACAGCCGGCCCACCTCAACATGCAGACACGGGTGGAAAAGGCCCACCTCAATAATTAAACATAATAAATCAGATGTGTTTTTAGTTTATTTCCCATATTATTCATCAAAATATTCACTTTTAAAAGAATCAAATATCATGAAAGTATATATTGAAAACAATTTGCGCCACAATCGTGCGGAGTATCATCTAGTAAGTACAAGGGGCTCTATAAGTGGTAAATAGAAAACAGTTGGGCTATGGCCTCATGGGCACAAATGGCCACAGAAAGAAAGAAAAATGAAGCACATAGCCTTGCAACTAACCCTGATCATTCTCCGGGCCCGGTCGGTTTGGGTTGGGCTTGGCAAAACCCGAAGAAAAAATCCCAAGCCTAAGCCCGGCCCAGCCCAAAGCACATGAACAGTGACATCTTTTTATTAAATTAATAATATTCGGGATATTATATTAATTTATCATACCTATATTTTGAATAAAATATATATGGCTATTTTGGGCTGTTTTGGGGCTTTTGGGCTGGGCTTCGGGCGAGAAAGTGAAGCCCAAGTGCGGCCCAAATGTCGGGCTTCGGGTTCGGGCCTCCGAGCCGGGTTGTCCATGAATAGGTTTACTTGCAACCATGTTTGGCTTTCTGTTAGGCCAATTACCATTTTGTATCCCTGAACAAATTACTCACCAAAAGAAAGGGGGAAAATGAAGAAGGATCTGATGTGAATTGGCCTCTGAGTGGTGCCATATTGAGGCGTTGTTATCAAGCTTTCTTCAACCCTGCAGTGTTCTATGTAGCGTCTGTGACCACGCTTTCACTTCATGTTTGCCTCGTACTGTTGATTTCACAGTAAAACGGGCATGCTATCCAGCCCAATAATTGATAAATGAGTTCTATGAGATATGCCTATCTTGCGCTAAACTGTCATATGAACTTATTAAGACATGCAATATTGCAATATATATCATCATCTGTGGCCATGTCCAGAAGCATATACACAGTGCAGAAAGGTAACAGCATACTTTTGGCGGGCACAGATGTGTTGTTGCCTTGCCCTTACACAGTTCATGATGGAAACAAGTAACTTTTGACAAGCTGAAACATGTCGGTTTGGGATAGTTCACAGGCGGTACAGATTTTACAAGGGAAGACTTTATTATTCGATACGCTTCGAAATGTTTGCAACAGTGTTGTTACTGCCGCTGTGATTCAGGACTTGTAGTTTTCTGGCACCGCGTTTTCGTGTGTAATTAATGTTGCTTTTGCCACCACCATTCAATCGGTAGCATGCTGCTGTCCATGGAAAAATTATAGAGGCATGCCTTTCAATGAAATGGAGACATGGTTGTTTTGAGTAATAATAGCACAGACATAAATTTGGATTTGGCGCTTCGTAATTTTGGAAGCTGCTACCGAGAAGGACGTCTCGGGTGCTCCAAAACGCTGAAAGGAAACCGAAAGGGAGCGGACAAGAAAGGCTGTTAACATTGTCAAACAGTAGGTATTGTTGCATATGCAGGCATTTATGCAGCCTTAGAAGGCAAGACAACTACTGAAATGACAGCACACTCGCAGTCCTTGTACAGTTGCAAGAGCATCTTGGGTTAGGCATGTTTACTATGGCAAAAGACGGGGGGCATCAAGCCCAAACACTAGCGAGAAAGACGCAATGATGTTAGGGTTCAAGGAACGAGTTCAGAGGTCTCCTGAGTCTTGACGCCTATCAGACCTGCAATCCATTTCAGCATGTTCAGTAAAGCAAAGTTTTATCACAGTCCGTAGCGCCATGCATATCCCACGAGCTCGCAAACTGAACTAATCAAAGGACGGCACGCGCACGCGGCGCACTTGGCAGACTCCAAAAGTTTTCTCTCCCTACTCCTTTTTGTTTTCAAGAGCCGGAGAAGATGTACGTACGCGGGCAGGAGCCAAAAAGCAGCACACGCGCGCGCGTGCGTGTCCATGCAGCACAGGGCGGCCAATCTTTTGCCTGGCTTTCCCCTGACACGGCGTGCTTACACCAACTACGCCCAATGGCGCCGCAGCTTATTGCAGGATCCACTCGCAGCCGCAGCGACCCGGCCGGCCGCCGGCGAGATCGCTTTGGGGAGCTTCACCCGGAGACGGGCGAACGAGCTGATCGCTCGATCGCAACGGCCGATCGAGCGATGGACGTGAGTGGACGGGCGGCTCAAATTTTCTCCATGGTTGGTAGTGCTGTTCCCTTTAGATTTTCTTTCTCCGCTCCAGGCTCCGGCCCCGGCGAACCGGCTAGCACGCGTAGTGGCCGCCGGTCCGTTCCGTCAATCCATCCGTCCATCCATTTCCTAACCAGCTTTAGGCGACGCCTTTCCACGGCAGGATCGGGTTAATTTCGTGGGATATCGCATCGTGGATGCCACGCGCGCGTAAAACGCCGTGATCTGATCGCTCCTAATTGCGCGGGGGCTCCGCCACTGAATTTCTTTCGATGCGTCGTACGGTGGCCGATCTAGGCTAGCTAGTGCTAATGCTGACGATCCACACGCGTAGCGTGTCGAGCTGCGTTCGGCCAGGGCAACATCGGCTCCCTTTTACCGGGCCGATCATTCGGAAGTATAGATTACCATAGGCGTCTCTCCCATGAATGAATCATAGCTAGGCACTCCAGCCTTCGGGTTTGCCTGATTCACATGATGAACGCATCTGATTTTTCTGCTCAGTTGCAGCGTAGACGCAGACGCTGTTTCGTCGCCGGAGGCCGCAGGCACACGCTTCCACATATATCAGCAGCAGCAAAGGAACCTGCATCGGCGTCGAAAAGTGCTCCATGATGAGCACCATGATTACTTGCACGCATCAAACAGGCAAAAGGTCCTGAAGAAACATGATCACACGAGGAAAAGCGTTGAGCAATCAGAACCGCTTTCTGGATCATCCCGATGGTGTTTCCGTACTAGCAGTGCAGCATGGCCACATCTGCGGTGCTGAAAAATCATGCATCTCCAGCTCTATCCTTTATACTGAACGCATGCAGCTTGATTGATCTTGATTAGCACTTCGTTTTGGCCTTGCATGCTGCAGCATGCGAGAAAAGGGCCTAACAAAGTGAATGCTGCCGGCTGAACAAAATCTAACGAGATCTCGTGAGATCCTTGCAAACTACTCCCTCGGTCTCAAAATGTAAGATCATTTTTAACACAACTAAGAATGATCTTACATTTTGGGACGGAGGAAGTATGTATTATAGTATAACAGACGTCTTTGCAAATTCTTTATTATGACGTGTCGCATGACAGGTGGATCTTGCACTAGAAGAAGCAAAGCAAAGCAAAAGCAAAAGCAAATCCACGTGAAGAAGAAAACAAATCCTTGGCAGATGCAGCTTTGCTAGCTCTTTGTGCTTCCTCATCCATTCCAAGGTAGGTCCTTCCTCAAAGCGCGATACAGAGTGCACTCATCACTCTCCGGTCTCCATATATCAATATGCGTTCTCGGTTAGAAGGGTGGTCATCATATCTAGTGGAGTATGTAGTTGGGGCTGAGGATCTTTAGCAGTAGTAACACTACCATCCAAACTCTGGACCCAATCAACTTCACAACTTTGTAGTTACACCAATCAACCAGGCACCCAAAACTTGCACAAGAAATGAGCTGTAGCTTCAGCTTGGACACAGGGTGGTCCATCACATCGGATAAAAACTGAAATGGTTCTATCCCCATAGACATAGTCCACACTTTGTCCTGCCGGTCTTTTTCTTAGCCTGGATGGAAACAAGTTCCCCGGTGCCTCTCAACAGAATCAGTGAAAAGATCGATTCTCACTGTGCTCTTCGTCTCAAAGAAAATGAGAAGCTGCTCACTATGCTTCTCAGGAAAGGCAAAGAAAGTTGCTGTTTTGGCGAGATCCAGCAACAATCTTTTGACCCGGTGGTTCCCTTCCCCGTCCTTGGCCGGTTCATCTCCCCATCCTACTTTGTCGAGCAACGCGGCGACGCTTTATCCATTTTTCGTCCGTTTGAGTCGATCGCTCGTTTCGCGTCTGTCTTATTTTTGTTTTGGATCGGCCGTGCGTTCAACGCGCGCTCCCCGTTTCATGTCCGCTTATAAATTTAAAAGGCCCGCAGCCATGGATCGTGCTAGCAGTCATGTCGTCGCCCAAAGTTCATGCCGGCATCATGCCAGCGGCCGATATACAATATCAGCCTCCAAAAAAACACCACACAGTTTATGCTGGCGTGCTTGCCAGCGGCTGGCACGCATGCCAACATACAAAAAAGAAGCGAGAATTCGACCACACCATCTTGGCCGTGGTCATGCTAGCACACGTGCCGACATACAAAAAAAGGGATGGCGCTCTCTGTCATAGATCACTCGTCGTCGAACTTGAGCATGTCGGCCTGCATCTTCTCGAACCATGGCCTCTTCTTCGGCGACACGGGGTTCAGGTCCACCTTCATGATCTCCACCTAGCGAGCGCCACTTCTTTCGCCTTGGTCTTGGCATTGGCAGCCTCGATCTCGATCATCTTGGCTTGCTTCTGCGCCTCCATCTCAAGCATCCTCACTTGCTTCTTCGCCTCCATCTCAGGCCCCTCCTTTGAATTTTCATGAAGGCCTCTCCTTCCTTGAGTCATTTTCGCTCATCATGCCCTCCATGGTTGCAAGCAAGGCGATCGATGCCGCATCCCGCTTGTCCTCCTTCTTGGAGTTGGTCTTCCCCCGCGGCCGTGGGTTTTCGCCCTCCCAAACCTCCTCCACGGCTGCCTTCACCCCACACGCCATGAGGGCGGCATATTGCGCCTTGAAAAAAACTTCTCCTCCCTGTTGATGACCATCCAACAATGGGAGATGTTGAAGGACTTGTCGTCATGTTGGACCTTGAATGCCTACAAATGAATAATATGCAAGGTTATGGGAAAATGGATATGCAAATGGACATGCAAGCATAACGGGAGTAGAAATGAAGAGGGGTGCATGACCATATCTTGCATGCCGATGCCGCTCACGGGGCGTGCCTTGATGCTCTCAAGGGTGGCATAAAACTTGTTGCACTCTTGTTATATCACCCTTCATCGCTTCGAAAGGGACACCAACCCACGCTTACTATGCATTTGATACGATGCACATTTCTTGCGTTCATAGAACTCATGATGGACACGAATCCAAAAGGTTGATGCCTTTTATTCGGCGCTGGCCTGGGGGTCTTGCCCAATGTCCCTCCAACACTCACGAAGAAGCTTGTCCTCGGACGACGTGTATGCTTTCGTCCGCTTGCTCTTGCGCTTCGACTTCGCCCCGACGGCTTGGTTGGCGAGCTCGTCCTCGAACAAAGGCTCCCTGTCGATGTCCATTTCATCCTTTTCCTCGAGGCCGTAGTCCTCCGAGAACTCGTGGTCGAGCTGGAAGCCGTCCAGGCCAATCTGATCTTCCATGAAGGCGTCGTGCATGCCAGCTTGATCATAGGTCGTCGGCGTGAATGGCGCTCGGCCCTTGGCTTTGGGTCTCATCAGGACCGTAGGCAACCGCGGTGACACCGCCAACGGAGCTAGCGGCCGTCGCACCACCTTCGAAGATGATATTCTCGATGATGAAACGGTTGGTCGTTTCATCATTGTCGTCCGCTAGCATTATGTCGAACAGGTTACAGGCGCTGGGGAGCACGTCGGCTAGCATCTCCCGCGGGCGTTTCCTCGCCCCTCCGAAGGATGATGCACCGGCCACCGGCGTGGCGTTGAGGTTGATGGACACAGGCGCGTGCGCGGGCGTGGATGGCGCCACCACGCTCACCTCCGACGAGCATTCCCCGGAGAAGCGAGAGGCTTGCGGATAGACGTGAAAGCCGGAATCGGGTGTGTGGCAGACGTGTGCGGCGACTCTGGCAGCACCACCCGAGGAAATGCGGATGAGCCCGTGCTGGCCGCGGCCACGACGGCGCCGACGAGCTCGTGCTGACCAGCGTTTAGCCCTAGGTAGATCAGGGCCTCCCTCGTCGTCACGGCGACTCGAGCATTGGTTTTCTCCTGCTGTGCGGCGGCGGTGAGGGTGGCGACGGCCGCTGCTTTGTCCCGTGCGTCCGCTGCATGCCTCCGGTCCTTTTCTTAGCCGACTGCACGGCCCCGCTCCTTGGGTGTCAGCTGCCTCTTCTTCTTGGGCGGCGCGGCGATCTTGCGGGGGGCGCGGGGCTTGCCGTTGCCTGAGGGGACGGAGGTGAGGTTGGACGAGGCGAGGGAGGCGAGGCCGGCGGCGGCATCATCCATGGCGAGCGGCCGGGAGCGCAAGCGGGCGGGAGGTTTTGGAAAAGTGGAGGAAAATGGTGGTCGTTGTGCCACCGACTGGCGGACCAGGAGGAGAAGTAGGCGCGCTTCACACGCGTCCGTTTGATGTCCGCGCCGACGCAGATGAGACTCAAAATTGGGCCAGAAATGAGTCGAGACGAAAAGCGGACGCGCGTCCATTTAGAATGGCTCGTTGGGCCGACTTTTCTGTCCCCGACGAGCCAGACAAACACGCGTTGATGAAATGGGTCGGCACTTTGGAGTTGCTGTTACTACTGCACGCAAAAGGCAAAATCCTCCCAGATATTTTGGATCGATGAGCAGAAAAAGATCAGTAAAGTAAAGTCGGCCCGCGTTGGCATCCTCATTGGCCGTCAGTCTACGCACGCTGGACCGAGGGCGGAAGCCTCACTTTCGTAGGGCCGCGCTGCACGACGATTGGCAGAGCGGCGGCATCGTATCGGACAGCGAGGGTTTCGTGCTCAGCACCGCGGGGGTACATAGCCGCGCCATTGGACATGAAAACTACGTACACTCGCGTCGTGGGTGGAGTGAGATGGTGGTAAAGCGAGCCAAATGAAACACACCGGATAACAGGAATTAAATACCCCATCTCTGTGCTAGTGGTAAGCATAAGATCCGTTTGCTTGGAGAAAAATGCCGATGCCGATGGTGCGTTCCGGCGGCGGCTACGTGTAAGGGAGCGCCCGGTGCAACGCAACGCAATGCAATGCCCAGTGGCAGGCAGGGCCCAGGATGTGTACCCCTGCATTATATTTTTGGAGTTAGTCTTTGGTGAGGGACGTCCGTTAGGTAGGCGTTCACTAGCTGGGCTGTACGACGTGTTCGAAAAAAGAAGCTAGACTGTACGACGACGCAACGGGATTAATTGGCGACCTGGCTGGATTGTGGATTCAGTGCCAAGATTCTTGGTTCGTTCAGCGGGTCGGGGTCGAGGTTGAAACGCGGTGGGGCAAGTGGTAGGGAATGGTCCGATGAACCGCGTCTCTCTCCGGGCCGGCGGGGCTGGTGTCGTCCCTTTCGACCGGCGCCCGGAAGTCTACAGCGAGTGCCTGACGTGGACGCCCCGGCCGTCGCTGTGCCTCCATGGACCACGCTCCCCTCCGATCGATACCCCTCCGGTTCCTCCGGTCTGGTATGAGCACGGCCGTCTACACACGTGCTTTCGCAGTGCTTGTCACAGAAGTAATACCTGCATCGACACCGAGCTGAATCCGTGGACAAGTTTACTCTAGGTCTCTAGCCATGGAAAATCCGGGCATCTCGTTGATGAATGATGAACAGGACTACCATCGGCCCAAATTAATCACTCTGATTAATCGCTGGACAATCGAGCGCGGCCGCTAGATCTCGGGCCGATCGGCACAGCGCGGTTCATGAACGAACGAGCGGAGACGAACGTGGCGCTCCCGGGCTCCATGAGCCGGTGGAGATCCGCGTGAGCAAGCAATGGCCGGCGGGCATACGCAATCCCACGGGATCGCTGCGCACATCCTCATCGACCGATCGCTCCGTATGGACACAGTAAAGGCGTGAGAAATCCGTAGTAGCAACACATAACAAGATACAGTAGCGATCGGTTCGACCTAGGATGCAACAGCCTACGCTGGGTGTGCGTTCCAGCGTCGCGATCCACATTACGAGAAGTAGAAAATCTGCACCGCCGTCTCCATCGCAAGCCGCAAAGGGGGCACGGCAAGTTATGAACACATGTGCAGTCTCCTTCACCTGGAAATATACTGGACCATACGCACGGGAGGTACAAATTGCAAGGCTTCTTGGTGAGTCCAGCCGCCAGGAGTACAGACACGGCTCCTTCGTCTCAGAACGACCAACGTACGTACGGTGCCCCTGAAGATCGACCTGTATATAACGACGGGTCAGTATCCTCCTCCCTGAAGATCGGCTTGGATCGTGAGGCTATACGCGATCCTGGGCTGGTACAAGTATCCGGACTTCCGGAGGGAGGAGGATGCAACGGTGACGCCGGGTCGACGTAGCGGAGGAGGAGCAGATGCCCGCGATGGCAACCGGACGAGAAGGTTTCGTGCGCAGGTGAGGACATGGTGCAGTGATGCATGGTGTCGACATGACGACATTGTAGTATTGCACACACTATGTGCGCAAAGAAAACGTGTTCTCCTAAACACCAGGTATGCACACTGTTCTTTTTATTGGAATGGGTACAGTGTTGTTGATTTGTAGTCCCCCTCATCTATGCTCTCTGATACTCACCCGGATTCACAAAAAAGTGGTGCGCACGCTTTCGACATATTTTTAGTGCAAGTTTTAAAACTTTGTATGCAACTATCATTTTGGGTATTGTAAGTTGAGACTTGAAGATATTTTTCTCGGAAGTATCTCTAGAACTTTCAATAATCCATCATCCTCCATGCTGTCAGATCAGCTAGAATCAAACGGCCCAGCATCTCACTCGCGTTGCGGGATTGCAAACATGACCCGTGTGACGAGCGAAACCTGGATCATGTTGCAAACCCATGCCGAGTTCTCACATGGACACGTGTGCGGGATTGCAACATGACCTATGTTGTGACTGAAACATGGACCATGTTGCAATCCCAGGCCCACCGAGGACGCAGAGCGTCGCACCACAGGGTTGGCGGCTATCATCTTAGCGTTGTCGGAGCCGGAGCCGCCCTCACCATAGAGGTCCTTGCCGATGGTGACAGAGTAGACGACCATGGGCGCGTCAGTCGCCAGGGCCTCCTCCAGCTTGCGATGCTCGCCCTGCACACGCGTGGGGCTAGAGAGAGAGAGAGAGAGAGAGAGAGAGAGAGAGAAGGGAGGAGGGGGTGTAAGAACGGGTTTTCGGCTTGGACCAAGTTGCGATTGAAACATAAATCGCAAACCATATCGAGCTCAAAGGGAAACATGTCAAATACATTCATTTTAGGGGGTGGGGGTGTCTCATTTAAGACTTAATCAAATGATAAAAGAGGGATTCATGTGCAAGGCGGTGGACTACGCGTTCGAGGTTCCCATATAATTATCGAACGGGAAGAAATTTTAACATGCTTCCTTTTACCCCCTTTTTTCACATAGAGGTAAGAATCAAACCACTACTTAATCAAATCAATGGCTGAGATCTATTATGTACTCTTATTTTCCATATGAAAAAGAAAGATAAGAGTGTTCGCACATGAACACGTCACCGTGTACCCTCGACGCCGGGGGTGATGCACCGCAGCTCACGTCGAAGGAGACCCGTCTGGAAGCGTGGTACACAGGCAATCCAGCGGGTGCTTTTGAGGACCCGAAACCCCACACGCCCGAGAGGGACCCCGTCAGGGCGCGCAGCGGTTATGGGCTGCCCTAGGTTGACCTGATCGCCCCTAGGGCCTCAAGGTTCGCCGCCCTGCAGCAAGAAGAACAGACGAAGAATGAGGAAGAAGAAGAACTAGGGTTAAGGAGAAAAGATAAAAGATAAAAAGTGGTAGATGATTTTGTCGATTGTGTGTTGTTTCAATCGGCCGTCACCCCCAACATATATAAGAGGCGGCTGGACTTCCCGTACAAGCAAAGAATTTATCTAGGCTTTCCTTACAAGAAAATTACATCAATTCACGTCCAAAACCCTAGTCAAATTCGGACTGGTTTTATCCGAACTTTCCAAAACTATTCGGTTTAAACTGGCTGTACTTTGAGGGTCCTTTTTGTGGTGACAAACGACCTCGGATGGAGATGAGCCCAAAAGCAATCTTGACCGTTTCGACGAGACGAACAACTTTCATATTGAACGTTTTTTCATCAGAGGTCATCTCGAGGGTCAAATCGTTCGTGCAAGACAGCTAATTATTCACGCAGCATCAGACATACCCACATATGTGTCTGGTTCCGGGCGTCATATTTTTGCTCACTGGAGGGTCTCGCTGTGCGGGCTCTAACTTTTGCATATGACCTCGGATTAAGACGATCTTTATATCAAAATTGACCGTTTCGACTAGACGAATACAATTCATGTAGACCAATTTTCAATATGCAGCAGTCTTGGGGGCGTAATCAGCCGAATAGTGTTCTGAATACAAAATCTAAGTACTTTGAACACAACTTCAGCTTTAGAGATGAGACCGGATGACTATGGCACAAATATCAAAGTTTTTCCTTTTGACGATACAGAACCTTCTCACTTTGAGCACTTCTCCATTTGAGGCCATCTTAATTAAATTCTTCGCCGTGCCAAAATCTGGTGTCAACACATGCCCCCATGTTTTTCGGCAAACTTGTGTGCCGAAAAATAACTTGCACGATGCTTTTCCTAAGGACGATGTCAACACTCCATCGGCCATTTTATGTGCTTAGGACGATAAGTATATATCGGCCATTTGGATTAGCAACAAAAGTAAAGCTAATCAAACATATGATGATTTGGTAATACCCTTTCATGATGTAAGAAATTATATTGCATCCATGGTTTAAAATAAGCCCATTGAGGATAACCAATCATACCTGATGAGAAATTACATGGCATAGGCATCAACGACATTGTTGAAGAAAATGGATAATGTGTGGACCGAAGATGTTGAAACCTTCGGCTTGGTCCTTCATAGTTTTCACTCTTTTCCTTCTTCACATTTGCCGCACTCCTTGTAAAGGAAGCTTGCACATAATTCTTATTTTGAATACTTCCTTTGGGAACCCATGCCATATTCCTTTCTTCAAGTTCTTGTGCACTAAGTTTTGTAATTTCTTCTTTTGCCAATATGATAAGCCGAGTGGGCACCCTGGCTGTGATTTTGTTTGAAGCAATGGCAATTCTTGTTTTACCATGTGCACTCTCAACTTCTTTTCTTCAGATTTGGTACTTGATTGACTTGCCTCATCGCCATTAGTAGCCAATGTCAATACTTTAATTGGCTCCTTCTCATTTGAGATCAAATCTGAAGTAGCACTCTTACGGCCATCTTTTTTAACACGATAAATTTGTTTGACCACCTCTTTCTTGTTCCTTGAGCTCCGGACCGATTCCTTATGATTGAAACGGTCTTTGACATGTGATTGTTCAAATGTTGATCTTTTTGGAGCTGCATAATGTTTGTGAGATGGTCTAAAATAAGATGAAGAATGCGCCCTTGTATCATACTTGTCCCACGATGGATATGGATTTACATGATCATAGGAAGGTATCCATGGCATTGGCATTGGCGGCACAAAATATGGATATGAATATACCGCAGAATTCTCATTTTGCCAATACCAATCCTCGGGTTTGCGCCTAGGGGGTGATCTTGATGCTTTTCCATTAATTGGCCGATAAGCACTTTTCTCTTCACTCTTCTTTTGATATTTATCTAGTAATTGTGCAAAAGTGACCTTGGATTTCTTGCACTTGTGCTTATTGCGGCATTTATCTCCTTTGTCTTGACTTGCATCGATCTTTGGATTTTCTTGTTGCCCCCCAGTCCTTGGCGTCTTCATTGTATCTTCGATAGAACTCATGCCTTCAAGAATATTTTTATTTTGCTCTTGAGCAACTTTTTTACTTGAAAACTTGATCCCATCACCTGTAGTTTTTACCTTCTCATCTTTAAAGGAATCGTCTTGAAGCAGTCGATTCAAAAACCTTTTTCCATTAGGACCAATCAGAATAGACTGGTCATCCCTTGGTGTTTCAACAAATTTTAATCGTACTTTATCAATGGCCGATTTAACTATTTGACGAAACATGTTGCAATCCTCAAAATTATGCTTGGACGAATCATGCAACTTGCAATACATTCGTCCTTGGATTGATGGCTTCACATGGTGATCAAGAACTTTAATGTAATTATTTTTCAGCAAGAAATCAAATATTTGATCACACATGCTTGAATTGAAGGTATACTTCTTATTTTCTAGCCGATCTTGGTGTGCAAACGGCTTTGGAGTTGAGCAAACGAATGGTTCAGATTTAGAATCTCCCCATTCGGCTATGCATTGTGTTTTACACCCTATCTCTGATGTATTTGGATAAGATATTATATTAGCATCGGATTTTTCAAAAGAATTTGACCTTGGCTTTAAATTTCTGAAACGAAAATAGTTAGAATACACATGTCTCAGTTGAGACCAAGTGCAAGCCAAGTAAGAAACAAGCAAAGCTACCCAATTAGATATGAAATTTTGATAAAGCAATGCGGAAAACTTTGGCTGCAATAATAGGTCACTATCGGTCTTTATAAATGGCACAATAGACTGACCGATATGTTCTATAACAGTTTTATTGCTAACAAGTAAATTTCCCTTCGTCATTGATCTTTCAAAATTACTTATGAGAATTTCTCTTATAGAAGCATCAACAATAAAGCTGCGACCAAATCGGAAGATAGGTAAATCACTTGCTAGACATACCTTTTCAAACACGTTGGGAGAGCATGATGGTTGCGTTACTTGAACGATAGGTTGTTCCTCTTTCGAATAGCTCCCCAACACCTTGTCATCCTGTTTTTCTAGAATAGATTCGGCATACGTAATATTTGATTCGGTCTTTTCAATAGCCGAATTAACTTTATTATCCGAATCACCATCTTTTTTGATAATTCTATCCACACCCAATGCTTTCTCTTTTTGGCATAATCTAGCTTGGATTGCAGTAGAATTAATAGGCTTTCCCTCTTTTATTAATTCATGTAGAACAACATTGCATTCATCCCAAAAAGACGTAAGATTTTTCTTAATGACCCAATCTGGATAGAATTGCCTCCCAACACTTTTAGGCTCTTTCAGTAACGATATGTCACCGAAATTCTGTAATTGTGTTGGGGGGACATGATATGCCACGGTAGTAGGTGAAGGCATTTGTGCTCCTGTAGAAGTTTCACTTATTCGGCCATGACCATGAAGGTGGGGAGCCAAATTATGGACATCAACAGTTGCGTATGGTGCCAGAAAATTAGTAGCATGAGGTGTAGCATATGATGTTTGAGGGTAATTGGCCGAATAACTAGTAGTAGCATGGCCAATTCCCCTATCCACCGGCACGTTTGGATTAACAAACTGCAAGTTATTTGCCGATGAATAAAAAGTTGAAACACTTTGTTGCATCCTATTGGAAGTTCCTACATGGGGTATCTCAACTTGATTAACCAAACTCATCATGTTGTTCATCGGCATATAGATTTGTGGGGTTGCCGATGCATGGGAGTTGGGATACATATGTTGCATATTGCTGAAATTATATGAAGTTGAAGCATGAAGATTATTCTAAATCGGCTATTGCACAGAATTAGATACATTATTGATAAAACTAGGGCTAGCCGATACATTATGCTCATTAGGCGATCTAGCAACAACATATGCATTATTTGCATCTACATAAGTGAAGTGGGCATTCATATTACCTTTGTAGATGTCAAACCCTAGATGACGATCTCTTCGTAGCAAGAACGGGCCGGAGACCGTTCAACGCTTTGTCCCCAGCGGAGTCGCCAAAAAGTGTGTTCGCACACGAACACGTCACCGTGTACCCTCGACGCCGGGGGTGATGCACCGCAGCTCACGTCGAAGGAGACCCGTCCGGAGGCGCGGTACGTAGGCAATTCGGCAGGTGCTTTTGAGGACCCGAAACCCCACACACCCGGGAGGGACCCCGTCAGGGCGCGCGGCGGTTATGGGCTACCCTAGGTCGACCTGATCGCCCCTAGGGCCTCGAGGTTCGCCTCCCTGCAACAAGAAGAACAGACGAAGAACGAGGAAGAAGAAGAATTAGGGTTAAGGAGAAAAGATAAAAGATAAAAGTGGTAGATGATTTTGTCGATTGTGTGTTGTTTCAATCGGCCGTCAGCCCCAACATATATAAGAGGCGGCTGGACTTCCCGTACAAGCAAAGGATTTATCTAGGCTTTCCTTACAAGAAAATTACATCAATTCACGTTCAAAACCCTAGTCAAATTCAGACTGATTTTATCCGAACTTTCCAAAACTGTTCGGTTTAAACTGGCTGTATTTTGAGGGTCCTTTTTGTGGTGACAAACGACCTCAGATGGAAACGAGCCCAAAAGTAATCTTGACCGTTTTGACGAGACGAACAACTTTCATGTTGAACGTTTTTTCATCAGAGGTCATCTCGAGGGTCAAGTCGCTCATGCAAGACAGCTAATTATTCACGCAGCACATCAGACATACCCACATATGTGTTTGGTTCTGGGCGTCATATTTTTGCTCACTGGAGGGTCTCGCTATGCGAGCTCTAACTTTTGCATATGACCTCGGATTGAGACGATCTTTATATCAAAATCGACCGTTTCGATGAGACGAAGACAATTTATGTAGATCAGTTTTCAATATGGGGTAGTGTTGGGGGCGTAATCAGCCGAATAGTGTTCTGAATACAAAATCTAAGTACTTCGAACACAATTTCGGCCTTAGAGATGAGACCGGATGACTATGGCCCCAATATCAAAGTTATTCCTTTTGACGATACGGAACTTTCTCACTTTGAACACTTCTCCATTTGAGACCATCTTAATTAAGTTCTTCGCCGTGCCTTTGCGTCTGCACGACGAGAAATCCTAATCTCGTCGCCCCGAGGAGCTGACAGTAATCTACGCCGAAGCTTCGTATAATCCGTCTCAATGGACGTACTTGAGGAGGATCGACGCCCAGAAGACCGACTTAAAGAAGAAGCGCCGCCATCCGTCCAAATTCGCCCCTGTAAGGACTAAAACCCTACCTATCCACTAACCGGATCTGAAGCACCAGAAATCCCCTCCCCGTCACCGGTCGCCGAAGCGACAGGTGGAGGGAAGGCGAATCGACATGCTCGAAAGTGAAGATTGAGGATAGGAAGGCTTTTTCTAATCGCCTTGCGAGAGGGGAAGAAAAAACGGTCAACCTGGATAATTAAAAACAATAGTGCCGCCAACTCATGTGGATCATCATGTACCACTAATTAACAATTGACTGGGTCGTCCCAATGCCTTGGCAACAAGCCAGTCACAAGTCAATTGGGTCATACCTCCGGGAACAATATTTGTTTTTTTAAATGGATCAGATCTATTATAAAACTTCACCAGACATATAAAGCATCTCAAACATAATAAAAATCACATCAAATTTCAAGACTACTACTGCCACCAGAACGAGCCATCAATGCGCCGCTGACGTTGCTCTGCCGCTGGAGCCAACTTGACCTTGTCGATGACAATCGGAAAGTCTTCATGCACGTGCTCCTAAGGACCAGTGCCCTTAAGCCGCAGTCGACACCATTTTTTTTGAAACGAGGCAAAAGATTTGCCATTTTCATTGATTAAGAGAGAAGGTTTACAGTTTAAGGCCGGAGGCCAAGATACAACACATCACTCTCGCGGCATAATGTTACTCAAATATTTTGCTCCAGCAAAGCTCCAAAGCGAGCACTCCTCTTTGATCTTAGCGACCAACACTCCCACCGGAACTGCAGTGCTGTGGAAAACTCGAGCATTTCGTTCCTTCCATATTTCTCAAGAGATGAGCATCATTAGCGAGATAAGCGGCCTTCTCGATGGAGTTTGCTTTGTGGCATTCTGAGTCCACCAATCCTTAACTGAGTCCAGAACAATCCACTCATTAGGCCGAACATCAAGCGCAAGCCAACCTTTGATCATGCCCCTGACTCAAATGGTATACAGACATTGGAAAAGGAGGTGGGCCGCCGATTCCGGAACTTGTTGGCATAGCAGACATCGACTACAATTCGGCCACCCACGGTGGTTGAGGGAGTCCGGACGTTGGTGCCATTGGTGCTTTCATTGGATCATCTCATGGTACTAAAAAGAATCAGATAGTCGACTGTTCGGACGCCAAAGCCCTAACAGCTTTTAAGCACAATGTTCGAGACGAATGGCTTGCCAGACACCTCGTCCAAGAAAAGCCAAGAACAATGACCGCATTAACAAGCCTCATGACCCGCTTTTGCGCAGGAGAGGACAGCTGGTTGGCAAGATGTAGCACCAGTGACCCAAGTGTTGGAGAACGTTGCAGAAAACAAAAATTTTCCTACTCGTTTCACCAAGATCCATCTAGGAGTTCATCTAGCAACGAGTGATTAGATGCATCTACGTACCTTGTAGATCGCGAGCGGAAGCGTTCAAAGAACGGGGATGATGTAGTCGAACACGACGTGATTCAAATCACCGATGATCAAGCACCGAACGGACGGTGCCTCCGCGTTCAACACACGTACGGAACGGATGACGTCTCCTCCTTTCTTGATCCAGCAAGGGGGGAAGAGAGGTTGATGAAGATCCAGCAGCACGACGGCGTGGTGGTGGATGCAGGGCGTCACAGTAGCAGGGCTTCGCCTATACTACGAGAGAGAGACGTAACGGGGAGAGAGGAAGCACCAAAGGCTGAGGTATGAAATCCCTCCTCTCCCCCACTATATATAGGAGGGCCAAGGGGGGGTGGTGCGCAGCCTAGGAGATCCAATCTCCTAGGTGCGGCGGCCAGGGGAGGGTTTCCCTCCCCCCCAAGGCACCTCGGGGTGCCTTCCACCACTTGGACTCCTCCGTGGTGGAAACCCTAGGCGCATGGGCCTAGTAGGGCTGGTGCCCTTGGCCCATGAAGGCCAAGGCGCACCCCCTACAGCCCATGTGGCCCCCCCGGGACAGGTGGCCCCACCAGGTGGGCCCCCGGGACCCCTCCGGTGGTCCCGGTACAATACCGATAACCCCGAAACTTGTCCCGATGGTCGAAACAGCACTTCCTATATATAATTCTTTACCTCCGGACCATTCTGGAACTCCTCGTGACGTCCGGGATCTCATCCTGGACTCCGAACAACATTCGGGTTACTGCATACACATATCTTCATAACCCTAGCGTCACCGAACCTTAAGTGTGTAGACCCTACGGGTTCGGGAGACAAGCAGACATGACCGAGACGACTCTCCAGTCAATAACCAACAGCGGGATCTGGATACCCATGATGGCTCCCACATGCTCCACGATGATCTCATCGGATGAACCACGATGTCGAGGATTAATCAACCCCGTATACAATTCCCTTTGTCAATCGGTATGTTACTTGCCCGAGACTCGATCGTCGGTATCCCAATACCTTGTTCAGTCTCGTTACCGGCAAGTCACTTTACTCGTCCCGTAATGCATGATCCCGTGATCAACCACTTGGTCACCTTGAGCTCATAATGATGATGCATTACCGAGTGGGCCCAGTGATACCTCTCCGTTATATGGAGTGACAAATCCCAGTCTCGATCCGTGTCAACCCAACAGACACTTTCGGAGATACCTGTAATGCACCTTTATAGTCACCCAGTTACGTTGTGACGTTTGATACACCCAAAGCACTCCTACGGTATCCGGGAATTACACGATCTCATGGTCAAAGGAAAAGATACTTGACATTGGAAAAGCTCTAGCAAACGAACTACATGATCTTTGTGCTATGCTTAGGATTGGGTCTTGTCCATCACATCATTCTCCTAATGATGTGATCCCGTTATCAATGACATCCAATGTCCATAGCCAGGAAATCATGACTATCTGTTGATCAACGAGCTAGTCAACTAGAGGCTTACTAGGGACATATTATGGTCTATGTATTCACACGTGTATTACGATTTCCGGATAATACAGTTATAGCATGAATAAAGACAATTATCATGAACAAAGAAATATAATAATAATGCTTTTATTATTGCCTCTAGGGCATATTTCCAACACCAAGTACATCCGAAGTTAGGGATGGAAACGGAAAACCCCGACGCAACAAGGACCAGCGCCGGAATAAGGGAAATAGCCCAAAGAGCACGGCGGTCAACGCCGGATTCAAAAGCTCGCGGCAGAATCAGAGAAAGCCATCCCTCAAGGATAACAGGGACGAGCTATCCAACTTAAACAAAATCTTGGACAAGATATGTCAAATACACAGTACTCCCGGGAAGCCTGCGAACCATACGCATAGAGATTGTTGGGTTTTCAAGCAAGCCGGCAAACTCAACGCCGAACACAAGGGGCTCGACACACCAAGTGAGGACGACGACGAACCCCACAAGCAGAGCACCAGAAAACAAAAGGATTTCCCACAAGAAGTCAAAACAGTACACTTACTTCACGTGACGAACAGAACGGCGCCACCAGAGATACGCGCCATACGACCTATCCCAAAGGAGTCTCGCCAATGGTTGTTAAAACCGATCACCTTCAACCATCAGGATTACTCTAGAAGTATCCGGAACGCAGGCTGGACTGCCTTGGTATTAGATCCAATAATCGGCGGACTCCATTTTACAAATGTCCTGATGGACGGCGGCAGTGATCTAAACCTGTTATACCAGGACACAATCCGCAACATGGGGATAGACCCAACCAAAATTTGCCATAGAAAAACCTCCTTTCAAGGGGTAACGCCAGGCCCGGATGCCCGTTGCATGGGTTCTCTCCGGCTAGAAGTTATGTTCGGCTCCCCCGATAACTTCCGTTGCGAACAGCTAACCTTCCACATCGCCCCATTCTCAAGTAGCTATCAAGCACTGCTGGGACGTGAAGCTTTCACCCGCTTTAACGCAATACCGCATTATGCATCTCTTACGCTTAAGATGCCCGGTCCACGAGGCATCATCTCATTAAAGGGAAAACATTGAGTGTTCCTCCCGCGCGGAAAATAGTGCGGCTGCCTTGACAGCCCCACAATAAAGCGGCTTCACCAGCCAAAGCATCTAAACAGGTCGTCAAGACCACGGACACGGCTAGACGAGTCCGGCATAAACATACAATTGATAAAGGCTTAATAACCGTATACCCTTGCGCTAGGGGCTCCGCGCATATAAAACAAGAGACAATAAAGCTCAATTTTACCCATTTCGATTTATACTTTGTTTATTTAGTATAACTCATGTTCGGCACGATCTTTCTTTAACTAAGTTCCTCTCTTTTACAGATGAACAACGTGCTACGCCCATCCAGGATACGGCACAACGGAGACACAGGCGCAGACATGCAGCAGGGAGCCGTTCCAAGGATTCTTTTCAGATTAAGACCCTGCGTAAACCTTTTTTACTGTCTCTTGTTGATACACATCCCCTGGTTTCTTGGTATAACCAAGGAGGAGGCTGGCGTTTTGGCATGTGGCCACGTCAGAGTTTTGCGCGTACCTGGACACTAGGGGCTTATTACTAAGGACGTTATCCCGCCCGCCCTCATAAAGACTGAATACCTTAGGGAGTGTTCGGCGTCGCGAGTTTGGCCTTATATGCATCAGCTCCGAATCATGTCTTTGGTCAAATGTTGGGTTTGCCCGGCTCCTGTGTTTTGCTGCCTTATGTTCCGCTCTATTGGCTAAGGCGGCACCAGGAGAACTACTGCGATTGTGCCCCGGTTCGGCCAGGCGAGCACCTCAGTAGAGAAAGCCGAAAACTGACTGTCATGATATAGCGTGAGACTGGTCAACCACTCGATGACTTACCGGAATCTTTAGGATTCCTCCGCATTAACGAAGGGCCGTTTCCCGGCCATGGCACATACGCGCCCCAAGTTCGGGCGAGCGCAGGCGCCACCAGGGGCTATATAAGTAGCCTCAATGTCAAACTCCTATGGCTAAGTGAAAGTGATAAAGCATCATAGTCCGATTGCCTAGTTCGCTGCGCTATCACCTCCTTTGTACGACCAAGACGTTGGATAAAGTGTGAAAATGCGCCTTCTGCGAACACCCCCGCATTATGTGCGTGGGGGTTGAAGCCGACGACTGCCATCTTTCAAATTATATACACATATATGTTAAACAGCCGCACAGGAGGTATTCCAATACTTGCAGGCACAAGTATAAAAAGCTTCTACAATTTATCAAAATATTGTTTTACAATAATACATGCTATTCGAATATAGTATCCTTCGAGCACTGCGTCTCTATTAAACGAGCGCCTTGCAGAACTTCCTGAAAATAGCGCTCGGCTTCCATCCGAGTCTGGGGATGCAACAGCGGTGGCTTCCATTTCCGCCCAGTATGTCTTGACACGGGCAAGAGCCATCCGCGCACCCTCCATGCACGCTGACCTCTTCATCGCATTGATATGCGGCGCCGCACCAAGGAACTACTGCACCAAGTTTGAAATAATTTTTCGGCTCTGGCCTCTCTGGCCACAGATGATTCATGACATAGTTCATGGCGAGTCCGGACAACCTATTTAGCTCGACCCATTCGGCCAAACGATCGGCTAATGACAGTGGACGCCCTGGATTGTGGAACTGCGACCAGAAGAGCTTTTCCACTTCGCGATCTTCTTGATCTTGGAAGTGTTCGGCCGCATCTGTGGCACTCGCTGCTAAATCCAGATAGGTGTCCGCCGTACTCCACATCTGGTCTAACGGAGCATGTTTAGGATCACAGAACTTCCTCCGCAGCATAAAGGGCTTTTCAGCCGCGATCTCTCCGGCCTGACGCAGCTCCTCCTTCATAGCTCTCATCGCAGAGCGAGCATCCTTGGCATCGGCAACGGCCTTCTTCAGGTTCGTCCGTTCCGCCTGATCTTCTTTTTCAAGAAGCTTGCAACGGTCAGCAACCTTCTTCAGCCTCACGGCCATCTCGGCCATTTCCTTCTTGCTTCGGCAGTGAGCAGCCTGTTCGGCTTTCAGCTCTTCAATTGCCTTTCCGGCAGCCGCATCACTTTTCCTGGCTTGCTCCTTGGCTCGGGCAAGTTCTGCCTGAAGATTCTCCATGGCAGCAGCACCATCTGCATCAAGCGCACACATTGTAAGATACTGGCATAAAGCTCCTCTTACCAGGCACCACCGACGAAATTACATACCTTGTGCCTTGTCAAGCCGCTTGTGGACAAGCGCGATGTCGGTATCTGCCACATCAAGTTGCCGCTTTAGCTCGGCAAATCCATCAGTCCGACTGGCCACCGGACACTTCGCCACCTACGTATAAAGGCGGCATATTAGACCTGGGATTATGATCCTCTGTGCGCCGTCACTTTTGACAACACACAGAGTCTCAGGGGCTACTATCTACACAGGGCGCATCTTATTTATGCACAGCTGTCCAAAAAGGGTACATTATTTCGCGTACCTCAAAACCTGTCAGTAAACTCTTGACGGCCTCGTGCAATCCGCTCTCCGCGGATGAAATCCTCTCAATCACCGTACCCATCAATGCACGGTGCTCCTCTGAGATGGATGCTCGCCCTAGCAGATCCTTCAGCTCCTCCGACCGCGCACCAGACGGCGCCGGACTCGTCTGATGGCCCTTTGCGAAGGCCGGACACGGAGGGCTTTGGGGGGCCATATGACTACCTTCTGGCCCCGCCGGATTTGGAGAAACCCTCCGCGACGATACCTCAGGGTCGCCCGCCTCGCAAGGCGGTACGGCAGGGGGAGGCGTTCCGCTCTCCATCATCTCCGGAAGAAGATCCCCCGAAGACGAGCTCTACTGAGAAGGGCTAAGGTCCAAGCTACAAGGTAAATTTTCGATTACTTTTCTCAGATATAAAGCAGGGATTTCTCTCGTTTATTAAAAAGAAAACTCCTCTCTACTTACGGCTCGGTGGAGGGCTGATCCCCTTGAGGGCATAATTCGGCCGAAGTAGCCCCCAGCACAGGACCCTCTGGCAAAGATTTCTTCCCCCGCTTTAAGGCCATGGTCTCCGGGTCTTCAGAGGCGGTCCTCTTCTTCCCCTGAGGAGAGGAATTTTCGATTCCTCCCTTCCAGACAACCTCCTTTGAGAAGGCCGTAGCTTCCTTGTCCCCTCCCTCGCTTCCCTTTGAAGGCACAACCTCCAACATCCTGACTAGCACGGGACCCGGCGTGGTCTCGGGGAGGGGGGCCGGACACCTGATTAGCTTTGCTTTCGCTACCCACTCCTGTTTAAAGGACAACTCTTTTAGGGGCAATTTTATGATAAATATACGGATAGCGAGTCCGGGCACAAGGCTACTTACTTGAGTATCCGGACGATTGCAGCTCAGACCTGCGTCCTCCGTAGAATCCGGACACACTACTTGTGGTCCGAAGAACAATTTGTACATCTCCACGGGCGTCATGCCAAGAAAATGTTGGAGAACTTGTGGTCCCTCTGGGTTGAACTCCCACAGGCGGAGGGGGCGACGTTTGCAGGGCAGAACTCGGCGAATTAACATAACCTGCGTCACCACGACTAGACTAATGTCTCTTTCTAGGAGATCTCGAATGTGGCCCTGCAACAGGGGCACGTCCTTTGCCGGCCCCCAGTCCAGCCCCGTATTGACTCATGACGCCAGTCGTGGCGGGGGACCCGAGCGAAAGGCAGGTGGCGCCACCCACTTAGGGGCCCTGGGAGCGGTAATATAAAACCACTCTTGTTGCCATAAGCTGGACTCCTCTTGAAAAGAGCCCTTGGGCCATGGAGTACCAGCATTCTTGCTTATAAAAGCACCTCCACACTCTGCGTGCCCTCCCTCGATCATCTTCGGCTCTAATTTGAAGGTCTTGAGCCATAGTCCGAAGTGAGAAGTGATACGGAGGAAGGCTTCACACACGACGATGAATGAGGAAATATGGAGGATGGACTCCGGGGCTAAGCCGTGAAATTCCAGCCCATAATAATACATGAGCCCCCTCACGAAGGGATCCGTCGGGAAGCCTAGCCCCCAAAGGAAGTGAGACATGAACACCACACTCTCACCGGGCTTGGGAGTGGGAATGACCTGCCCTTGAGCAGGCAGCCTATGCGAGATTTCGCCGGTCAAGAACCTGGCCTCTCTCAACTTCAGCACGTCCTCCTCTGTGACGGAGGAGGGCATCCATTGGCCTCGAAGGTCAGAACCGGACATTGTCGAAGGTCCGAAGCGCCTGAAATCTGGAACCTTGGGTGTTGGAACTCGAGGCGAAGGGCGAACTCGTTTGAGATTGAAAGAAAGGAGTAAGGCCTTGGTCTCTTTATAAGAGGTTGAATACCAAGGGCCTTCCCCGTGACCGTTTGGGACTCGCCTTTGATCGAGAAAATATACCAACGGGTACGGTTGGGTTACCCACGCCCGTATTGATGAGAATCCCGGAATAAGGGGACATGATCTCTGCTTTAACAAGACGTGCCAAGGAAACTGCCTCGCTAAACGCGCTGAGGTGGGACAATAAAACGATTTGAATAAAGACTTGGCCGTGGTGTGATGTCATGCTACGGAATACGTCAGCAGATTAGATTTGTGTAAATATTATTCTCTCTATGGCAATATGTGGAAACTTATTTTGCAGAGCCGGACACTACCTTTGTGTTCAAAATCTTCTATGAAGTACTTGGAGGAGGAACCCGCCTTGCAATGCCGAAGACAATCCGCGCGCCAGACTCGTTGTCATTAAAGCCTAGTTTAGGGGCTACTGAGGGAGTCCTGGATTAGGGGGTGTTCGGATGGCCGGACTATACCTTTGGCCGGACTCATGTACTATGAAGATACAAGATTGAAGACTTCGTCCCGTGTCCGGAAGGGACTTTCCTTGGTGTGGAAGGCAAGCTTGGCGATACGGATATGTAGATCTCCTACCATTGTAACCGACTCTGTGTAACCCTAGCCCTCTCCGGTGTCTATATAAACCGAAGAGTTTTAGTCCGTAGGACGAACAACAATCATACCATAGGCTAGCTTCTAGGGTTTAGCCTCTCTGATCTCGTGGTAGATCTACTCTTGTATTACCCATATCATCAATATCAATCAAGCAGGACGTAGGGTTTTACCTCCATCAAGAGGGCCCGAACCTGGGTAAAACATCGTGTCCCCTGCCTCCTGTTACCATCCGGCCTAGACGCATAGTTCGGGACCCCCTACCTGAGATCCGCCGGTTTTGACACCGACAGCAGTGGAGTCTGTCAGCCGTCCAAATTCTGTTATTGATAACAAGCCAAGCGAAAAACTTACACTTTGGGGGCGCCCAGTTCTTCCACACATTTTGATTCATATCCGTGTCCACCAAGCCAAGAAACTGAGCCCTTTATGCCGAGGCTGTGGAATAGTGGCCATTGGTAGTGAGTTTCCAAGTGATGGAATCTGGCATGTCTGGGTTTAACTGAATGTGGGTGAGTCTATCACAAAGCGCAGCAAACTGGATGATGTGCTCAGAGGTAATGCCCGAGGCAACATTCACCTGGGAGATCCAGAAGCCATTGAGCAATGCCTTATGAACGGAAGAGTTCTTCTTTTTGGAGATGTCCTAAATTCTGGGAGCAATATCTTTGGGCCTGATGCCATCTAGCCAAGCTGACTCCTAGAAAGAGGCACGAAGACCATCGCCCACCTGAACCTTGGAGGCCGATGCAAATATGTTTTGATCATTCTTGTCACAAGGGGTGTCCAAGCCTGACCGATGCATGATCGGGTCCTGCCAGTCAAACCACAACCAACGGAGACGAAGAGCAACCGCAAACTTCTGAAGATTTAGGATCCCAAGACCACCATGCAACTTTGACTTGCAAACTTGATCTCAGTTGACCTTACATTTCCCACCCGTGACCTTTTCGCAACCAGCCCAGAGATAAGCACGCCGAAGGGCATCGATCTTTTTCATAACTTCAACCGAAAGATTTAGATCGTCATGTAGAAAATGGCGATGGCCATGATGACCGACTTAACAAGAACCATCCTTCCAGGGGCTGCAACATGCTTTCCCATTCAAGGAGTGAGCTGGGCCGCAATCTTGTCCTCTAGAGGCTGAAAGTGAATTCTCTTTAGGCACTTCACAATCAATGGTAATCCAAGATATATACTTCACCGGGAAGGTGGATCGTTGAGCCAGAAAAGATTGAAGAATATCCGAAAGGTCCACATTGTCGCATCTAATTGGGGCGACCAAGCTTTTGGAGCAATTTGTCATCAAGCCCGAAATATCTCCAAAGCTCTTAAGGGTAGCAGCAAAGAAATTGACGTCCTCCTTAAGTGGGGCAATGAAAACAACAACATCATCTACGTAAAGTGAAGCCCGGATTGGCATAGCATGTCTGCCAATAGGATGAAGGTGACCTTGCGAAGTGGCCTTCTCCAGGATGTAATGTAATGGATCAATGGCGAACACAAAGAGAAGGGGGATAGAGGGTCCCCTTGTCTGAGCCCACGTCCAAGTCTGAAGGGGTCGCCCTACACACCATTGAGCAGAACGCGCGACGAGGCTGTAGACAAGAGGGCAGACACCCAACCACGGAACCGGGGTGGGAAACCAAGATGGTTCAGCAAGTCCAGGAGATAGTCCCACCGCACCGAATCAAACGCTTTCTTGATGTCGAGCGTGAACAAAAGAGCCGGGGTCTTGTTGCGGTGCAAGCGTCTGGCAAGGTTGCGCACGTACATGAAATTGTCATGGATACATCTCTTCTTGATGAAAGCACTTTGAGCTTGAGATACCAGATCGTTAATATGAGGTGCCAGCCTTTTGGACATCATCTTAGCAATGATCTTTGCAATGGCATGAATTAGGCTTATAGGGAGGAAGTCGGAAATATCCTCAGCACCATCCTTCTTCGGAATGAGAGCAACATCAGCCGAGTTCAACTAGTGAAGGTGAGCAGTCTGTAGATTGGAGAAATGATTGACTGCCAACATGATGCCTGGCTTGATTGTGTTCCAACACACTTTGAAGAAAGTGGTCGTGAAGCCATCCAGTCCGGGTGCGTTGTCTCCCGACAATTCAAACACCGCAGCTTTGACCTCCTCCTCAGTGAATGCCTCATCCAAGCCTTGTAAATTGCAATTAGGAGTTGACAACAATCCCCAACTGACGTCAATGTTACGAGCATGGCCTTTTTTTGGCTATGTTCTTGAAGTGGTTGTGAACAATCTTCTCTTTGTCTTTGTGTGAGGTGACCCAACCCCTATTGTGTTTGAGGCGATGAATGAAGTTTTTCCTCCTCCGGTGATTGACACGGAGGTGGAAATAACGGGTGTTGGCGTCTCCTTCTTTGAGGTTTGTGATCCTCGAGTTTTGTCTTTTTCTAGATTTTTCGAGCACCGCCAAGCTAATGATCCTTCTTTTTAATCTTTTCTGAAGGTCCCTTTCCTCTAGGCTTAGCTCTCTTTGTTCTTGCGCCAGGTCAAGGCGAAGGATGACCTCAAGAGCCATGTGGAGCTGGACCTTGGAGTTCGAGAAAAGGGTCTTGCTCCAGGAGCGCAGTTTTTGGCATGTTCTCTTTAGCTTGTGGAACAACCGCTGATATGGTTCGACATGACAAGAAATTTCAGTCCATGCCTCGGAGACGACTCGTTGGAACCCTGGCATCTTTGTCCAGTAATTTTCAAAACGGAAGGATTTAGGCTTATTTTGTCCGACATCATTAGCAAGTAGAAGTGGGCAATGGTCCGAAAGTGATGAGGAGAGGGCATGCAGAATGTGTGTGGCAAACTCGATGTCCTAGTCTTCATTGCAAAAGAAGCTATCTAGCTTGCTCATCGTCGGGTTACTTTGTTCATTGCTCCAAGTAAATTTCTTGTTTTGCATGTGTATCTCCTTGAGCTCACATGTGTTGAAGGCGTTGCGGAACCGCACGAGATGGCTACGGTCTACATTGGCTCGGTTTTTGTCCCTGGCACAATAGATTTGATTGAGATCACCATTTACTAGCCATTTGGTTCGAGGCGGAGGGTTTTCTGAAGTCACCTCAAGATAGAAAGCATCCTTGTTAATGCTACGGGTTGGTCCATACATTGTGGTTAGCTTAAAAGTTTTGTCGTCGCCATAGTTGTTGATGGCCACTGTCGCAGAGAGGAAGTAGACACCAATTTGCACATTTGTCAGCATGACCGCAGAGTCATCCCATAGCAGCAAAATGCCACCTTTTGTACCATCAGCGGCCTTTGGGCAAAACTCTTTAGGTGCTGTCCACCTAGATACGCCGCTAAGAAGGGGTCAACAGATTGAGGCCTCTTTTGGTTCATAGGATAGGATTATCGTGGGAATAGGAATTTTGTAGGAAATGAGATGACATGTATCTCAAATCCTATGAGTAGGAATAGGAAACGAGATGTCATTTGGTTGACACCAAAGGAATTTTTCCATTGAGTCTAGGCTCATTTTTATTTTCCTATAAAACGTGGAGGATAGGAACCAATCCTATGTACGAATAAGAATCCATTCCTATGAACCAAAGGGCTCTAAAGAAAAAATCCTATAAGAAATCCTATCCTCTAGAATTCCTATGGAATTTCTCCAAACCAAAGGAGGCCTGAAGCTTTGACTCTTGGATGCATACGAGTTGACAGGAGGAAGAAGCAATGGTTTCATGGACGGTAGCGCGACGATCTGGGCAGTTTAACCCACATACATTCCAGCATAGGATTGATAGATTTGTGTCTAACATAACAACACATGGGACACCTCTGGACTAACATCACCAGGACTAACACAATAGCCATGACAAGCTAGACACGAACAGATCATCTCTGGTCTCGCCCGAACCAACATGAACAACGCACAGGTGCCACTGCAAACAGGCGTACATACATGACTTGGTCGATCTAACATGGGAAACTAGACTACATCTTGGTCAGAGCAGCGGTGCTCAGGCTTCACCTAAGTGGGCGCGCTCATGTCAGGGCCTCCCTCTCCGCCGTGCTGCACAAGGGCATCGTCAACAGTTGTGGCAAGATCACATTCTAGCATAAAAAGAGCACGCAATGCAACAATAGTGATGTCCGGCAAGCGCCCCTGAAACATGTCAGCGAACTTGGTGATGGCCGCTTCTGTGACTTGCCCCTCTTCAGAAATGATGCCCATGCGACGACAAAGCAGTTGTTCAGCAAGCTTGGCGATGGGAATGGCTCTCTTCTTTGCCTGTATGCGAGGGCTGCACCGGGGAAGCTAGAAGCCAGAGACCCTAGCCAAGGTTTTGCATCTCGCTGTTGGCCTTCTAGGCGGCGTCGATCTCGGAGATGGACAGGGAAGCAGCGCTGGCATGCGAGGAATGAACAGTGGGGTTGCATCTCCTTCTTCAGTTGCATCACCTGCCAGTTGTTCCAGAATGGCATCTCCATGTTGAAGCTCTTCACGGTCATCTTCATCAACATCAGCCAACACAGGAGAGGCCCCCAACCTGACCATAGATGAACAGGGAGGAGGTGTGTTCTGCATCACTTCAGGGGGCAAGTCCTCAGGAGCTAACATAGTGGCATCTCCATGTTGAGGCTCTTCACAGTCATCTTCATAGACAACAGCCAACACAGGAGAGGCCCCCAACCTGACCAAAGATGAACAGGGAGGAGGTGTATTCTGCATCACTTCAGGGGGCAGGTCCTCAAGTGCTGGGGGGTTCCAAAGCAACGGAGTAGAGGTCGTGCTCGCTTCATGCGCCTCCAACGTGAGAGACGACTGCACCTTGGGGGCCAGGCAAGCAGCGCGGCGCAACCAGGACAGAATTGGGGAGGCCGGGGTGATCTCAACAATGTCTCTGGAAGTTGTACATGGAGACGACGGAGGAGAGCGGCCGCACAATCCCTCAGAGACGACAACAACAACAAGTCTTGGAGAGCGGTCTTGTGGGCGGTGTCGAGCATGGCGACCCGAAGCCGGGATCACCTCACCAGATGCTAACCGCTGAACGCGGCAGGGATTGATCTCTTGCGGCCGTCCGAGGAGTCCAAGTCAGTACGGCGACGACGCCCATCCCTGCGGTCTTTATGCCGACCATCTCTCCTATCACAGTCGCCGCGGCAGGATTCGCCACGGCCTTCATCTGGCCGACGCGGCGGGGCACGGGATCGGCTACGGAAGAAGCGGTCCCTCCAGGAGGAGGCTTGCCTGTCCTCGTCTCGACCATGCCGGTCCTCCCGGTCGCGGTCGTCGTCCTCATTACGGTGATGGTGGTCGTTGTCGTCCCGGCGTTGCGGAGCCGGCTCCTGTCTGTCATAGAGACGCGACTCACCGTCAACCACACCCAGCCTAATAGTGAAGGGCTGCGTACGTGGCCGGCGAGGAATCCGCCCCGAGGCGTCAGGCATGTAATCCTCGAGGAGGTCCAACCCTTGCATTGATGTGAAGTACCTGACACCAAATCTCGTCACATGATAAGAAACACTAACCTCATCACCCCAAGGAGATGGTACGAATCTACACCAGCACTTCGTCTACTACGTCTAAACGGATGAATTAGAGTAGGATCAGAGCCTAGAAGACAAATTCAATGAAGAAACGTTGCCATACGTCCGAGCGTCACACATGCAAGGACTAAGAAAACATTAGCCTATAATAATCTAATAACAGGAGGTAAGACACCAAGATTTCCCTTCCCGCCATCGCCGGCCGAAGCCACAGGTAGAGGGGAGGCGAATCCACATACTTACCGGTGAAGTCTAGAGGAAAAAGTTTGCCCTAGCCACCTACGCTAGGGGAGGAAAACGAGATGTCCAGGAACGACATATACTTCTTCCTTGGGTCATTGATTTGTGAATCGAAATCACTTGTTCATGACGACCGAAATACAACGGTCGACATATACTACAGTACACTCTATACATCTGAGAACGACGGCCCATATCAATTTCCCATTAATTCGGAATACGTAAATTTGCCGCTAAAGCGAGCGTGCACTCATTATTGCTTCCGCTCTCGCTGTGTTCAGTGATCACCAGCAGCAGCTCCGTATATAAAAGAGGGCCGAGCAGAAGAAATTTCACACACCACATCTCCGTTGCTAGTTGCGTCCAGCACTGAGGAGTGAGGCTGCCACGCCCATTCGCTAGCTAGCTAGAGACCCACAGTACAAACAATAATAGAGCAACTGAGCACACCAGGACTACACAGTCGGTTAAGCACTGTGAGAGTGAGCTAGGTTCAGGTCACCACACACGCCTCATCTCCAAGCCATGAGCAGCACGGACGCGGACGCCGTGCCGGTGGCCGTGGCGCCGGCGAAGCGCCCTCCCATCAACAAGTACGCCTTCGCCTGCGCCCTCCTCGCCTCCATGAACTCCGTCCTCCTCGGATACGGTACGCCGCAACGTGCATTCTCAGCTATAGATCTTGCTCACCACCGTGCTGCATGAAGGCCGATGCTGTGGATAACACGTACGTTAACTTGTTTGATGTGTGCGAGCAGACATCTCGGTGATGAGCGGCGCGCAGCTGTTCATGAAGGAGGACCTGAAGATCACGGACACGCAGATCGAGATCCTGGCCGGCATCATCAGCATCTACTCGCTGCTGGGGTCGCTCATGGCGGGGCTGACCTCCGACTGGCTGGGCCGGCGCTACACCATGGTGCTGGCGGCCGCCATCTTCTTCACGGGCGCCCTCCTCATGGGCCTCGCCCCCAACTACGCCTTCCTCATGGCTGGCCGCTTCGTCGCCGGCATCGGCGTCGGCTACGCGCTCATGATCGCCCCCGTCTACACCGCCGAGGTGGCCCCCACCTCCTCCCGCGGCTTCCTCACCACCTTCCCGGAGGTCTTCAACAACTTCGGCATCCTCCTCGGCTACGTCTCCAACTTCGCCTTCGCGCGCCTCCCCGTGCACCTCAGCTGGCGCGCCATGTTCCTCGTCGGCGCCGTGCCGCCGGTCTTCCTCGGCTTCGCCGTCCTCGCCATGCCGGAGTCCCCCCGGTGGCTGGTCATGCGGGGCCGGATCGAGGACGCGCGGCGTGTGCTGCTGAGGACCTCCGATTCGCCCGAGGAGGCCGAGGAACGGCTCCTGGACATCAAGAAGGTCGTCGGCATCCCCGCGGACGCCACGGACGCCGATGATGTCGTCGCCATCGTGCGCGCGAACGAGGCCGCGCGCGGGCAGGGGGTGTGGAAGGAGCTGCTGATCAACCCGAGCCGGCCCGTGCGCCGCATGCTCGTCGCCGGCCTCGGGCTCATGTTCATCCAGCAGGCCACGGGCGTGGACTGCGTGGTGATGTACAGCCCGCGGGTGTTCGAGAAGGCCGGGATGAAGAACAGGACTAACTCGCTGGGGGCGTCCATGGCGGTGGGCGCGTGCAAGACCTTCTTCATCCCGATCGCGACGCTCCTCCTCGACCGGGTCGGCAGGAGGCCGCTGCTGCTGGCCAGCGGCGGCGGGATGGCCATCTTCCTCTTCACGCTCGCCACGTCCCTGCTCATGCTCGACCGGCGGCCGGAGTCGGAGGCGAAGGCGCTGGGCGCGGTGAGCATCGTGGCCATGCTGTCGTTCGTGGCGTCGTTCGCGTCGGGACTGGGCCCCGTGGCGTGGGTGTACTGCTCGGAGATCTACCCGCTGCGGCTGCGCGCGCAGGCGGCTGCCATCGGCACGGGCCTGAACCGGCTCATGGGCGGGGCCACCACCATGTCCTTCCTGTCGCTCAGCGAGGCCATCACCATCGCCGGGAGCTTCTACCTGTACGCCTGCGTGGCGGCCGCCGGGTGGGTGTTCATGTACTTCTTCCTGCCGGAGACGATGGGCCAGAGCCTGGAGGACACCGGGAAGCTCTTCGGCAAGGACATGGACGACGGCGACACCGACGACGGCGCCGTCGTGCACCACGAGCGCAAGAGGTCCACCGAGCTGATCACTCAGCAGTAACCCCGAGTAACCTACGCCGTACGTCCGTACACATGTCGTGTGCTTGTGTTGTGTGTGGTGTGGCCTGTGTCCAAAGCTATCTTGGACGTGAATCTCTAGATTCTGGACACGTTGGTCAGATTTACAGACTTTAGGACGTAGGGAAGGACACCCAGCGCTCTACGGGGAGGAAGATCACATGATATTCCGCACGCGTGATGAATCCACGTAGAAAGGTCCGGTTCACCGGCCGTCGCGCTGCTTGCCGTGGCGCGCACTGCGCAGCTTGTGACAGATCTTTTTCACCGAGGTGGCAGTGATACTGTACGAGTGTGTATGGGGTAGCATTTCTGGTATGTACAGGCTTGTGTTATATATATGACCGAGTCATCTCTGATCTTTAGTTGCATATATATTTTTCATCTCTGTGCTTCTTCTAAACTGAATAAACTTTTTAGAAGTCTATTCAGACGTAAGAAAAATTCCTGACAACTTCGGATTAGCTAAACCGGTGTACATTACCATGACGACAAACTAATATTGTCGTAAATTCGGTCTAAATTTTACACTAATAAGTTCAGTTTGTAATAATTTGAGTAGTATAGAAGTCATCCCCCCTATGATTACTCTTTTGGCCCACTAATGAATGGGTGATGAGTTGTTTCATTCGAAATAATTGTCCTTATAGAACTGTTTATATGTGCCTACCAAATCCAGACAAATGTTGAAGTTCAAGTTTGAGCTACCTTGTCGAAACGAAAGCTCTCTTGTCGACCTTTGTACACGTGCAACTTGAAGAAAAAGAAAAACATGATGTTTTGTTTCTTTCGGGAAATGATGTGTGAAGTATGTGACGTAGTTTTCACTTGCGCAAAAGGGAAAACAAGAGAACAGTTCGTATCGTCTGAACATGTAACCGTTTGTGCTCATATATAATGTAAGTATGTGTAACAGTGTAAGGGCGTATATACTGTTAATATCTTAGGTGAGCCACATAGGATAAATGTTGAGGTTAAGCAGAGAGAAATTAGAAAGAAGGTTTGTGTCTTATTCATCAAAAAGATCATTGAATTAGGAATGGTTTTCTTTTCCCTCTCCCAAGGCGACTAGGGAAAGCTTTCCTCCCCTTATCTCTGTCGGCGAGCCGATGGATTCGCCTCCCCTCTGGTTGCCACTTCGACGATTAGTTGTAGGGAGGGGATTTCTGGTGCCTCGGCCCTAGCTAGTAGATAGGTAGGTTTTTTAGTCTTTGTAGGACGATGCTCGGATCGATGGCGGCGCTTCTTCTTCGAGTAAGTCTTTCGAGCTCCTATCCTCCTCAAATTCATCCATTGGGACGGATTAAACAAAGCTCTGGGATAGAATCCTGCCAGCTCCCTGGGACGGTAAGGTTAGGGTTTCTCGCCGCAGTTACGCAACGACGAGATTTGACGTTAGATTCTTCAGGTATTCACAGATTCAACGGGACGACTGGTGCTCCGGGGTGCTGATCCTTAAGGGCATGTGCACAAAGACTTTCTGGATGTCATCGATAAGGTCAGGGCGGCTCTAGTATGAGAGCGGCGACATCAGTTTGTTCTGGGGGCAATGGACCTCCATGTAATTCTTATTATATATGAGGTGCTTTGCACTTCTAGTGAATCTTTATAATAGATCTGATCCTTTTTGCAAAAAAGGAGGTTGTGTCTTTTCTTATTTAAGATGATCTCTTAACACTCTTAACAATGATATCTCTCACCATATGTTTCGAATATCTAGTTATAAAAGATAAGACTAAGAGATATTATAGGTTTAAGGTAAGACAACCTTATATGCACCCATTGTCTAAATACACATTTTGAAAAGTTGAAAAATTTGAAATAAAAATTCCATGGGTATATCCGGACATTCTATGTGCATGCACAAAGTTTCGGTGAAAAACTACGTTTTTTGTGGCTTGTGTAAAAAAGATAAAGAAATGCAAAATGAATAGTTGTAATGAAGCATTCGAAATTGTCTTTTTTACACAAGCCACAAAAAACCTCATTTTTCACCGAAAACTTTGTGCACGCACATAAAATGTTTGGATATACATGCAGGATTTTTGTTCGAAGTTTTTCAACTTTTTAAAATATGTATTTAGACAATGGGTGCATATGCACCTAGGAGCCATTGCCAATTTCCGATATTTTATTGTCGTCTCTAAACTATATGGTAGGTTTAAGGTAAGACGACCTTATCAACCATTATACATGCCCTAAATCACAAGGCAATTATAACTGAAACCCGGATCGTTAGGGAAGACCATGCCATTTTGCATGTGTGAAACGCCCACTGACATCATGAGAATATGGGGCCCATCATCATATCATCTATTCCGAGGACTAGCCGATTGAACATTCACACAGAGCTTTACTTGGTGAAAAATGGACTAAGTGTATTCATTTAGTTAGTACGTTGACATCTATCAATCTAACTCAGATGTTAGTTACGTTCTAGTGGAGGTTGACTACCAATGGTGTCTTCATCGTAAAGTCTATGTATGCAGATCTTATGTTCTAGGCTATTTGCATAAAACAAATGTAGAAAACTAAAGTTCCTTCTAAAATCAAAGTTTTCATGGGGTTTTTGTAGAGAGAAGTAATTCTTACCGAAGATAATCTTGCAAAACGTAATTGACGGGATAGCAAAAAAATGATGTTTTTGTGATCAAGGGGAAACAATTCATTATTTATTCATGGCATGTTTGTTCCTACATTGATTTGGCGCACAATTCATGTCACTTTCAATTTAGCATCACCAGCAAGTATACCAATTTTTTTGGTAATTGATTGGTTGGTATTCACCATAATCTAAAAGGATCAAATCCGTGTGGGACTTTGTGCCATTTTTGAGGCAACTTGAAATTGCTGGAATGAGTGTTTTTTGTAGATCAACTATTTTTTTGTGGGTTATCTTGAGAGCTACAGTGTTAATCTATTTGTGGTCATCGTTTCAACGTGTGGACACGCGGGAGCTTATGGTATTTGTGTGAAGCTGTCTGGAAACTGTGACATGGAGTTTGTTTAACAAGTTTGGTTGGCGTGACAGTAGTAGATTATTTAGATGAACCATGTACTATTCTTTTCTACCAGTGTGGTAATCTCTTGCTGTAAACCTTTTGGTACGCAGTGATGTGAACTTATTTCATATTTAATAAAATGGTTGTGTTCATCTCATGATGTAGAGGACTGGTTGCCCCCTTTTGAAAAGAAATCATCACATATGACATGGTGACAACAATAGCACTGCTACTCACTAGTACTAGTTTTATCCATCCCGCTCGAGAAAGCCCTTGGCATGACGCGACCAACCGCTGCCACCTAAAAATAGTCTTCTTCCGCCACTCCCCTCCACGCCACTACTGGTGGCTTCTTCCGGTCGACTGACCAATGGCAAAGGGGTCTCTAGGCTATGTTCTCCATCTCTCCCGCCCTTAAGCCCTCTTCCATCACGACTCCCTATCCTAGAGCGCAACATCGGGTCGATGAGGCGTGCTCATCCTGGTCGGCGATTCACGACCAATGGGGAGTTGTGCCCCCTCTCCTGGAGCTAACAATGCAACATTCTAGTGTGCTTGCTCCCTTATTGGTTGATGACACACATCAGACGACCAACTTCAGCTCCCTCACGCACCCTTTTGTTGGAACCGACAATACGACGTTGTAGTGCGCTGATACGTCTCCAACGTATCTATAATTTTTGATTGTTCCATGCTATTATATATTCTGTTTTGGATGTTTAATGGGCTTTATTATACACTTCTATATTATTTTTGGGACTAACATATTAACCCAAGGCCCAGTGCAAATTGATGTTTTTTTTGCCTATTTTAGTGTTTCACGGAAAAGGAATATCAAATGGAATCCAAACGGAATGAAACCTTCGAGAGAGTTATTTTTGGAACAAACGTGATCCATAGGACTTAGAGTGGACGTCAAGAAACAAACGAGGAGTCCATGAGGCAGGGGGGCGCGCCCTCCCCCCTCGTGGCTCAACCGACCTACTTCTTTCTCCTATATATACTCATATACCCTAAAAACATCGAGGAGCACCACGAAACCCTATTTCCACCGCCGCAACCTTTTGTACCCAAGAGATCCCATCTTGGGGCCTTTTCTGGAGCTCCGCCGGAGGGGGCATCGATCACGGAGGGCCTCTACATGAACTCCATGGCCTCTCCGATGATGTGTGAGTAGTTTACTTCAGACCTTCAGGTCCATAGTTATTAGCTAGATGGCTTCTT
The DNA here is from genome assembly GCF_003073215.2 of Triticum urartu. Lineage (NCBI taxonomy): Eukaryota > Viridiplantae > Streptophyta > Magnoliopsida > Poales > Poaceae > Triticum > Triticum urartu. The sequence continues at coordinate 549,674,987 of NC_053025.1, read as the reverse complement.
CTCTCTCTTTGGATCTCAATACAAAGTTCTCCTCGATCTTCTTGGAGATCTATTCGATGTAACTCTTTTTGCGGTGTGTTTGTCGAGATCCGATGAATTGTGGGTTTATGATCAAGTCTATCTATGAACAATATTTGATTCTTCTCTGAAATCTTTTATGTATGATTGGTTATCTTTGCAAGTCTCTTCGAATTATCAGTTTGGTTTGGCCTACTAGATTGATCTTTCTTGCAATGGGAGAAGTGCTTAGCTTTGGGTTTGATACGTCTCCAATGTATCTATAATTTTTGATTGCTCCATGCTATATTATCTACTGTTTTGGGCAATATTGGGCTTTATTTTCCACTTCTATATTATTTTTGGGACTAACCTATTAACCGGAGGCCCAACCCAGATTTGCTGTTTTATGCCTATTTCAGTATTTTGAAGAAAAGGAATATCAGACAGAGTCGAAACGGAATGAAATCAACTAGAGAAGTTATTTTTGGAAGAAACACACCTGATGAACTTGGACCCCACGTCAGGGGAGACACGAGGTGCTCACGAGGGTGGGGGGCGCCCCCCTAGGGCGCGCCCCCCTGTCTCGTGGGACCCCCGTGGCTCCTCCGACGTCCTCCCTGCACCCATATATACCCACGTGACCTAAAACTTCCAGAACGCAACATAGATCAGGAATTCCGCCGCCAAAAGCCTCCGTAGCCACCAAAAACCAATCTAGACCCGTTCCGGCACCCTGCCGGAGGGGGCAATCCTTCTCTGGTGGCCATCTTCATCATCCCGGTGCTCTCCATGACGAGGAGGGAGTAGTTCTCCCTCGGGGCTGAGGGTATGTACCAGTAGCTATGTGTTTGATCTCTCTCTCTCTCTCTCGTGTTCTTGAGATGATACGATCTTGATGTATCGCAAGCTTTGCTATTATAGTTGGATCTTATGTTTCTCCTCCCCCTCTTCTCTCTTGTAATGAATCAAGTTTCCCATTTGAAGTAATCTTATCGGATTGAGTTTTTAAAGATTTGAGAACACTTGATGTATGTCTTGCCGTGGATATCTGTGGTGACAATGGGATACCGCGTGCCACTTGATGTATGTTTTCGTGACCAACTTGCGGGTTCCGCCCATGAACCTATGCATAGGGGTTGGCACACGTTTTCGTCGTGATTCTCCGGTAGAACTTTGGGGCACTCTTTGAGGTCCTTTGTGTTGGTTGAATAGATGAATCTGAGATTGTGTGATGCATATCGTATAATCATACCCACGGATACTTGAGGTGACATTGGAGTATCTAGGTGACATTAGGGTTTTGATTGATTTGTGTCTTAAGGTGTTATTCTAGTACGAACTCTAGGGCTGTTTGTGACACTTATAGGAATAGCCCAACGGATTGATTGGAAAGAATAACTTTGAGGTGGTTTCGTACCCTACCATAATCTCTTCGTTCGTTCTCCGCTATTAGTGACTTTGGAGTGACTCTTTGTTGCATGTTGAGGGATAGTTATGTGATCCAATTATGTTAGTATTGTTGAGGGAACTTACACTAGTGAAAGTATGAACCCTAGGCCTTGTTTCAACACATTGCAATACTGTTTACGCTCACTTTTATCATTCGTTACCTTGCTGTTTTTATATTTTCAGATTACAAATACTATTATCTACTATCCATATACCACTTGTATCACCATCTCTTCGCCGAACTAGTGCACCTATACAATTTACCATTGTATTGGGTGTGTTGGGGACACAAGAGACTCTTTGTTATTTGGTTGCAGGGTTGCTTGAGAGAGACCATCTTCATCCTACGCCTCCTACGGATTGATAAACCTTAGGTCATCCACTTGAGGGAAATTTGCTACTGTCCTACAAACCTCTGCACTTGGAGGCCCAACAACGTCTACAAGAAGAAGGTTGTGTAGTAGACATCAAGCTCTTTTCTGGCGCCGTTGCCGGGGAGGTGAGTGCTTGAAGGTATATCTTTAGATCTTGCAATCGAGTCTTTTAGTTTCTTGTTTTATCACTAGTTTAGTTTATAAAATAAAACTACAAAAAAATGGAATTGAGTTTGTCTCATACGCTTCATATTTTTAATATATTTCGTGAGTATGATGGAAAGGATAATTGTGCTCAAGTGCTAGAAGAAGAGATCTCTAAAATGTTTGGCACTAAATATTTGAATGATGAGCATGATTGCAATGTTGTTAGTATGAATTCCTTGAATATCCATGATGCTAATGATATGCAAAGCCACAAGCTTGGGGAAGCTATGTTTGATGAAGATGATATTTTTTGTCCCCCAAATTTTGACGAGAAAATTTATTATGATGAAAGCATGCCTCCTATCTATGATGATTATTGTGATGACACGTATGCTTTAAAGAATAATGATAACCATGAAACTTGTCATCTTGATCTTAATTTTCAATCACATGATAGTTATTTTGTTGAGTTTGCTCCCACTATTATTCATGAGAAGAATTTTGCTTATGTGGAGAGTAGTAAATTTTGCATGCTTGTAGATCATGAAAAGAATGCTTTAGGTGCTGGTTATATTGTTGAATTCATTCATGATACTACTGAAAATTATTATGAGGGAGGAACATATGCTTGTAGGAATTGCAATAATATCAAGTTTCCTCTCTATGTGCTTAAAATTTTGAAGTTATGCTTGTTTTGCCTTCCTATGCTAGTTGATTATTTTTCCCATAAGTTGTTTGCTCAGAAAATCCCTATGCATAGGAAGCATGTTAGACTTAAATGTGCTAGTCATATTCTTCATGATGCTCTCTTTATGTTTCAATTCTTATCCTTTATGTGAGCATCATTGAAATCATCGTGCCTAGCTAGGGGCATTAAACGATAGCGCTTGTTGGGAGGCAACCCAATTTTATTTTAGTTCCTTGCTTTTTTCTCCTGTTTAGTAATAAATAATTCATCTAGCCTCTGTTTAGATGTGGTTTTATGCGTTTAATTAGTGTTTGTGCCAAGTAGAACCTTTGGAAAGACTTTGAGAAAGTCTTGTTGATCATGCTGTCAAAAACAGAAACTTTAGCGCTCACGAGAATTGCTGCCATTTTTATTTGCAGAGTTATATTTAGTTAATTATTTTTGCATATGATTAATAGATAAATTCCTCAGGTCCAGCAATTTATTTGAGAATTTTATGAGTTCCAGAAGTATACGTTTGATTCAGATTACTACAGACTGTTCTGTTTTTGACAGATTCTATTTTTCATGTGTTGTTTACTTATTTTGATGAATCTATGGCTAGTAAAATAGTTTATAAACCATATAGAAGTTGGAATAAAGTAATTTTAACACCAATATAAATAAATAATTAGTTCATTACAGTACCTTGAAGTGGTGTTTTGCTTTCTTATACTAACGGAGCTTACGAGTTTTCTGTTGTGAAGTTTTCAAGTTTTGGGTAAGGATTCGATGGACTATGGAATAAGGAGTGGCAAGAGCCTAAGATTGGGGATACCCAAGGCACCCCAAGGTAATATTCAAGTACAACCAAAAGCCTAAGCTTGGGGATGCCCCGGAAGGCATCCCCTCTTTCGTCTTCGTTCATCGGTAACTTTACTTGGAGCTATATTTTTATTCGCCACATGATATGTGTTTTGCTTGGAGCGTCAATTTATTTTGTTAGGATTTGCTTGCTGTTATTTAGAACAATGTTTTGCATCTTTTATTTCAATAAAAGTGGCATTGATAGCCTTTACTATGCCTATGTTACAAGTCCACATGTTGCTGTTTGAAAACAGAAAGTTTACCGCTGTTGCAATAATTCCCTAGAAAATTCAGAATGTGATAAAATGTTTAAAACTTTTGAATATTAATATCTGATAAATTTACTACAGAGGGAATTTTATTTCATAATTTTTGGAGCTAGGGAAGTATGGATGTTGCAGCATTCTTTACAGACTATCCTGTTTAGGCAGATTGCTGTTATGTTTGCATTGTTTGCATATGTTTGCTTCTTTAATGATTCTATTTGAGGATAGGACTATTAAATATGCAGAGACATTTAGTATGCAATGTTGAATAATAATTTTAGTGATTTGCTACAGTAGAGTATGATAAGGTTTTGGCAATGGTTTATACTAACTTATCTCACGAGACCTTGTTGAGTTTTGTGTGGATGAAGCTTTTGAGATTTAGGGAGACCGTGATATGAGAGGAATTAAGGAGACACAAAAGCTCAAGCTTGGGGATGCCCAAGGCACCCCAAGATAATATTTCAAGAAGTCTCAAGCGTCTAAGCTTGGGGATGCCGCGATTGGCATCCCACCTTTCTTCTTCAAGAACTATCGGTTAGTATCGGTTGATCCTAAGTTTTTGCTTCTTCACATGATGTTTGCTATTCTTAGAATGTCATTTTATTTTGCTTTTCTTGCTGTTTGAATAAAATACAAATATCTGAAATTATTAAATGTTATAGAGTCTTCACATAGTTGCATAATTATTCGACTACTCATTGATCTTCACTTAAATCTTTCGGAGTGTTTGTCATTTGCTCTAGTGCTTCACTTATATCTTTTAGAGCATGGTGGTAATTTTATTTTGAAGAAATAGATGAACTCTCATGCTTCACTTATATTATTTTGAGAGTCTTAATGCATGGTAATTTGCTTAAAATCCTAATATGCTTGGTATGCAAGATTAATAATAAAACTCTCTTATGAGTGTGTTGAATACTATGAGAAGTTTGATACTTGATAATTGTTTTGAGATATGGAGATGGTGATATTAGAGTCGTGCTAGTTGAGTAGTTGTGAATTTTAGAAATACTTGTGTTGAAGTTTGTGATTCCCGTAGCATGCACGTATGGTGAACCGTTATGTGATGAAGTCGGAGCATGATTTATTTATTGATTGTCTTCCTTATGAGTGGCGGTCGGGGACGAGCGATGGTCTTTTCCTACCAATCTATCCCCCTAGGAGCATGCGCGCAATACTTTGCTTTGATAACTTATAGATTTTTGCAATAAGTATATGAGTTCTTTATGACTAATGTTGAGTCCATGGATTATACGCACTCTCACCCTTCCACCCTTGCTAGCCTCTCTAGTACCGCGCACCTTTCGCCGGTACCATACACCCACCATTTACCTTCCTCAAAACAGCCACCATACCTACCTATTATGGCATTTCCGTAGCCATTCCGAGATATATTGCCATGCAACTTTCCACCATCCAGTTTATCATGACACATTCGTCATTGTCATATTGCTAGCATGATCATGTAGTTGACATAGTATTTGTGGCAAAGCCACCGTTCACAATTCTTTCATAGTTGTCACTCTTGATTCATTGCACATCCCGGTACACCGCCGGAGGCATTCATATAGAGTCATATCTTGTTCTAAGTATTGAGTTGTAATTCTTGAGTTGTAAGAAAATAAAAGTGTGATGATAATCATTATTAGAGCATTGTCCCAGTAAGGAAAGGATGATGGAGACTATGATTCCCCCATAAGTCGGGATGAGACTCCGGACGAAAATAAATAAATAAAAGAGGCCAAAGAAACCCAAATAAAAAAAGAGAAAAGAGGCCATAAAAAGAGAAGGCCCAAATAAAAAATAAAAAAATGAGAAAAAAGAGAGAAGGGACAATGTTACTATCCTTTTACCACACTTGTGCTTCAAAGTAGCACCATGATCTTCATAGTAGAGAGTCTCTCATGTTATCACTTTCATATACTAGTGGGAATCTTTCATTATAGAACTTGGCTTGTATATTCCAATGATGGGCTTCCTCAAAATGCCCTAGGTCTTCATGAGCAAGCGAGTTGGATGCACACCCACTAGTTTCTTTTGTTGATCTTTCATACATTTATAGCTCTAGTGCATCCATTGCATGGCAATCCCTACTCACTCACATTGATATCTATTGATGGGCATCCCCATAGCCCGTTGATACGCCTAGTTGATGTGAGACTATCTTCTCCCTTTTTGTCTTCTCCACAACCACCACTCTATTCCACATATAGTGCTATATCTATGGCTCACGCTCATGTATTGCGTGAAGATTGAAAAAGTTTGAGAACATCAAAAGTATGAAACAATTGCTTGGCTTGTCATCGGGGTTGTGCATGATTTAAATATTTTGTGTGGTGAAGATGGATCATAGCCAGACTATATGATTTTGTAGGGATAACTTTCTTTGGCCATGTTATTTTGAGAAGACATAATTGCTTTGTTAGTATGCTTGAAGTATTATTATTATTATTTTCTATGTCAATATGAACTTTTGTCTTGAATCTTATGTATCTAAATATTCATGCCACAATTAAGAAGAATTACATTGAAATTATACCAAGTAGCACTCCACATCAAAAATTCTGTTTTTATCATTTACCTACTCGAGGACGAGCAGGAATTAAGCTTGGGGATGCTTGATACGGCTCCAATGTATCTATAATTTTTGATTGCTCCATGCTATATTATCTACTGTTTTGGGCAATATTGGGCTTTATTTTCCACTTTTATATTATTTTTGGGACTAACCTATTAACCGGAGGCCCAGCCTAGATTTGTTGTTTTATGCCTATTTCAGTATTTTGAAGAAAAGGAATATCAGACGGAGTCAAAACGGAACGAAATCAACTAGAGAAGTTATTTTTGGAAGGAAACACACCTGATGAACTTGGACCCCACGTCAGGGGAGACACGAGGTGCTCACGAGGGTGGGGGGCGCACCCCCCCTAGGGCGCGCCCCCTGTCTCGTGGGACCCCCGTGGCTCCTCCGACGTCCTCCTTGCACCCATATATACCCACGTGACCTAAAACTTCTAGAACACAACATAGATCGGGAGTTCCGCCGCCAGAAGCCTCCGTACACCAAAAACCAATCTAGACCCGTTCCGGCACCCTGCCGGAGGGGGCAATCCTTCTCCGGTGGCCATCTTCATCATCCCGGTGCTCTCCATGACGAGGAGGGAGTAGTTCTCCCTCGGGACTGAGGGTATGTACCAGTAGCTATGTGTTTGATCTCTCTCTCTCTCTCTCTCGTGTTCTTGAGATGATACGATCTTGATGTATCGCGAGCTTTGCTATTATAGTTGGATCTTATGTTTCTCCTCCCCCTCTTCTCTCTTGTAATGAATCGAATTTCCCATTTGAAGTAATCTTATCGGATTGAGTCTTTAAAGATTTGAGAACACTTGATGTATGTCTTGCCGTGGATATCTGTGGTGACAATGGGATACCGCATGCCACTTGATGTATGTTTTGGTGACCATCTTGCAGGTTCCGCCCATGAACCTATGCATAGGGGTTGGCACACGTTTTCGTCATGATTCTCCAGTAGAACTTTGGGGCACTCTTTGAGGTCCTTTGTGTTGGTTGAATAGATGAATCTGAGATTATGTGATGCATATCGTATAATCATACCCACGGATACTTGAGGTGACATTGGAGTATCTAGGTGACATTAGGGTTTTGATTGATTTGTGTCTTAAGGTGTTATTCTAGTACGAACTCTAGGGTTGTTTGTGATACTTATAGGAATATCCCAACGGATTGATTGGAAAGAATAACTTTGAGGTGGTTTCGTACCCTACCATAATCTCTTCGTTCGTTCTCCGCTATTAGTGACTTTGGAGTGACTCTTTGTTGCATGTTGAGGGATAGTTATGTGATCCAATTATGTTAGTATTGTTGAGGGAACTTGTCGGATTTCTGGTTCCGGCAGACCCTTGAGGTTCGAACACTGGGGTGCGCACGGAGATCTCTCCCCTACCGATCTACGTCCGATCCTCTCGTGCAAACTAAGTTGAAAATGATGAACAACACAAGAGACACGAGGTTTATACTGGTTCGGGCCACCGTTGTGGTGTAATACCCTACTCCAGTGTGTGGTGTGGTGGATTGCCTCAGGGGGCTGATAATGAATAGTACAAGGGAAGAACAGCCTCGCGAGAGGTGTTCTTGAGCTGGTGCGATGAACTGCTAGGGTGAGTTCAGTCACCTCTCTCTCTCTCTACTAGGGTTCTACCAGATTTCTAGATGTCTGTCTGCCCGTCCCCCTCTCTTCTCGGTCTCTAGATGTCTCTACTCTGTGGTGGCTAGCTTTATTTATAGAGGCCCTGGGCCTCCCCCCGAATAATTGAGCGGGAAGGGCGCCAACAATTCGCCATTTTGAAGGGGAACATGTAGTACAAGTTATCCTGACCAAAGGTGGTCTTCGGCTGCCAAAAGCACTGGTGATGACGCCGTCCTGGGCTCCACCGTGACCTCCATCTTGCCGCTCTGCTGGTCTTGGTCTCGTTGCACCGGGATGGCAACCTTTGCCTGATGCCTTGGCCTGTGCTTACCCCCTTTGCACCAAAGGGGAAACAAGGACCCTGCGCAGGTCGGCGCCCGCCTGGCCTTGATCGTCATGGCTTGCGTCATGGGATCCTCGCGAGGTACCCTTGCATTGATCTCTCCGCCTCCTCGCGAGCCTTCCTGATGAGGCTGCCTCTGAGGAAGCTTCCTGTCGTCCGCCCCGCGAGACTTGGGCCCTCACGAGGGTCTTGAGCTTGGGCTGATGAAGATGGGCCGCGCTGGGCCCCCACCTGAGCCACGCCGCAGGCCGCAGGCAGGCATGTCTGGGGACCCCCGTTCCCAAAACGTCGACAGTAGCCCCCGGGCCCAAGGCGCGCACGGGCTTGGCTTAGCAGAGAAGCGAAGGGGCAAGCACGAAGCGCCGCGGGCCCTAATAGCCTGCGGCCTTGGGCGCCGCGTGGCGGTTGATTGGACGTGGGCGTCTGCGCTTCCCCATGACGCCTCGGCAACTGCACGACTTGACAAGTTCCTGCATGCATAGATATGGGTCATGATTACCTGAGGTCTTGGTGCTTCGGCGGTTGGCCTTCCCCGGCTATAAGTATGGGGCTGCGTGAGCTCCGCCAGTTCACCCCTGTCTGCTACTCCCTTCTCTTCTTCTTCCTCATCCTTGCTTCCTCTTGCACCAATGGCACCGATCCGCCGGTTTTTAGCTGAGGAGAAGGGAAAGGCCCCCAGAGAGGGTCCTGACCCCCTCCCGCCGAAGAAGCGGCCAATCCTCTATCACCGGGACGAAGGCGCCTGACAGGTGGTGTCAAGGCCGTGGTACGAGCGGCCGCCGCCTGGGTTTCCGCTACCCTTGTACGCCCGCGTTGTAGGCCCCAGGGTGGAGGGCGCCGAGCAACACCCACAGCGTCGCCGCCGACATCGGCGAGTCACAGTGGTGCGCGTCGTCCCCCTGGAGTCCACGCGGAGCGCTCCTCTCGCGAGCTTGTGCTCCACGCCACCATGCCTCCAACTTCGTGGATCCACGTTCCTTCCTCCTTCGCCTTCGAGATGCTGCCGAGCGGGGCCCTGGAGCTCTGGCTGCAGCACGCCGATCGTGGCACCCCTGCAACCGGAGCGGAGGTCGCGGTCGTCGCTCCGGGCAAGGTCTTCATGACCCGGGGCTGGGGTGAGATTGTTCGGGTCTGTCGCGCGGACGGCGCCTTGGTGATCCATCTTGAATACGACGGTGCCTCCTTGATTGTCTTCAAGGTCTTTGATGCAGAAGGACGCCGGCTGGAATGCTGCCCTAAGGGAAGCGGCAGTGGTGACGAACTGGCGAGGACCAGCCCCGCCCGTTGGTCCTCCTGCAGCTCCTCAGGCAGCAGCGGAGGGACTGAGGGCTTCAGCGGCTCCCCCGAACTCCTCGCGACCCCGGAGACAAGCGACGACAGCTACGAGCCTCCGAGCTCGTGCCGCGCTCTGAGTGGGGCAGCTGCATCGGGCCGCCGGCGCCACTGATCTGGATGGGATTGGCGCCGACACTGGGCAGCCCACTATTGATGATGGCGTCGCTTGGGGAGGTGCCAACAAGTAGTGTTCCTTAGGGTTAGCACCTTTTGTTCCCTGCGAGGAATCAAAGCAACACCCCCCGAGGTATGTAAGGCGTCTGCCGTGCCTTTTGTAAATACTACATCCTTAATATGAATTGGCGTGAGGTGTCCGTTCTGTCCCGGCTAAGCTCCCCCTTTCTATCATCACGAGGACTTGGCGCTCTACGCTGACAGGTCCCAGTCCCCAGGCAAGCTTCAGCCGTCGCTGGTATGCCAAGTCGCGATGCCGTGGTCAAGGCCAAGAGGTGACCGGCCCGAGGTCCGGTAAGAGCCCCCGAGTCGCGATGCTCGGGAGGTCCCCTTTAGCGCTCAAGAAATCCTTGCTGGGCGAGAAAGGAAGGTAGCATCGCCGTGACAGAGTTGCACTGGGCGGGGATTTAGCGCTGCGTTGGTCTAGCTCTTGCGAGTGTGCGACTTATCTTGTGCGTCCGACGTAGTTCCTCGGAGAGGCGCCCGGCCCGAGAGGCGGTGGCCGAGGTACTGCTGGGTGAGGCCCTCGCGAGCTTCTTCCCACTCCCCCGCACTTTCCTTAACGCTCTACGTCCTCAGGTCCCGGCCCTCGAGCGAGCTCAGCTGCCGCTGGTATGGCAGGTCACGATGCCGTGGGTCAAGGCCGGGGGGTGAGGGCTGGAGAGCCAGTGAGAGCCCATGAGTCGCGATGCTCAGGCGCCCCCCGTTTTAACATGCAAGCGGTCCGTGCCGAAGAGTGGGAGAGAGAGCTCATGATGCCCCCAACGCTGCTTCTGGAGTAGATCCTGCACACCAATCATGAGGAGAAACAAGGCCTGTCGTTACGGTCGCCGGCCAACTTATGGTCACTCTGAGGGAGCGGTCAGGGCACTGAGGGCCTGGTGAGGTGGCGCCGTGCGGGGCTGCCGTGGCCAGAGCTCGACCACTCAGATTTATCAACGCTGCAGGGACGGACCCGTGACCACGCGCCGTGCCAGAGCGAGCGGCTCTTCAGATAGGCGTGGATCGAGCAGGTGATTAGGTCAGGTATGTTAAGCACATAGGAAATCCAATTTCAAGCAAGCGCAGGTAAAAGCAACCGCTGCTGGGTCGGGCCCGAGTGGCGTGGGGATGATGCAGCCCGAGGGGCGCCCCAACAAGGTAAGCAAAGAGCATAACCAGAATGGATACATGCCGCGGGGACGGGCCCATGCGGCCTGGGAATGGTGCAGCCGTGTGGGCGCTCCCAGCTGAAAGTAGAACTCTGAAAGATGTCACCTGGTGCCGTTGAAGATGAAGTGATGCTGAGGAAGTGAGCGATGCGTGGTGAAGACGTTGGCCCTCATGAGCCCCCAGGCCCAGGGGCCTCGGGAGGCTCCGGTGGCACGTGCGTGTCTTCGGGGACCATCGCCACCTCCGCCAGGACCGCGTGATGCCTGACCTCCTGAGCCTCCAGAATGCTCCTCAACAAGCGCTGATGTGCGGCGACCACGCTCGGCAGGCCGAAGGGCATGCAAACGTAGCTGTGAGGTGGTCCCTCGCAGCGCCCTACGGCCGAAGGCCATAGGCGCTCCTGGGACGCAGCTTGGTTGAGCCCTGGTACGTCGACGCAGGCGCGCAGTCCTCCATCCTCGCCTGGGTGTGGGGCCACGGCAGGTAAGCGGCGGCTGCCGCGCATGACTCTGGAGTCTTGTAGCTCATGGGTGTTCCTTGTGATGAACTCCTGAGGGTTTGGTCTCCCTTGACTTGTACCTTCCTGAGGGAAGCGTGCTTGAAAGCACCCCTCCAAGTGGTGCCCGAGCGCCTCCCCCGCGGCCTTGGCAAGGTCGGCGGCTCTCCAAGAGAGAGCCCCCGAGCCCTGCCTGAGGAGGGCGTCGGTCGCGCCTTCCTATGCGTGAGAGGGTGGCGCTCCCTGATCGGGCGCGAATCCTGACGCAATACCTCCGGAGGTGCCTGCTCCCTTGTGGCTCGGGCCAGGTGAGGTCTTCTTCTTCTTGAGGGTCGCCTCGGGAGGCCTCCCGCTCCCGTGATCTAGGTCTTCGATTGCTGCGGCTTGAAACGCACGCTCAAGCGAGCACACTGCGTCCCTTTCTTCACAAGGTACGGTGATGACTCCATCGCTTCCTGGCATCTTGAGGACATTGTAACCATGGTGAGTCACCGCCATAAACTTGGATAGGGTTGGGTACCCAAGGATGGCGTTGTACGACAGGCGGATGTGAGCGACATCGAAGTCGATGAGCTCGGTGCAGTAGTTGTTGCGTTGCCCGAAGGTGACCGGAAGGCGAACCTGCCCAATTGGAACAGTGGAGCCATCGGTGACTCCTGAGAAGGGCTTGGTCGGCTAAAGCTGGTCGTACGGCACTTGGAGACTGTCGAACGTCTTGATGGACAGGACGCTGAGTCCTGCCCCGCCATCGATGAGGGTCCTGGTGACCTGCACGTTGCTGATGACTGGGGAGCAAAGCATCGGGAGGACTCCGGCCGTTGCCGCACACTTGAGCTGATCTACGGAACTGAATGTGATCGCGCACGTAGACCACCTGAGAGGGCGCGTGGCCTCAAGCTTGGGAAGGACTGCATTCACCTCGTAAGCAAACTGCTTGAAGATGCGCTGTGAGGCTGGGGCCTGGGCGCCACCCAAGATGCAAGCAATTGCACGCGGCTCTTGGAAGCCCCCAGCCCCATCGTCTTGGTGTTGGTCTTTGTTCCTCCTTGGTGGAGGCGGCAGAGGAGGAAGGCCTGCGTTGCCGTGCGGGTGGCCCTCACGGGGCTGGTCCCTCCAGCCTCCCTCACGAGGCTGGTCCTGCCAACGGTCCTCGCGAGGGCGGTCACGCCATCCCTGGCGAAGGCCAAGGTCTTCCCATCGTCCGCCGCCTCTTCCTCCTCCTCCTCGGCCATAGCTCCTGTCGTTGCACTCTGGGCGTCGGCCGATTCCCCCATCTCGCACGGCTTTGAGCTCTTGACATTCGTTGGTGTTGTGGGTGTAGAGGTCGTGGTACACGCAGTACCGTCCGCCCTTGGATGACTTGGGCTGGTCCCTGCCTCGCCTGGTGTCTGGTTCCGCTGCTAGCACGGCAGCCACCTTGTGCTTCACATCTTTGGCCTTGAGCTTCTTTTCTTCCGGGTCGGCTGCCGGGAGCTCGAGGAGGGAGAGACGCCCTTCCTCGGCCCTGGCGCACTTGGTCGCCAAGTTGAATAGCTCCAGGGATGTGCACAGGTCTTCATGCATTGCTAGTTCTTCCTTCACCTTGACGTCGCGCACGCCATCAGAGAAGGCTGAGATGATAGCTTCTTCAGTTACCTTGGGGATCTTGAGGCGAGCGTAGTTGAAGCGCTGGATGTACTTCTGCAGGGTTTCTCCTGGCTGTTGCTTGATGCGGCGCAGGTCGCTCACGGCCGGGGGCCGGTCGCGTGTGCCCTGGAAGTTGGCGATGAAGCGGGTGCGCATCTCGCTCCAGGAGGAGATCGTGCCGGGAGCCAGGTTCAGGAGCCAGGTGCGGGCGCCGTCCTTGAGCGCCATGGGGAACCAATTCGCCATGACCTTTTCGTCTCCGTTGGCGGCTACGATGCCCAGCTCGTAGAGCTGCAGGAACTCCGCGGGGTCCGCTGTGCCATCGTAGCGGGGAGGGAGGTCAGGCTTGAACTTGCCTGGCCATGTGACGCCGTGCAGCTCAAGGGTGAAGGCCAGGCAGCCCACCATGGCCACCGACGCCCTTTGCTGGTGCTGGACTTATTCTTGCGGGTCACCACGTGCCGCCACTGGGAGCAGCGCGGGGTCTCGTCGTGGAGGCGCTGGGGCGCGATCTTGGCGTGCCGGCGCTGGGAGCGCGCGAGCACCTTCACGGGGACATGGGATCTCTTGGCAGCTCCCTTCTTGCTGCGTAGGCGCCAGAAGTGGAGGGTCCCGCCCTGGGGCTGCGCGCCTTGGAGCCAAGGCACCTTATTGGGGAGGAGGCGATGGAGGCGCCTCCTGATCCTCACCCCTACACGAGATGGAGGGCGAAGCAGCGAGAGGGACTGCAAGGGGGAGCCCCCTGCAGCACTGACGAGCTCGGTGATGCGGGCGAGCCAGTCCTCGTAGAGGTCGTCGACGGGGCGATAGTGGAGGAGCTCCCGCGCCAAGAGCAGTGAGGCGTGCGCATCCATGGGTGCGCGACGGGCGTGGGACGACGAGCCAGCTGGAGTCAGCGACGGGGAGGCGGTGCGGCCATCCCGCCGCACCGAAGGATGCTGGGACGAGGCCTGCTGCTCGTTCCCTGCCGGGCCGGTGGCGGCGTTGCCGGCGGGCGACGGGGAACGACGGGGGGGGGGGGGCCCGCCAACGGGCGCCGTCTGGGCGACGCGAGTGGCGCGAGTAGCCCGGCGTTCCGCGCGGGCCCGACGAGCGTCAGCCATGGACACGACGGAAGATCACACGCGAACAACGGAAGAAAGATTCCGGCGCACCCCTACCTGGCGCGCCAAATGTCGGATTTCGGGTTCCGGCAGACCCTTGAGGTTCGAATACTGGGGTGTGTGCGGAGATCTCTCCCCTACCAATCTACGTCTGATCCTCTCGTGCAAACTAAGATGAAAATGATGAAAAACACAAGAGACACAAGGTTTATACTGGTTCGGGCCACCATTGTGGTGTAATACCCTACTCCAGTGTGTGGTGTGGTGGATTGCCTCAGGGGGCTGATGATGAACAGTACAAGGAAAGAACAGCCTCGCGAGAGGTGTTCTTGAGCTGGTGCGATGAACTGCTAGGGTGAGTTTAGTCGCCTCTCTCTCTCTCTGCTAGGGTTCTACTAGATTTCTAGATGTCTGTCTGCCCGTCCCCCTCTCTTCTTGGTCTCTAGATGTCTCTACTCTGTGGTGGCTAGCTCTATTTATAGAGGCCCTGGGCCTCTCCCCGAATAATTGAGCGGGAAGGGCGCCAACAATTGGCCATTTTGAAGGGGAACATGTAGTACAAGTTATCCTGACCAAAGGTGGTCTTCGGCTGCCAAAAGCACTGGTGATGACGCCGTCCTGGGCTCCACGGTGACCTCCGTCCTGCCGCTCTGCTGGTCTTGGTCTCGTTGCACCGGGATGGCAACCTTTGCCTGATGCCTTGGCCTGTGCTTGCCCCCTTTGCACCAAAGGGGAAACAAGGACCCTGCGCAGGCCGGCGCCCGCCTGGCCTTGATCGTCATGGCTTGCGTCATGGGATCCTCGCGAGGTACCCTTGCATTGATCTCTCCGCCTCCTCGCGAGCCTGCCTGATGAGGCTGCCTTTGAGGAAGCTTCCTGTCGTCCGCCCCGCGAGGCTTGACCCCTCGCGTGGGTCTTGAGCTTGGGCTGATGAAGATGGGCCGCGCTGGGCCCCCACCTGAGCCACGCCGCAGGCCGCAGGCAGGCAAGTCTGGGGACCCCCGTTCCTAGAATGCCGACAGAACTTACACTAGTGAAAGTATGAACCCTAGGCCTTGTTTCAACACATTGCAATACCGTTTACGCTCACTTTTATCATTCGTTACCTTGCTGTTTTTATATTTTCAGATTACAAATACTATTATCTACTATCCATATACCACTTGTATCACCATCTATTCGCTGAACTAGTGCAGCTATACAATTTACCATTGTATTGGGTGTGTTGGGGACACAAGAGACTCTTTGTTATTTGGTTGCAGGGTTGCTTGAGAGAGACCATCTTCATCCTACGCCTCCTACGGATTGATAAATCTTAGGTCATCCACTTGAGGGAAATTTGCTACTGTCCTACAAACCTCTGCACTTGGAGGCCCAACAACGTCTACAAGAAGAAGGTTGTGTAGTAGACATCAGGGTTCAATCTTACGGTGCTTGATCCCAGTGACAAAAAGGGAAACGACACGTATTGTATTGTTTCCATCGAGGATAAAAAGATGGGGTTTATATCATATTGCTTGAGTTTATCCCTCTACATCATGTCATCTTACCTAATGCGTTACTCTATTCTTATGAACTTAATACTCTAAATGCATGCTGGATAGCGGTCGATGTGTGGAGTAATAGTAGTAGATACAGGCAGGAGTCGGTCTACTTGTCACGGACGTGATGCATATATACATGATCATGCCTACATATTCTCATAATTATTCGCTTTTCTATCAATTGCTCGACACTAATTTGTTCACCCACTGCAATACTTATGCTATCTTGAGAGAAGCCACTAGTGAAACCTATGGCCCCAGGGTCTATTCTCCATTATATTAATCTTCCTTTAACGAGCTATTTCGATTTCCTTTTATTTTGCAATCTTTACTTTTACTATATATCATAAAAATACCAAAAATATTATCTTATCATCTCTATCAGATCTCACTCTCGTAAGTGACCGTGAAGGGATTGACAACCCCTTTATCGCGTTGGTTGCGAGGTTCTTATTTGTTTGTGTAGGTACGAGGGACTTGCATGTGGCCTCCTACTAGATTGATACCTTGGTTCTCAAAAACTGAGGGAAATACTTACGCTACTTTGCTGCATCACCCTTTCCTCTTCAAGGGAAAACCAACGCAGTGCTCAAGAGGTAGCAAGAAGGATTTCTGGCGCCGTTGCCGGGGAGTCTATGCACAAGTCAAGACATGCCAAGTACCCATCACAAACTCTTATCCCTCGCATTACATTCACTACTAGGGAAAACCTTATACACAGAAATTTAGCAACAATGCGGGTTAAAAAAGGGCGCTAGTGCTAGATAGCAGTAGCGGTTCAGAATAAACCGGCTGCAGATACGATCCTAGCAGTAGCGCGTGTGCCCGTAAAAGCGCTACTACTAATATTCCCATTGCTGGAACGATGGGCTACGCAGAGCAGTAGCGGCCTTGCAGGAAGCGCGCTACCGCTAGGGCATGAGTAGCAGCGCGTTTCCCTGTAACAGCGCTACTGCTAATGGAAATAAAATAAAATGAAAAACAAATATAAAAGTAAATGAAAATGAAAGAAACAGAAAAAGGAGAAAGAAAATAAAATAAAATGTAAAGCAAAATAAATGAAAAAGCGAAAAAACAGAGAAAGGCTTAGCTGTAGCGTGTGTTAGTAAGAGGCGCTGTAGCTAACGCAGCTGCAGCGCGTTTCCAGGACCCCCGCTATAGAAACAGAAAAGGAAATAAAAAAGAGAGAAAATTACATATGTATAGCAGTAGCGCGTTTTGGAAAAAGCGCTATAGCTACCTTAGCTATAGCGCGTTCTGCGAAACGCGCTACAGCTAGTTTTGACTTAACCAAAAAACCGTTTCCCCCTGGCCACCACTTGCACCCCAAATCTCTCGACCCACCCCGCCGCCGTCTCCCCGATTCGCCGTCGCCCCACTTCGCCGCCGTCTCCTGCCGACGTCGACGCCCCCGGAGCCACCAGAGCCGTGCGCCGTCGACGCCACCGGAGCCGCCCCCAACGCCACGGAGCCGCGCGGCCTCATCAATGCCACCGGAGCCGCCGTCGACGCCACCAGATCCTCCCTCGCCACAACTGCCTCCCTCGCCGTCACCGGAGACGCCCCTGCCTCCCTCGCCACCACTGCCTCCCTCACCACCACCAGAGCCATCCTCTGTAAGCCCCCACCCCTCCTCTCTCTCTCATGCATAGGTTAGCTAGTGTAATTATGTTAATTATCTAGGTTAGGGCAAAAATTTAGTTAGGGCTTTGACAGAGAAGTAGTTAGGTTAACCAGTTTAATTAGGTTAATTACCTAGGTTAGTGCAAAAATTTAGTTAGGGCTTTGACAGAGAACTAGTCAGGTTAACTAGTTTAATTAGGTTAATTATCTAGGTTATTTCGGCAAGTTTTATTTTAAAGATGATCCCTTCCTAGAATTTTATTGTTGATTATATCTTTTCATTGAAGTGGTCATGTTGTTTGTGCCCAAGTGGCTTTGTTGTTTGAATGAAGCTGAGTGGCCTATATATGTTTTGCCGGAATGTTGATTCATTTTCGTTCTGGAAAATTTCAAGTTCTCGATTTTTCCATTTTTTAGCAAAGGTCATGCCGAAATTTTCCGTGGATTTCGGCATGACTTGTGCTACAAACTAGGACATATCGAGTGCCCGGGATTTGCCGCACCAGGAAGGAGTCAACGTTCCTACAAAACATAGGCCTTTTGTATGTCATTATTCATTTTATTAGGTCTAGAATTAATTTAATAGATTTAATCGTAGGAAACATGGCTAGCAACGATGAAGGACAGGGTTCTGGTGATTGCGACGACATCTACTGGGCGGCAGACGAATTTTTTAGCCTTGCCGACGATCAACCAGTGGCATCGGGGACTGAGACCGACACGCGGACCGGTGCTGAGACTGAGACCGGCGCTGAGACTCAGACCGGCATCGAGACCGGCGCTGAGACTGAGACCGGTGCTGAGACTAAGACCGGCGCTGAGACTCAGACCGGCATCGAGACCGGCGCTGAGACTGAGACCGGTGCTGCCTCGGGGAGCGGAGCCGGTGTAGAATAGAAAGCAAAGAGGCAACAACTTCCTAACAAACTCAAGACTACTAGACTAGTGGTCACGGAGGTGGACGGCGGCAATTTTGAGCCAAAGGCGCCCGAGGAAGCGCGTCGATGCTACGGCAATCAAATAGGCTGCATCGTACGGACAACCGCCACCATCAACGATGAGAAACTACCGAAGATAGAAAATATGAGGAGCTCCCTCCTAAAGAAGTTTCACCAGATATTCTTGTTCCCGGGCCGGAATGAGAAGGATTATGAAGATCTAGATGAGGACCCGGCAATGAAGAAGATAAACAAACACGCCATGACCAAGTTTAGCAACGCGTTGGCCGCCTGGAAAAATCGAGTGAAAGCAAAGATCATCGACAAGAAGGAACCCTACTCCGAGATTGTAAAGGATAATCCGACAATCATGGAAGAGCAGTTTCAAATATTCAAGGAGGCTTGCGAGGTCGAAGCTGCCAAAAAAAAGTCTCAGTACATGAAGGGGCTTCAAGAGAGGAACATTGGGAGCCACCACCTCGGAAGTCGTGGTTACGGCGGAAAGAGGTCCAAATGGGCCAAGGAGGACGCGGAAGCCGCGAGTCTTGGCATCCCAGACCCCTTGGTGGATTTCATCGTCCCGCAGGAGCATGACGTCCTCAGGGCCCGGCACCATTGGGACCCAGTGAACAAGGTTTACGAGACAACACCGGTCATTACGGAGTTCATGAGACAGCTGGTAATTTTAGTTTCTGATCAATTCGACTGCACACGTTAGTCATATTTGTAAACGATCCTTGTGCCTTTTGCAGAGAGAGCAGCACCGGATTGCGGCCAAAAGTGACTCGCCGTCTGAGGCATTGGCGAGGCCCAAGTGGGACACTCCATTCAACCGGGCGTTGAACATATTGAAACGACAACCGGTGGATACTCGACCGTCATATGGACGCGTGCATGGTGTCAGAGATGGCACCACGTGGAAGAAGTACTACCGTGAGACCACGGAGGAGAGAAAGGAAAGACGGAGGTTAACTGAAGAAAACATCGACAAGAAGGTTGAGATTGCGGTTGAAAAGAAATCATCTCAAACAGTCGCAACAGCGGTAGCTGCCGCAAAACAGGTGGTTGCAAATTTGTCTACTTCCTTGGTGACGGGCGTTATCATTTGGACAAGGCAAAATCCAGAAAAAATGCAGAGGACTTTCCCCTTGCCGACTTCTTGGGGAGCAGCTCGACTAGCGTTGCACCAGCACCTGCTCCCGCACCGACTTTTCTTTGTAGGCCGACGAAACCCCGTGCACCATATTGTACACCATCGGCGACCAGAAGGTGGACGTGGGGAAGGCGACGATAATGAAGCCGAAGGAACCATTGTTCCACAGCCGTCCGATCCCCCCGAACGTCTTCAAGGTTTCCGTGGCCAGTGTCAAACCGGGCCACGAGAATTTGCCTCCTCCAATACTAGCGGGGGATGACGACGAGACACCGCAGCGGCTTGGTGATTGTTGCAATGGGTGGGTGTGTTGGGTAACGTAGTAATTTCAAAAAAAATCCTACGCACACACAAGATCATGGTGATGCATAGCAACGAGAGGGGAGAGTGTGATCTACGTACCCTTGTAGACCGACAGCGGAAGCGTTAGCACAACGCGGTTGATGTAGTCGTACGTCTTCACGGCCCGACCGATCAAGGACCGAAACTACGGCACCTCCGAGTTCTAGCACACGTTCAGCTCGATGACGGTCCCCAGACTTCGATCCAGCAAAGTGTCATGGAAGAGTTCCGTCAGCACAACGGCGTGGTGACGATCTTGATTTACTACCGTCGCAGGGCTTCGCCTAAGCACCGCTATAATATTATCGAGGACTATGGTGGAAGGGGGCACCGCACACGGCTAAGAATATGATCACGTGGATCAACTTGTGTCTCTAGGGGTGCCCCCTGCCTCCGTATATAAAGGATCAAAGGGGGGGTGCGGCCGGCCAGGAGAGGGCGCGCCAGGAGGAGTCCTACTCCCTCCGGGAGTAGGATTACCCCCCTTTCCTAGTTGGAATAGGATTCGGGAGGGGGGAAAGAGGAGAGACAGAAGGAAGTGGGGGCGCCGCCCCCTTCTCCTTGTCCTATTCGTACTAGGGGGGGAGGGGCGCGCGGCCCAGCCCTGGCCACCTCTCCTCTCTTCCACTAAGGCCCACTAAGGCCCATATACCTCCCGGGGGGTTCCGGTAACCTCCCGGTACTCCGGTAAAATCCCGATTTCACCCGGAACACTTCCGATATCCAAATATAGGCTTACAATATATCAATCTTTATGTCTCGACCATTTCGAGACTCCTCGTCATGTCCCCGATCCTATCCGGGACTCCGAACTCCTTTGGTACATCAAAACTCATAAACTCATAATATAACTGTCATCGAAACCTTAAGCGTGCGGACCCTACGGGTTCGAGAACAATGTAGACATGACCGAGACACGTCTCCGGTCAATAACCAATAGCGGAACCAGGATGCTCATATTGGCTCCTACTTATTCTACGAAGATCTTTATCGGTCAGACCGCATAACAACATACGTTGTTCCCTTTGTCATCGGTATGTTACTTGCCCGAGATTCGATCGTCGGTATCTCAATACCTAGTTCAATCTCGTTACCGGCAAGTCTCTTTACTCGTTCCGTAATACATCATCTCGCAACTAACTCATTAGTTGCAATGCTTGCAAGGCTTAGGTGATGTGCATTACCGAGAGGGCCCAGAGATACCTCTCCGACAATCGGAGTGACAAATCCTAATCTTGAAATACGCCAACCCAACATGTACCTTTGGAGACACCTGTAGAGCTCCTTTATAATCACCCAGTTACGTTGTGATGTTTGGTAGCACACAAAGTGTTCCTCCGGTAAATGGGAGTTGCATAATCTCATAGTCATAGGAACATGTATAAGTCATGAAGAAAGCAATAGCAACATACTAAACAATCGAGTGCTAAGCTAATGGAATGGGTCATGTCAATCAGATCATTCACCTAATGATGTGATCCCGTTAATCAAATAACAACTCTTTGTCCATGGTTAGGAAACATAACCATCTTTGATTAACGAGCTAGTCTAGTAGAGGCATACTAGTGACACTCTGTTTGTCTATGTATTCACACATGTATTATGTTTCCGGTTAATACAATTATAGCATGAATAATAAACATTTATCATGAAATAAGGAAATAAATAATAACTTTATTATTGCCTCTAGGGCATGTTTCCTTCAGGGTGCTGTTGTGGCCAAAGAGTCTGCTTCGTCTGGAGGCGGCCGGGAGCACACCCACGAGCACGCAGCCTCAGCAAGGTATGAACATCAACACCCCACCTACCTAATTAGCGTCGAGTGTCGGGTTGGGTGATAGCTTACGGGGTAAGGAGGAGGCTCCATTAGTCGCTGATGACGTCGCCATGGATGAGGATGAGGATGACGATGGCGCTGAACAGTATGTCTATACTGGCGCCTCCTCAGGGTTTGAGCGTCATGAGTCGGTGCCTGAATTGCCGTCTCAACATATTATGGATGACCTTCCGGTAGTAAAGAAGTCTAGGAAGAGAGCGAGGAAAGGTAAAAAAGCTGATTCTATGATCCAGCAGCCTCGGCTTCAGGACCGTATAGATATCCCCGATGCGGATAAATGGCATATCCCCGATCAACCAATCCTACCTGCAACAGCGCTACGGGCCAGATTCGACGATCTAAGGAGACTTCATGATGATGTGCTGCGGGTAGAGAAAGGCCTCATCGCCTCGAAAGATCCAGGATACCCACTCTATGTGGTTAACGTTCCGCGGCAAATGTCGTACGTCGACAGCTTCCCCGCGGATAAGTTCTTCCTTCGATTCGATTACATATTCGACATGTTTCACGTGAAGAAGCTGGATTTTACATTTGTCCGCCTTTATGCCTTGCACATGAACTACATCATAGGGGTTGAGCAAATATCTAATATCTGTGTCGCTGACCCGTACTACATGCACGAGGGCTTCTTGGGAGTCTGCGCAAAGCATCGTGAATACGCGAGGGATTACATCATCACTTTCATGCTCGCCAATAAGGACAAGGAGCCGATTCTCGTGCCTTATCATCCCGTGTAAGTCATTCGCGCTGCTATCCTTCCTTTGATTTCAATCATTCATTTGCACGGTGGAGGCTAATTAATTTGAGGTGTACTTATTTTGCGCAGCGGCGGGCGTGCCGTCCTCATCATCCTCTACCCCCGATTCTCCCACACTTTTTACTTGGACTCGTTGAAGAACATTCACAAAAAGGATTACACCCACATCAAGGATGTTCTCGACAGTGCTATGTTTTACTACCAAGCAAGGGGTGGAGAGGTCAGGGACAAGAAGACAAGGGGCGGCAGGGCCGCCTTCGGCCATAAGACCGACATCTGCTGCATCCAGCAACCGAACGATTCTCTTAATGATGTATTATATGTCCTACACCACATGCTGGAGTACAGACGGGATCACCAGAACCTTCGCATGTCACCTAGATCCGGCGATGCCCATATTCTGCAATGGGCAAAGGACATAGGAGATATCGAGGATCATCGACTTCGAGCTGAGTTCTATAACATCCAACGCGAACTTGCCCAAATCATCATGAAGGAGGTCGTCGGAAAAACAGGGATGTTCTACGGAGAAGGACAAATGTCGCGGGAAGACGTCCGAACATGGATAGCCTCTCAGCGTCTCGACATGAAGCCTTTCACTAAGCTCAAGGACTATCTCCCTGACTTGGATGGATGGAACGACATGTTGGAGTGATTGTCGATATATGACAATGTGTCCGTTTAGTCCATACTTTTTGTATGACAAAACTTTGAGTTATGCATGGTGAAACTTTATTTGTGATGTAATTAAACCGTCCTCCTCCTCGACTAGCGAAAATCACTCTAGTTAGAGAATTTTGGGGTACGGTGAACTTTGTTATTTATGCTTATGATATGTTGTTTCTATTTTTGCCAAGTTTGTCTCTTTCTGTTGCTCAACTATATATGTTGCATATCATCGACTCATGTGACGATGCAGGTGCATAGATCATAGATGGCGAAGAAGTGCTATGCCAGGAGTATATATACGACAAGTGGCCGGAGTGTCAGGCCCAGGTGTACCGGTTTCCGGTTTCCGAGCGACAGGCAGTAGTTAGTTTAGGTTCATGCTAATGCGAGAGAGGGATACGAACTCATGTACTCAAAGTGATAGCTCTTCTCGCGTATATCATTGTTTAGATGGATGACGATGTATTTTCAAGTAATGAGACTTGTATCGCTATTTTCGAGATGATGACGAGAGACCACTTTGTGTTGGATGATGACTATGATGAGACTATTTGTATGTATATGCTATGATTACATCTGTGGTCTCGCAGGCATTTGTATGTGTATCATGATGACATTTGTATGTGCTAAAGATTCTTCTATAAAGCTTGTTCAAATACAAAACAAATATGCCGAAAAAACAAAAAACTACTAAAATTAGCAGTAGCGAGTGGAGAAAAGTTAGCAGCAGCGTGGTAGTAGCAGTAGCGCGCACGGAAGAAGCACGCTATAGCTATTAGCAGTAGCGAGCTTCCACTAAGCGCGCTGCTGCTACACTTGTGTAGCAGTAGCGCTGGTGAGCACGCGCAACTGCTATGTGTTAGCTGCAGCGCCTTATTAGTAGCGTCGGTCCACGCGCTACTGATACACCTAAAACCCGCGTTGTTGCTAGCCTTTTCCCTAGTAGTGATTATTTGCCATTTGCCTCTCATTTTCCTCTCCCCCACTTCACCCTTGCCGTTTTATTCGCCCTCTTTTTCCGTTCCCCTTCTTTTTTCTAGTTCGTCTCTTTTTGCTTGTTTCTGGTTTGCTTGTGTGTTGGATTGTTTGCCGCGATGGCCTTACCAAAAAGTTTTGATCCTCACCTAAGAAGGTTGGAAGAAATTGAAAACAATGTTAGAAGTTTTATGTCCTTGCA
Organism: Triticum urartu; assembly: GCF_003073215.2. NCBI lineage: Eukaryota > Viridiplantae > Streptophyta > Magnoliopsida > Poales > Poaceae > Triticum > Triticum urartu. The sequence goes on along the minus strand of NC_053025.1, from coordinate 549,650,738 downwards.
GTTTGAGCATAATAATTTCTTCAGAAACGAGCTTAAAGAACAAAAAAGTTTTATAGGGTACATGAACAAAGAGCTCGATGATATGTCTAAAGAATTTTATTGTTTGAAATCTCAGTTCACTCATCTTGAATACTTAATATCTCAAATTTTGGACAAGCAGGCCACCTTAGTTAATAAGATGGCCGCCAAACCAGAAGAACTTGATGGAAATAAGGATGAAGATCTAAAAGTTATTGATGTGTCCCCTATTAAATCTTTGCTTTGCAATATGAATCTTGATAATGATGAGACTGGAGATGAGTCAACTTTAGTTAGAAGGCGTCCCAATGATTCAGAGTTTTTAGATCTTGATGCAAAAATTGATAAAAGTGGGATGGGAGAGGTCAAAACTTTAAATAGCAATGAACCCACTATCTTGGATTTCAAGGAATTTAATTATGATAATTGCTCTTTAATAGATTCTATTTCCTTGTTGCAATCCGTGCTAAATTCTCCGCATGCTTATAGTCAAAACAAAGCTTTTACTAAACATATCGTTGATCCTTTAATGCAATCTTATGAAGAAAATCTTGAATTGGAAGTCTCTATCCCTAGAAAACTTCATGATGAGTGGGAACCTACTATTAAAATTAAGATTAAAGACCATGAATGCTATGCTTTATGTGATTTGGGTGCTAGTGTTGCCATGATTCCTAAAACTTTGTGTGATTTGCTAGGTTTCCGTGAATTTGATGATTGTTCTTTAAACTTGCATCTTGCGGATTCCACCATTAAGAAACCTATGATTAAAGTATCATATGTTTGGAATTGATGAAGATAGTTTTGGTGACAAATTCTCCCTTCAGTAAACTACCGGAAAAACCTCCAAATTGGATAGTCACAGAACACAAGGTGGCGCTTGCGGGAAAAATCTTGATAAACCCTGGACATTTCGGGCAAATATAAAGGCAGTAGGACTAAGAGGCGGTAGAGAGGCGCAAGGACCTCCACCCGACCATGGGCTTGCTGCATGGGCAACCCACATAGGGCCCACATGCCTCCCCTCCGGCACATGTTGCCTTCCCTTAATTGAAACTTTGTGACATATTTTTTTACCAAATTTTGGTCCCTGAAAAGGTAATTTCATGCAAACTCGAAATACATGCAAAAAAACCCATCAACTAGCACTGTTCAGTGGATCAATAGGTTACTTCAATAAAATTGTTTAAAAAGATGCCAAAACAATGTTATAATGGAACAAAAGTAGCATTAGCATAGAAAAGGAAAAGAAATCAAAGGTAAAAAGAAACACAAACTTACGTGTATGTTGGGAGCTAGGGATTCAAGGTGTGCACCCTACTCCTCCGTATGTATTGCATTAAGCGATACATATGACTGGCCGTGCAAAACCAACCCCCATTGTTCATTAAACCTCACATGAATGTAGGCATCAGTTTTGGGAAGGTTCCGACCCCCCCCCCTAAGCTTGAATGTATCATTCTTTTCGAATTTTTTTAATTCTGCTCTTTAACTTTTCCTATTTTCCAATACAATGCAACTTTTTTGAATACATACTGAACATTTTCAATATACATGTTGATTATTTTTCAAATAAATGTTGAAAATTTATGTAAATACATGCCGAAACATTTGTTACAAGCACACTGAACTTTTTTATATACAGGATCGACTGTGTTTCTGATGCGGGTTGAACTACGTCGGTATTTCCCCAAAGAGGAAGGGATGATGCAACACAATTACGGTAGGTATTTCCCTTAGTGATGAGACCAAGGTTATCAAACCAGTGGGATAACCATGAAACACCCACGTAAACAGCTACTGCACACAAAGAACAAATACTTGTAACCCGACATAAGAGAGGGGTTGTCAATCCCTCATGGGTACAAAGATAGGTAAAATTGTAGTAAATTGGATAAATAGATCTCGCCGGAACGCGAGATAAAATAAATAAATAAATAAATAAATATTGCAGCTAGGTATTTTTGTATTTTTGGATTAATAGGTTTGAAAATAAAAGCAAATAAAAATAGATCACGAAGGCAAATATAATAAAGAAGAGACCCAGGGGCCGTAGGTTTCACTAGTGGCTGTAAGGACATATTTATCCCTAAGTGTTTTGGTGATTCATGACAACGCATTTGCGGACTAATGTGTGCCATGAGTATTCCAGACACTTCTTTGCTAGGCACAAGACGATTGGGTGCCCCTCGAAGACTGACGAAGACGACGTCTTTTCTACGTTTCTTTTTGGTGGATTTGAGTCGTAGGAAAGCCGTACTATTAAGAGGGGGTCCGCGTTGGAAAGGTTTGGGTGGAATCATCACGTACACGTCTCCTTTTATCCCCTCCTTCTTCCTTGGAGCTTCCTCCGTTTTCCTGCCTCCTGTGACTAGCTGCTGTTGTGGTTGCGGTAGTACTGCTCCTGGATCAACGGTAGTACCGTAGGCATCCACGGTAGTACCGCGCGGTGGCGCGGTAGTACCGCTGGTGCCCACGGTAGTACCGCTCCCCTGGAGTCGCACTACCGCTGCCCACCAGGCTAGTGCCGCCCCTTTGCGGTAGTAGGAGCGGATGTAATTTTTTACATCCGCACCTGCCGTGGTAGTACCGCTTTCGCCGTGCGGTAGTACCGCGCTATGCGGCCAGGCAGTAGTACCGCCCCTCGGCAGTACTACTGTGTCGGGTTTTTGCTACTTACGTTTTTTTTACGGAAGTAGGCACGGAAGTTTCCCTTCCCCCTGGCTGGGACTTTTGCCTTGCGGTAGTACCGCATGGGGGGCGCGGTAGTACCGCGCGTGCGGAAGTACCGCCCCCAGCTTCTGTGCGTCTGTTTCTGTGCTGGGGTCGCGGCAGTATCGTGGGTCGGTACGGTAGTACCGCACAGCCGTGCGGTAGTACCGCTTGGTTGCAAGCAGTAGTACCACGCGGCCTTGCGGTAGTACCGCTGGCCAGGCACGGTAGTACCGCTGGCCGCGGGCTGGTTGGTGGGTAACGGTTGGATCTTTTCCACACACTATATAAGGGGTCTCCTTCTTCCCCGTTGACTTACCTCTTCCACCATTAAAAGCTCCATTATTGCTCCAAGCTCCATTTTCGCCCGATCTCACTCCCTAGCCAACCAAACTTGTTGATTTGCTCGAGAGTGGTTGAGAAGGCCCCGATCTACACTTCCACCAAGAGATATTTGATTCCCCCTACTAATCCCTTGCGGATCTTGTTACTCTTGGATGTTTGAGCATTCTAGACGGTTGAGGTCACCGCGAAGCCATAGTCCATTGTGGTGAAGCTTCGTGGTGTCGTTGGGAGCCTCCAATTGAGTTGTGGTGATTGCCCCAACCTCGTTTGTAAAGGTTCGGTCACCGCCTCCAAGGGCACCAATAGTGGAATCACGGCATCTCGCATTGTGTGAGGGTGTCAGGAGATTACGGTGGCCCTAGTGGCTTCTTGGGGAGCATTGTGCCTCCACACCGCTCCAACGGAGACGTACTTCCTCTCAAAGGGAAGGAACTTCGGCAACACATCCTTGTCTCCACCGTCTCCACTCTTGGTTATCTCATGCCTTTACTTGTGTAGCTTATTTGTTTCATATATCTTGCTTGCTTGTGTTCCTATTCGTGTTGCATCATATAGGTTGCTCATCTAGTTGCATATCTAGACAACCTACTTTGATGCAAAGTTTAAATTGCTAAAGAAAAGCTAAAAATTGTTAGTTGCCTATTCACCCCCCCTCTAGTCAACCATATCGATCCTTTCAATTGGTATCAGAGCCTCGTCTCTTTATTAAGGACTTTACCGTCCAAAGAGTATGGTTGATACCATTGACGGTGCGGAGGAACACTCCTGTGTGAATCCTATCTCGTCTACGGGCGATGGGGGAACCTCGGTCTCTGGTGAGGAGTTCAATGTGGCCTTGGAGACATTGAAAACCTCCATGACGACCGAAGTTGAGAGCATGTTTACTAAATTTCTTGAGGGGCTTAAACTATCCACCGCACCGTTGAAAGTGGGTGATCCCGCCAACAAGGTGACGGATGCTATCCCCGACAAGGGGGAATCTAGTAGTGAAAAGAGTCCTTCTTCTGGTGGTAAGAATGGCACCAGCATCTTTGCCCATGTGGAACCACCACTTGTTTATGGTGGACCGATTCCTTCCACTCATTTGAATCATGCCGGTCCTCCTCCTAAGATTGTGAAAAATGAGGACTTTGATTCTTGGGTTTACCGCTTTAAACGTCATTTAAATCATGTGAACACTAACCTTTGGAGAATCATTGAAGAAGGTTTTTATCCGCATGATCCAAGCAATTTCACTCCTCAAGAAGCCGCGAATAATCAATTCAATGATAATGCTCTCTTCATCATTCAAGATGCAATTCCACCCGAAGACCTACCTCATCTTCGTCCCTTTGCCTTGGCCAAAGATGCATGGCGTTGTGTTGTCTCTCTCTACCGGGGAAGCACAAGCATTCAACGCTCCAATTATGAAGTGGTACAAGATGAGGCCGATGAGTTTGCAATGAAAGAAGATGAAGAACCTCGTGAGCTTTATCGGAGAGTAACCAAACTCGCGGTCTCACTACGAGATCACGGGAGCAAGGACACGGATGACAATTGGATCAAGCGCAAATTCCTCAAGGCAATGATGCCCTATCACAAGGCCATGTCCTCCGTCATTCGTCAAAGACCGGACTTCCACACTTTGAACTCAAGTGAAGTGTTGGATGAGTTTGTGGCCATGAACATTTTGGACAAGACCGCCGACAATGCGGTGCTCCGTTCTCAACGGGCAAAGAAGCCTAACCTATCATTGAAGGCCAAGCTCACCGTGGAAGAAGAAGAAGAGGAAGAAGAAGAGGAGAGCAACCCCGAAGATATGAAGTATGCATATCATGAACACATGGCACTTGCTTCAAGGCAATTTTGGAGCAAGAAAAACTCGAGGCCAAACTTTAGCAAAAGCAACTCGAGTGGCACAAGGGGCAAGCAACGTGTAAGGACTTGCTACAATTGCGGCAACGTGAGTAATTTCGTTGCGGAATGCCCGCATGAGAAGAGGGAAGACAATGGTGGCAAGCTCATCCGAAAGGACAAGGCCAAGTCGTTCCCCAACAAGAACAACTTCACCAAGAAGACTCCTCCCAAGGCTTTGGTTGTGCAAGAAGAGTACAATGAGGATGATGACGATGATGAAGATGGTGAGTCGGTTGCCATGGCCTCCGTTGCCATTGCAACAACGTCATGGGTGTCTCTCTTCGACTCACCCAATGAGAGCATCACCACCAAGTGCCTCATGGCTAAAGCCACCAACAAGGTAACCTCCAACATCAAAACTACCATCATTAATCATCGTTCCCCGACGGATAGCATTAATGAACTTGAGGGAGCTAATGTGGAGGCTAACGAGTTTGAGGCCTTTATGGGCAAACTCAAGGGAAAATCCAAGAAGCACTTTGTTGCTCTCTTGGAACAACTTGGTGAAGCCAATGACATGATCGAGGCTCACGAAGACACCATCTCTAAGATGGAAGGGCATAGTCGTGACTATGCCGATGAGATTTTGGATCTTTCCAATGCTCTTGAGGAAGAGTGTGGTCTTCGTTTGGCTCTTGAGGAGTCACACAATGTTGATCATGCTAAGTTAAAGAAAGATTATGATCATGTCCTCATTGTTTCTCGTGTGCTAAATTCCGAGAAGGCCAAACTCGGGGTTGATCTTGCTAGACTCAAAGAGGAGTTTGATATACTTGACAAGGCCCACAAGGCCTTGAAGGGTATTCACGCTAGTCTCAAGGAGTCTCATGATCAACTCCAAGTGAAGCTAACTAAGGAGAAAGCAACTTTTCCTCATATGGTTTTAATTGATAATGCAAATGCTACTAACCCGTGTTGTGAGCATATACATCTTGTTGAGGAAAATGCGAAGTTGAAGGAGCAACTTGAGAGAGGTCTTGCGACTTGCATACAAGGCAAGAAGAACCTCAACGATCTCTTGATCAACCAAAAGGGAGGTGTGGCCAAGGAAGGGGTTGGGTACGTGACCGACTCCAAGAACAAGAAGAAGAATGACAAGACCAAACAACCTCCTCCCCTCATGCAAACCTTTGTGAGGGAGGGAGAGAGTGCCCCCGAGGAGAAGAAGAAGAACAATGTCAAGAAGGGCAATGCCACCCCTCTCAACAAAGCCGGCGATTTTAACCCTTCTTATGTGTTATGCCGTGCTAGTGATGGGCATGTTTATGCCAAATTTGTTGGTTCTCTTCATGAATACATTGAATGGTCTATTTGGGTTCCAAAAACCCCTGTTACTAACATCAAAGGACCCATTACAAAATGGGTACCTAAAACCAAGCATTGATCTCTTGTAGGTGTTTGCTTCCGGTGGGGGATCATGGTTGCTCGATAGCGGAGCTACAAATCATATGACCGGAAGCAAGGACTAGGTGGTGGACGTGCACAAGGTTCCATCTATGCCCACCAATGTCGAGTGGGGTGACGCCTCATCTTCTAAGGTATTGGGACTTGGCAAGGTGGTCATCTCTCATGATCTCACGATCGAGAAGGTCATGCTTGTTGAATCCCTTGCATACAATTTACTTTCCGTTCGTCAACTTGCTATCATGGGCTTTGCCACTTTCTTTGATATCGATACCGTGGCCCTCTTGTGGAGCAAGACTCTTAAAGTAGCTTTTGTTGGGCATGTCGAGAACGGTCTATATGTGATTAACTTTTCGGAGCGACCCACTAAGACCGCGACATGCCTAATGGCTAAAGTTGATGTGGGATGGCTTTGGCATCGCCGTTTAGCCCATGTCAATATGAGATCTTTGCAAAGTCTCCTCAAGGGGGACCATGTCCGTGGACTAACGAATGTTAGTTTTGCTAAAGATCGTGCTTGCAGTGCCTGTATCGAAGGAAAGCTACATGAGAAGGCTCACCCTCCCACAACTATCATTTATTCAAAGAGGCCTTTGGAGCTCCTTCACATGGATCTCTTTGGGCCTCCATCCTTCGATAGTCTTGGAGGTAGGAAGTATTGCTTGGTGATTGTGGATGACTACTCAAGGTACACGTGGGTGTATTTCTTCAAGAGGAAGAGAGAGACCCAACAAACCATCATTGACTTTCCAAATGAAGCACAACGTCAACACAATGCAAAGATCTTGACAATAAGAAGTGACAACGACACCGAGTTCAAGAACTACACCTTGGATGAGTTTCTTAGTGACGAGGGAATCAAGCATCAATATTCCGCACCCTACACCCCTCAACAAAACGGTGTTGCGGAGAGGAAGAACCGGACATTGATGGATGCGGCAAGGACCATGATGGCGGAGTTCAAGTCTCCATACAAATTTTGGGCCGAAGCCATCAACACCGCGTGTCATGCATCAAATCGGCTCTACCTCCACAAGGGCTTGAACAAGACTCCATATGAGATACTCACCGGTAACAAGCCCAACCTCAAGTACTTCCGGGTATTCGGGTGTAAGTGTTTCATTCTCAAGAAAGGTGTTCGGTTGTCTAAATTTGAGGCTAGAGCTTATGAGGGCATATTTTTTGGTTATGCTACAAACTCTCATGCTTACCGTGTCCTCAATAAATCCATGGGACTTATTGAGGAGACATGTAACGTGGAGTTTGATGAGAATAACGGCTCCCAAGTGGAGCAAAGTGGCACTTGTGATGTAGGTGATGAAATTCCTCCTCAAGCCATAAGAAGAATGGGTGTTGGTTTTATCCCACCCACTAAGGAACCCCTTGTGGCCGAAGGGGAAGGACAATGCTCCACTCAAGTGGAGCCATCACCAACCCAAGGCCCACACGCTTCCGAAGAACAAAGTGAAGGCCCTCAACCTCATGAACAAGACCAAGGGCATGATCACATTCAAGACGGTGTGGATACACCAAGTGATGCCCAAGGTCAAGTTCTCTCCCCCTAGCAAGTTCAAGATCAAGAACAAGTTCATGACAGCGCTCAAGATGATCAAGTAACCGCTCCTCAACTCACCACCGAGGAGGAATTGGAGCGTCGTGCCGCCAAGGTTGCTTCCAAGATCTCCACCAAGGATCATCTCATGACGAATGTGCTTGGAAGCTTAAGAAAGGGGGTAAGCACTCGTAGACAATTAGAAAATTATTGTGAGCATCACGCGTTTGTCTCTTGTGTGGAACCCCACAAGGTCTATGAGGCGCTAGAAGATCCGGATTGGCTCAATGCCATGCATGAAGAACTCAACAACTTCGAGCGCAACAAAGTGTGGAGATTGGTGCCAAGACCGACCGGAAATCACAATGTCATAGGAACCAAGTGGATATTTAAGAACAAGCAAGATGCCCATGGGATCATCATTCGCAACAAGGCTCGTTTGGTAGCACAAGGCTACTCCCAAGTCGAGGGTATCGACTACGGTGAAACCTTTGCTCCCGTTGCTTGTCTTGAATCCATTCGCATGTTGATTGCATATGCTTCTCATCATAACTTTAAGTTACAACAAATGGATGTGAAGAGTGCTTTTTATTAATGGTCCCATTAATGAATTGGTTTACGTCAAGCAAACCCCCGAGTTCGAGGATCCCTACTTTCCCGATCATGTGTATCAACTCGATAAGGCACTCTATGGCCTTAAACAAGCCCCACGTGCGTGGTATGACCACCTTACCCAGTTGTTACAAGACCGTGGTTTTGAAGTTGGGCTAATCGACCCCACTCTTTTTACTAAGAAGGTCAAAGGGGAGTTGTTTGTGTGCCAATTATATGTTGATGATATTATCTTTGGTTCTCCTAACAAAGCTTTCAATGAGGAATTTGCCGCTCTCATGACCTCAAAGTTCGAGATGTCCTCCATGGGAGAGTTGAAGTTCTTTCTAGGGTTCGAAGTGAAGCAAAGAAGAGAAGGAACCTTCATCAATCAATAATACACTCAAGACATGCTCAAGAGATTCAAGCTAAGTGATGTCAAGCCGGCTTCCACTCCAATGCCCACCAAGTGCCAACTTGACTTAGATCCCAATGGTAAAGTGGTGGATCAAAAGGTATATCGTTCCATGATTGGATCCTTGCTTTACCTTTGTGCATCTAGACCGGACATCATGTTGAGTGTGGGAATTTGTGCACGGTTTCAAGCCACACCTAAGGAAAGTCACTATGTGGCGGTCAAACGAATCTTTCGATATTTGGCTCATACCCCAAACTTTGGCTTATGGTACCCAAGAGGGTCAAACTTCAAGCTTGTAGGGTACTCGGATTCCGATTGGGCGGGAGACAAAGTGGATAGGAAGTCCACTTCCGGAGGGTGCCAATTCCTTGGTTGCTCTTTGGTAAGTTGGTCTTCCAAAAAGCAAAGTTGTGTGTCTCTCTCGTCCACCGAAGCAGAGTATGTAGCGTCCGGTAGTTGTTGTGCACAACTCTTATGGATGAGGCAAACTTTAAAGGATTACGATGTCACTTGTGACAAAGTGCCTCTTTGGTGTGACAATGAAAGTGCCATCAAGATCTCTCTCAACCCGGTGCAACACTTCAAGACGAAGCATATTGAGATCCGATATCACTTCATCAGGGATCACATGAGGCGAGGAGAGATCGAGCTCAGCTACGTCAACACTCATGATAACCTTGCAGATGTCTTCACGAAGCCCTTGGATGAAGCAAGATTTCGTGAGTTAAGGCATGAGCTAAATATCATCGATTCGAGCAATGTTGCTTGAACCCTTGCACACCCCACCATACTCAACGTGTTGTCCTATTTAGATGTAGGCATGGACATAGGGGGAGTGATGTTCTCTCAATGAACTCTCCCTCCCCCCATTATGCATAAATCAATCAAGTCTTTCACATTAGCCATGTTTGATGGTACTTGTGCTTCAAAGACGAGTTTTGGTCATGGACCCAAGGATAATTCTTCGCGGTGCCATACCAATTGACTCAAACATAGGTGGCTACGGCCACCGCCCTCTCTTTTGGAGAGGTGGTGTCTTTCTGGTTTTGTGTGTTGCGTGGTCTTGTGGTGTCGTGTTGGCTCGGGGTGGTTTGTGCAAAGATCCAGTTTTTCGTGCGCTCAAAACGTGCATCTTCTTGAGCCCACAGTACTACCGCGTCTGGGCGCGGTACTACCGCTTTGGGAGGCACGGTACTACCGCGCCACAGCACGGTACTACCGCTCTGGTGCGGTACTTCAGAAGTACCGCACCGTGCGGTACTACCGTGTCTGGGCATGGTACTACCACGCCGTCAAGGGCGCGTGGGGGTTATGACTCAGGCAGGGGAGTTCCAACTCCCCATACCCATTCATTGTCTCTCTCTCCACGTCTCTCCCTCTCAAGAACGGCGCCGGAGGCCCTCGCCGGATCTCCGTCTCCGGCCGCTCTCCTCGGATTCCGACCGGTGGGATCGTTCCCCACCACTTCCTCTTGCCATGGACCAAGGTTTTTCCCCAAATCCCTCTTTTTCTTGGCTGTTCTCTTGCTTCTAGGTTTTTGGGGAGAAACTTGTCGTTCTTGAGATTTTAGGCCAAATCTATGCAAGAGTAGGATGTAGGAGAGTCGTGATGCGTAGGAAACATACTTGATATGCTGTCTTGTGGTAGCTTTGTCCAACCGTAGTACCGCCGTGGTTTCGCGGGCTTTTTCAGATTTGAACCTGTTCAGATCTGACGCGGTGCGGTACTACCGTGCCCAATGTGCGGTACTACCACTCTTGCGGTACTACCGCCCGTCAGGTGCGGTACTACCGTACCGTGCAGTACTACCGCTCTGCAGGCGCGGTACTACCGCGCCGGCCGCGGCGCTAAGGTCGTACTACCGCTCCTACACCCGATACTACCGTGATCTTGCACGGTACTACCGCGTCTAAGAGACGTACTACTATCTTAGCTCCGCATCACTTGGCAGTACTACCGTAGGGATCAAATCTCTCTCTAGGCATTTATCATGTGTGCTTTCTGCTTGTTTCACTTGCGTTGTTGTGGTCTTTGCATTAACCTCTCTTGGCTGTTGTGGGTGTTTTTGCGTTCTGTGTCTCAGGTGGTGGCTCTCGCCGTTCCAATCCCAGTCGTGACACTGGCTCCAAGCGTCTGCGCAACCCCCAAGATGAAGCCCCAAAGGGCTCCAATGCCCCCAAGTGCAATGTCAAGACCACTGCCAGCAAGCTAAAGGAACCGGCTAAGGGCATGGACGAGATTTCAACCACTGAGTATGTCAAGCGCCGGAAGATCAATCCCTATGTGAATCCTCGGGCTATCCTCGGAGGCACCGAGTTGTTCTGGACCAAGCAACAGGCTCTCATCTATCTGGATGTGATCAAGAACAAGCAGAATACCTTCGTGGATGTCAAGTGGATAGACATGCATCACCTGCGGAAGGACAAGTTTCGTGACTATTTTGGAGAGGCTCTGGACTTGGTGGAGCAGTTTGCTATTGAGCCGGTGATCTCCTTTCACCTTGACTATGACCCTGAGCTCATCTGTCAGTTCTTTGCCTCAGTGTACTTTCATCCCGGGGAGGAGCGGAGGATGACCTGGATGACCAATGGCCGTCAGCTGTCTGCTACATGGAAAGAGTTCATGGATCTGCTGCACATTCCTGATGACGTGCTTCACACCCCCGTTGGCGTTCGCCCCCATGCCAACTCTGAGTCTGCCAACAAGAACCAGCTTCAGCCCTTCCTTGTTGAGAAGGTACTCCCCAATGGCAAGTCATCTTGGGTGTTAAACTCCTTTCTGGATATCATGCATCGCATCTTCCGCAACACTCTGTTCCCACGCATTGGCGACAAGGACAAGGTACATGCATATCTAGTAGACATGTTGCTCTTGTGTGCAGAGGCACGTTCTTCTCAGACTCAGCCACTTGGTGTCTCACACATCATGTGGTGTGAGCTTCGGTTTGCGGTGTTCACTCGCAAGGTACCTATCTATGGACCGTACCTGTTTCTGCTGCTCTCCACCACTTGGGAGAAGACGTTTCCAGGTGATGAGTTCCTTGCTCCAGACTGGATTCGCCATGAGTCCATCAGCCTCCGCGTCAAGCCCAACTGGGCCAACACCACTACCCGTGCTGAGGCATCTTCTGCTAGGAGGGCTGCTGGTGAGGGGGAGGCTGCTGCTGCTGAGACTGTTGCTGAGGACCGTGCTGCTAGGTCCACCACTTCTTCCTCTGAGCCGTCATGGGCCAAGAAGCTGAAGGACAAGATGAAGACTCTCTTCTGCATGCAGGCGAAGGGACAGTACAGGGCTCATGTGGCTGACAAGGAGAGTCGCCACCGTGACAAGAAGGTGATGAGGCTCTTTGGAGAGGATGTGTCTGGCGGGTCTGAGGACGTCATCACACCTGAGGCTGCCTGGATGTCAAAGCAGGGCTACAAGTGGACCAGTTCAGAGGATGACCTCGAGGAAACTATCCCCGCCGCTGATTCTGACGAGGAGCACGAGGAGCAGTGGGACGACTTCTCTGCCTGAGCCACCTCGTGTGTGTAGGTGTCCTCTCTGCCTTTTTGGCGTCTCGATGCCAAAGGGGGAGGGAGTGTAGGGATTTGCGTTGTGTCGTGCTTGGTGTGTTTGTTTGCTTTGTCGTTTGGACCTCGTTTGCCCCGTTTGCTTTTGTTTGGTTTGTGCCTTCGAGACCTATCCTCCATATGGTGTAAGACATATGCACTCTATCTATCTTAGGTATCTTATGCTTGTACTATCTTGTCTAGTGATAGATATGCCTTGTCTCTATAATATAGGGGGGGCTCTGTTCCTAGTATTCGTGCTCATCTAGGTGGCACACATTTAGGGGGAGCCCGTCTATATTATAGAGAGGAGGGGTTTGCATTTACTTAATAGTATTTTCTTTGTGCAAATCCCATTTTGTCATCAATCCACCAAAAGGGGGAGATTGTAAGGACATATTAAGTGTTTTGGTGATTGATGACAACGCATTTGCGGACTAATCGTGTGCCATGAGTATTCCAGACACTTCTTTGCTAGGCACAAGACGATTGGGTGCCCCTCGAAGACTGACGAAGACGACGTCTTTTCTACGTTTCTTTTTGGTGGATTTGAGTCGTAGGAAAGCCGTACTATTAAGAGGGGGTCCGCGTTGGAAAGGTTTGGGTGGAATCATCACGTACACGTCTCCTTTTATCCCCTCCTTATTCCTTGGAGCTTCCTCCGTTTTCCTGCCTCCTGTGACCGGCTGCTGTTGTGGTTGCGGTAGTACTGCTCCTGGATCAACGGTAGTACCGTAGGCATCCACGGTAGTACCGTGCGGTGGCGCGGTAGTACCCATGGTGCCCACGGTAGTACCGCTCCCCTGGAGTCGCACAACCGCCGCCCACCAGGCTAGTGCCGCCCCTTTGCGGTAGTAGGAGCAGATGTAATTTTTTACATCCGCACCTGCCGCGGTAGTACCGCTTTCGCCGTGCGGTAGTACCGCGCTATGCGGTCAGGCAGTAGTACCGCCCCTCGGCAGTACTACTGTGTCGGGTTTTTGCTACTTCCGTTTTTTTGCGGAAGTAGGCACGGAAATTTCCCTTCCCCCTGGCTGGGACTTTTGCCTTGCGGTAGTACCGCATGGGGGGCGCGGTAGTACCGCGCGTGCAGAAGTACCGCCCCCAGCTTCTGTGCGTCTGTTTCTATGCTGGGGTCGTGGCAGTACCGTGGGTCGGTACGGTAGTACCGCATAGCCGTGCGGTAGTACCGCTTGGTTGCAAGCAGTAGTACCGCACGGCCTTGCGGTAGTACCGCTGGCCGCGGGCTGGTTGGTGGGTAACGGTTGGATCTTTTCCACACACTATATAAGGGGTCTCCTTCTTCCCCGTTGACTTACCTCTTCCACCATTAAAAGCTCCATTATTGCTCCAAGATCCATTTTCGCCCGATCTCACTCCCTAGCCAACCAAACTTGTTGATTTGCTCGGGAGTGGTTGAGAAGGCCCCGATCTACACTTCCACCAAGAGATATTTGATTCCCCCCCTACTAATACCTTGCGGATCTTGTTACTCTTGGGTGTTTGAGCATCCTAGACGGTTGAGGTCACCGCGAAGCCATAGTCCATTGTGGTGAAGCTTCGTGGTGTCGTTGGGAGCCTCCAATTGAGTTGTGGAGATTGCCCAACCTCGTTTGTAAAGGTTCGGTCGCCGCCTCCAAGGGCACCAATAGTGGAATCACGGCATCTCGCATTGTGTGAGGGCGTGAGGAGATTACGGTGACCCTAGTGGCTTCTTTGGGAGCATTGTGCCTCCACACCGCTCCAACGGAGACGTACTTCCTCTCAAAGGGAAGGAACTTCGGCAACACATCCTCGTCTCCACCGTCTCCACTCTTGGTTATCTCATGCCTTTACTTGTGTAGCTTATTTGTTTCATATATCTTGCTTGCTTGTGTTCCTATTCGTGTTGCATCATATAGGTTGCTCATCTAGTTGCATATCTAGACAACCTACTTTGATGCAAAGTTTAAATTGCTAAAGAAAAGCTAAAAGTTGTTAGTTGCCTATTCACCCCCCCCCCTATAGTCAACCATATCGATCCTTTCAGTGGCTTCTCTCGAGAAAAACATCAAACGGTGGGTAAATAAATTACTGTTGGGCAATTGATAGAACTTCAAGTAATCATGACGATATTTAGGCAATGATCATTATATAGGAATCACGCCCAAGATTAGTAGACCGACTCCTGCCTGCATCTACTACTATTACTCCACACATCGACTGCTATCCAGCATGCATCTAGTGTATTAAGTTCATGGAAAAATGGAGTAATGCAATAAGAACGATGACATGATGTATACACAATCTATTTATGTACAAATAGACCCCATCTTGTTATCCTTAATAGCAACGATACATACGTGTCGGTTCCCCTTCTGTCACTAGGATCAAGCACCGTAAGATCGAAACCATCACAAAGGACCTCTTCCCATTGCAAGATAAATAAATCAAGTTGGCCAAACAAAACTCAAATATCGGAGAAGAAATACGAGGCTATAAGCAATCATGCATATAAGAGATATAAAGACCCAAATAACTTCCATGGATAAAAACATAGATCTGATCATAAACTCAAAGTTCATCGGATCACAACAAACACACCGCAAAAAGAGTTGCATCAGATGGATCTCCAAGAGACCATTGTATTGAGAATCAAACGAGAGAGAGGAAGCCATCTAGATACTAACTACGGACCCGAAGGTCTACAAAAGACTACTCACACATCATCAGAGAGGGACCAATGAGGATGATGAACCCCTCAGTGATGGTGTCTAGATTGGATCTGGTGGTTCTGGAACTTGCGGCGGTTGGAATTGATTTTCGTCGACTCCCCTGGGGTTTCTGGAATATTGGGGTATTTATAGAGAAAAGAGGCGGTGCGGGAGGCCACCGAGGTGGGCACAACCCACCTGGGCACGCCTGGGCCCCCATGCGCGCCCTGGTGGGTTGTGCTCCCCTCAGGTACTTTCTTGGCCCAACAGGTGTCTTCTGGTCCAGAAATAATCACTAAAAAGTTTCGTTGCGTTTGGACACCGTTTTGTATTTATTTTTTGTGAAGTAAAAAACAAGCAAAAAACATCAACTAGCACTGGGCACTATGTGAATAGGTTAGTCCCAAAAAATGATATAAAGTTTCTATAAAATGATTGTAAAACATCCAAGAATGATAATATAACAACATGGAACAATAAAAGATTATAGATACATTGGAGACGTATCAACATCCTGAAGCTTAATTCCTGCTCGTCCTCAAGTAGGTAAATGATAAAAATAGAATTTTTGATGTGGAATGTTGCCTAACATGTTCATCACACATTCTTTTCTTTGTAGCATGGACATTTGGGCTTTTATATGATTCAAAGCAATAGTTTAGTTTTGACATGAAGATTTCAATACGCAAGCATATCAACAAGCAACCATGTCTTTCAACATATCAACGCTAAAGCAAGCTATCCCTAGCCCATTATGCTCAATCATTGATCCATTCGTGAAACACACTCACATATTAGTTACACCCAATGCTCAAGTACGATCATAGTGCCCCTTAGTTGGTGCTTTATAAGAGAAGATGAAGACTCGAATAAAAATAAAAATTGCATAAAGTAAAAGAAAGGCCCTTCGCGGAGGGAAGTAGGAATTTGTAAAGGTGCGAGAGCTCAAAGCGAAAAAGATAGAGATAAAAACATTTCGGGTGGCATGCTTTTCCTGTCAACGAAAACGATCGAGTAGTTCCCAATACTTTCCATGCTAGATATATCATAGGCGATTCCCATACAAAAAATAAAGTTTATTCCTTTTTCCCCATACTTTCACTTTCCATGGCTAACCGTATCCACGGGTGCCTTCCATACCAACACTTTCCAAGAAATTTATTATTGGACAACATAAAGTAAATTCATTTTTCATTTTGGGACCAAGCATCCCAAATACCTTTGCCGTACTCTCGTGCAATGACAAGTGAATAAACAATCATCTTGAGAATAACACATCTAGCATGGAAATATATAAGCCACCCCTACCGTTTCATGAGCGGTACGAGCACACAAAAGAGAAGTTTATTTTGAAAATTAGAGATGACACATACAAATTTGCTTAGAACGGCAAAAAAATGCCGCATATAGGTAGGTATAGTGGACTCATGTGGCAAAAACTGGTTTAAAGGATTTTTGGATGCACAAGTAGTGATCATACTTAGTGCAAATGAAGGATAGCAAAAGATTGAGAAGCATCCAACCAAGAAACGAAAAATCTCATAAGCGAGCATTAAGCATAACTAACACCGAACAATGCACCACAAGTGGGGCGCATCATGAGGCCGGCTGGCCCCCTCCTCCCCTCGTTTATATATGGGGGAGGGGGGCACCCCATAGACACACAAGTTGACAATTGTTTTAGCCGTGTGCGGTGCCCCCCTCCACACATACACACCTCGGTCATATCGTCGTAGTGCTTAGGTGAAGCCCTGCGCCGGTAACCTCATCATCACCGTCAACACGCCGTTGTGCTGACGAAACTCTCCCTCGGCCTCAACTGGATCAAGAGTACGAGGGACGTCACCGAGCTGAACGTGTGCAGATCGCGGAGGTGCCGTGCGTTCGGTACTTGATCGGTTGGATCGCGAAGACGTTCGACTACATCAACCGCGTTTCTTAACGCTTCCGCTTTCGGTCTACGTGGGTACGTAGACATACTCTCCCCTCTCGTTGCTATGAATCCCTAGATAGATCTTGCGTGATCATAGGATTTTTTTTGAAATACTGCATTCCCCAACATGATCATTATGTAGGCATCACGTCCAAGATTAGTAGACCGACTCCTGCCTGCATCTACTACTATTACTCCACACATCGACTGCTATCCAGCATGCATCTAGTGTATTAAGTTCATGGAAAAACGGAGTAATGCAATAGAACAATGACATGATGTATACAAGATCTATTGATGTAGAAGTAGACTCCATCTTATTATCCTTAATAGTAACGATACATACGTGTCGGTTCCCCTTCTATCAGTGGGATCAAGCACAGTAAGATCGAACCCATCACAAAACACCTCTTCCCATTGCAAGATAAATAGATCAAGTTGGCCAAACAAAACCCAAATATCGGAGAAGAAATACGAGGATATAAGCAATCATGCATATAAGAGATCAAAAGACTCAAATAACTTTCAGGGATAAAAACATAGATCTGATCATAAACTCAAAGTTCATCGGATCCCAACAAACACACTGCAAAAATAGGTACATCATATGGATCTCCAAGAGACCATAGTATTGAGAATCAACCGAGAGAGAGGAAGCCATCTAGCTACTAACTAAGAACCCGAAGGTCTACAAAAGACTACCCACGCATCATCGGAGAGGCACCAATGAGGATGATGAACCCCTCCGTGATGGTGTCTAGATTGGATCTGGTGGTTCTGGAACTTGCGGCGACTGGAATTGATTTTCGTCGAATCCCCTAGGATTTCTGGAATATTGGGGTATTCATAGAGCAAAGAGGCGGTGCGGGAGGCCACCGAGGTGAGCACAACCCACCTGGGCGCGCCTGAGGGCCCAGGCGCGCCCTGGTGGGTTCTGCCCCCTCTGGACACCCCCAGGTGCTTCCCCGACCCATTGGGTGTCTTCTGGTCCATAAAAATTGCACAATCAATTTTGTTGCGTTTGGACTCCATTTGATATTGGTTTTCTGTGATGTAAAAAATAAGCAAAAACAAGAACTGACACTTGGCACTATGTCAATAGGTTAGTACCAAAAAATGATATAAAATGATTGTAAAACATGCAAGAATGATAATATAATAGCATGGAATAATAAAAAATTATAAATACATTGGAGACATATCAGTTTCTGATACACGATGAACATACTGTTATTACATTTTGATCATTTCAAATGTCCACGGAATTGTTTTAAATACATGATGAACATTTTAAACACATTGATGTGCTTTTTTGTAAAACATCCAAAAAAATTTAAATGCTTATTAACTTTTGTTTTCAATGGCACACACATTTTTAAATAATTTTATGACCATTCTTTAGAACCATGTGAACAAAATTTTACATTTAATGAATTTTTTTATGAATTACGTGATTCTTTTTACTTTTGTCAACATTTTAAAAATAGTATCATGAGCAATTTTTAAACATGTGCACATTCTTTAAATATCACAAAGATTTTTTTATAAATCCCGTGAACAAACTTATACAGTGCATGCACATATTTAAAGACTCGGTGAAGTTTTAAATGTAAGTAACATATTTTTTATTTTAAATATATGAATAAAGTAAGCAAACAAAAGGAAAATTAATACGAGTAAAATTAAGAAAAGTAAAAGTAAAAAGTAAAAAATAACGAATCAAAGAAAAGAATGGAACTAAGGAACTATATATAAATTTTTGTGGGCCGTCTCACTATAGGGTGTCTTCATGGGAGGCAAGCCAGGCGTTTCCTATTTGGTGCCCGTTGCGCCCGTTAATGTGTTAAACACAAAACGGCGCACACTTTCCCTACGAGCTGGGCTGGCCCATTTACATTTTCCCTTTCCTGATAAAACTATAAAACATTTTTCGGAAAGGGAAAAACCATGCTTCTCGGTCCGGTTTTTTTTTTCGTTTTTTTCGTGAAAAAAAAGGTTTGTCAAAACCTATCAATATGGGATCTAATTTTGAAGATCTTGATGCGAGAAATCCAACGGTGAAAACGGTTCGAGATTTGGACGCACGGTTTAAGAGATAAAATATTTTGAATAAACAGATCTACAAAAAAAGAGAAAACTCTTAGGTTGCTACAAGTGGCGTGCTGCATGTGCGTCACTTGTCGCGACATGAGAAAAAAATTATATGAGACCAGGTCTCACGATTAGCAGGTGAGACCTGTCCTAATGGATAACACGTGGTATTCATAAATCATGAAATATCTAATCTCTCTCCCCCTTGATTTTAAGCGGGGGATGGGGGATGCTTTGAGATTTGTGAATACCATGTGTCATCTATCAAGATGGGTCTTGCGTGAGACCTGATTTCATAGAATTCTTTTCCCTCCTTAATTAGTAATTTCGTTTAAACGCTCGTCAGCGTCAAAAGGTTGCGCTTTCGCTGAGGCGAGCCGCCGGTGGGGCCGGCCCATGTACTGGGTTCGCGTTTGTTTTCGTTAGCTACAGCTTCTTTCGCTGTTTCCTGCGTTCTCTTTTCGTTTTCTTTTCTGTGGTTTTTTGCTTCCGTTTTTTCTTTTAATGTTTGCCCGGTTTTCTGGGGTTTTGTTCTGACTTTTTTGTTTTGGTTCGTTTTTCCTTTCGGTATTCTCTTTTACTTTTATTTTTCTTCTTCTTCTCTTTACTGTGTGTTATCTCAAAAGTTAACCTCCTATTAAAAAAATGTTCATCGTATATTAAAAAAATGGTTCACCATACATTATGAAAAGTTCACTATGCATTACGAAAATGTTCATCATGTATTACAAAAATGTTCATCGTCGTGTATTACAAAAATGTTCACTGTATACTTGAAAAATGTTCAGCGTATATCATACAAATGTTCAATGCCTATTTAGCAAAAATTCAGTATATATCAGAAAAATTTTCATCATATATTGAAAAGATGTTCAATGGTTGAATTTATTTGTTTTTTATCTGTCGCCGCGCTTAGTTATTAAACATTTTCGCACCCATTTAATCACTAGTATTGGTCAGCTCAACTGGGAAAGAAAACTTACAGTATAACGTTGGTCGCTCGTTTGATTCCTCGACTCAGCATCCTTTTTTGCTAATTTAATTTGCAGCTCGCAGTGAAGCCACCGAATTCCCAAAGAATGTTCGTGTTTTTTAAAACTTGTTTGTTTCTAGAAAAGGTTAGATTTTTCAAAAATTCTTTGCATTTTAGAAAACTGTTTGGGATTTGCAGAAGTTGTTCGTTTTTAAAAAGTGGAATTACAAAGATTTTAACATTTTTTAATAACAGGGACATAATATGGAAAATATTGCAGCATTTCAAAACTGTTCGCAATTTTCCAAATCTCAACCCTGTTGTGTGTTCTTATGTAGTTTCACGTCTTCATATTTAGTAGGCGTTGTCTGGTGGAGTGGCTAGCGGCTTGTGCAAGTCATGGGGTCGAATGCTCGAGCGCTCAATTGTTTTTTTGATATCTATTTAACATCTAGTCTAAATTTCTTTCCTTATATAACATCGTCATCGTTTTTGTCTTTGTTGCTTGACGTGTTTTTGTGCTTGTCGCTTTGAGAAAGCTAAATACAGTTGCATTTTCTTTAATGCAAGTTACACGAACATTACATACACCGGCCGATTACATCGTGCAAGAGTCTACGTATTTGATCATGTAGCTAGCTAAGAGCATCTCTAGCCGGCCTCCAGGACCATTTTTTGGCCGCCGGCATCTAAATTTTCGCCCACTTATGATTCCAAGAGGCTAGATTTCGCCGGATTTGGTCAAAGTTAGAGCCGGCGGTCACAGGCTACACCCAGCCCATCGGGGGCGCTTGGGGGCAGAAAGAGAAGATTTTGCATGTCCTTTGGCCCACAGTCAGCCTCCCACTCCCTCTCTCTCCACCCTTTTTCTCCGGACCCCACCCACATGCAGCCCATTCTTCCACGCCTGTGTGCAGCCTCCACTTCAACCACCACCACCACCCACAAATGCAGCCCCTCATCGTCCTACTCCTGGCGTCGCCGGTGCTTTGCCGCCACCCCGCGCCCGCGGCGACCTCTCCCACGCCCTCACCGCCGCCTCCAGTCCCTCGCCGCTACCGGTCTCCCTGGTGCTCGCCCGCACGCGCTGCAACTCGGCCCGGGCGGCCGCGCTGTCTACCCGCACCATCGTCTCCAGTCCGGGGGCAGCAGCGAGTACTTCTCCCGCGTTGGTGTCAGCCGTCCCACAGCGCCTCGACGGGCGGCGCTGTTCTCCATGGCGCCCGCGGTGGCCGCAGTCCCTGAAGCAGGAGCTAGAGCGGAGCGCGAGGCCGCGGCCCAAGGGGATATTGAAAGCGCAGGAGCAACCTCGACAGGAGCGGCCGGCTGGTCGGCAGCCCGAGGACCCGGAAGACGCAGTAGGTGGTGTCGGGCGGGCTGGACGCAAGCCGGCGGGAGAGCGTGGAGGAGGTGCTGCGGGAGCGTGGACGGGAGCAGACATCATCGGGCTGCAGAACGTGTGCGCCGAGGAGGAGCGCGGGATGCGGCCGCTGTCGGAGCTGGCGGGCGCGCTGGGCATGCGCGCCGTCCTCTCCATGGTCACCCCACGAGTCACTCCTGCGTCCACGCTCGCTGGGGTCCTCACCGGGCACGCGGGGCACGAGGACGGAGCGGTGGCGGTCGAGCTCAGTGGGCGCGTGCGCAGTGCGTTCGTCGGTTGGGTGGGAGGACGACTGTAAAAATTGTTGACCCCAATGCAAAAAATCCGTCGGTGCCTCCCCAGAAGGCCCAAAAAAACCTCTGAAGGGCACAACGGCTGGAAATGCTTTAACCTTGCAAATGTAGAGGTCCGGAGCAGTTCCCGCTGACATTTCATTGACTCATACATATATCTGAACGTCCGCGCGTCAGTTCCGAATACCCGTATATATACCGGCGGCCTGGCAGACGCACATTATACTTCTCCGAATACCCGAATACTTGACTAGTGCATGCATGCACCAATATAGTCTGGGCTGGCCGTGGCGTGTTAAATATGATTGAGTTCTACTACTATGTACATGCACGTATATGCAACGGAGCTAGTAGACGGGATTTCATATCTCTATCTTTCCGTGAAGATCGGAACAAACGCTCACGCGTTGCCTATCTCCCTTCCCTATAAATACAGAGGCACAACCGCACAAGGCCATTCGCAGAACTCATGCACGGTTGGAGAGGGGAACCATACATTGTTCACAATATCCATCTATTCGCCAACGCCCACACCCATCCATCACTTGCATCTCGCGGAGGTATTCGGCAGCGTCAGCGTCGGAGTCCTCGGAGCACAGTACCTCCAACCACCATCAGCTTAACACCAACATCGACGACCGTCTCGTACGAGCACCAACACCAATTTTTTGGATTGAAATCAGTTTATTGACCAAATTATGGGGTCTCAATTGGTCATTTAATACGACCAAATATGTAACATAACTGTAGATATTGTCATGCATAGATTTTTGGTCACTTTATGCACCAGGGGTAAAAAGGTCTTTTCACGTCTATCTTTAACACTGTTAGTGAACAAAATGCACCAGAGTGTCATATTGGGAAAGAAATTTAGAGCAGATGTCAAACAGGGAAGAAAAATTTCTTCAGGGCCAAATAGGGAACCACATTTTAAGGTAGTGCTGAGAGCTTCGCGCACCTTCCAATTTTTCCTCGTGGACGCCTCGTAAATTAGAGGTGCAATGTCCCTAGGCTTGCGGTCATTCACCCATGGCGCATCCCAAAAAGGCGTCCTCGCTTCATTTCCAACAAAGATTGACGAGGAGGCATAGAACAAGGAGTAGTCCATCGTGTTGCACGGATTTCCCATACCCACCCAAAGCTTGGTGGGCTCTTTCCATTCAAACCATAACCAACGCAAGCGAAGAGCCCGAGCAAATTTCTCCGTGTTAAGTATGCCAAGGCCACCAAGATCCTTTGGCCGGCACACCGCATCCCAATTCACCTTGCATTTTGCACCAGTGGTCTTATCTGTGCCCTCCCAGAGAAAGGATCTTTCGAGCTTGTTGATGTTGTGTAGAGTGGACGTTGGCACAATGAGCGGCGTGATGGAGAAGACGAGCTGCGAAGACAACACCGATTTCACAAGGGCACATCGACCAATGACAGTGATATTTTGACCATCCCAGGTGGTCAACTTAGCGGCCGCTTTGTCCTCTAGGTACTGGTAGTCGACCTTTCTAAGCTTCCACACCGAGAGAGGAAGCCCCAAGTATTTCATTGGAAACGAAGCCCGTGACGCAGGAATGGCCTGAAGGATGCGTGTCAAGTTGAGTTGTCAGCACCGAATGGGAACCACTGAGCTCTTCTGGAAGTTTGTGACAAGGCCGGTGACATTGCCGAATAGATGCAGAATGGTGACTAGGTTGTCAATGTCTTTCTTGATTGGGGCCATAAAGACTGCTGCGTCATCTGCATATAGGGAGGTCCGAACAGCCACGCCACGCCCACGGATCTTGTGAAAGAGCCCTTTTCTCGATGCTAGCTCAAGAATCTTGTGCAGCGGGTCCATGGCAATGACAAATAGCAAGGGGGAGACCGGGTCCCCTTGTTTGAAGCCGCGGCCGTGAGGGATGGGATTGCTTGGCACACCATTCAAAAGGATGCGCGAGGACGAGGAGCACAATAGGGCGGCGATCCAGTTGCGAAACATGGGCGGGAACCCAAGCCTCTGAAGAAGGTCCAAGATATACTCCCATTTGACAGAGTCAAAAGCCTTCCGAATATCGAGCTTGAACAGGAGGGACGGAGTTTTCCGCAGGTGGAGTCGTCGCGCAAGATTGCGAACATACATGAAATTGTCATGGATACTTCTCGTCTTTATGAAGGCACTTTGGGCATTTGAGATGAGCTTATGCATATGGGGGGCCAGGTGGATTGCCAATATTTTCACAATAATCTTTGCAATGGCGTGAATAAGACTAATAGGGCGATAGTCAAAAATATCCTCGGCCCCCTCTTTTTTCGGGAGGAGCACAACATTTGCAGTGTTGAGCCAATGAAGGCCAATTGTGCGCAGATTGGCAAAGGAGGATACCACCCTCATGACGTCCACCTTGATGGTACTCCAACATTTTTTAAAGAAGAGACCGGTAAAACCATCCGGCCCGGGAGCCTTGTCCCCAGGCATTTGGTTAATGGCGTGCCGCACCTCATCCTCGGTTATGGGGTCCCCGAGGCAAGCCAAATTGTGGGTCTCCAGATCGAGCTCCTCCCAATTAAAGTCTATGGATCTCGCCTCCCCCTTTTCCATGACGCAAGAGAAGTGCGCATGGATGAGTTGCTCCTTTGCTCATGATCTGTGACCCAGACGTGATTGTGTTTGAGCCCATGAATGTGATTCTTTCTCCTCCTAGCATTGACCCGCCGATCGAAAAATTTGGTATTTGCGTCCCCTTCCCTGAGTTGGCATAGCCTAGCACATTGCTTTTTGCGAGCACGCTCAAGCACCGCAAACCCAATTATTCTCCTTTTGAGCCTGGACCGAAGGTCCGCCTCCATCGTAGAGAGCTGCCTGGACTCCTGTGCGATGTCCAGACGCAGGATGACGGGAAGAGCCGCATGGTGGAGTAACTTTGCCCTAGAGAACAACCCCTTACTCCAGGCAGAGAGGCGATCTCCAGTTATTTTCAATTTGTGGTGCAACACATGGAAGGGATCAGTATGCATAGTATGTTCATTCCAAGCCTCTGAAACAACATCCTGGAATCCTGGAAGGGTGGCCCAAAATTTTTCAAATTCAAAGGCACGAGGCCTCCGTGGTCCTTTGTCATCAGCAAGCAAAAGCAGGCAGTGGTCAGAGAGCGACGAGGACAGGGCATGGAGAATATGCGTGTCGAACTGGATGTCCCACTCCGCGTTGCAAAAGAAAGAGTCTAGTTTGCATAATGTCGGGTTTGATCGCTCATTTGACCAAGTGAAGCGTCTGTTTTGAAGGTGGATCTCTTTAAGATGACAACTTTGTAATGTTGTCCGAAATCTGGTGATTCATCTTCTGTTGACGTTTCGCTTATTTTTATCCCTAGAGCGGTAGATTTGGTTGAAATCACCAAGAGCTAGCCAGAGCTCCCCACACGGCGGCTTCTGACTAATCAGCTCCGCGAAGAAATCCTCCTTGAGGGAGGAGGATGTTGGACCGTACACAACGGTGATTCGATAGCTGACATCGGAGTGCTTGATGTGTATTGTCGCTGAAAGGCAGAAGGTGGTGATCACCACATCAGTTACAGCAACATGGTCATCATCCCAGAGCATGAGGATCCCACCCCGGGTACCAATAGATGGTCGCTGAGCAAAATTGTGAAACCTATGCCCACCAAGGAAACTTGCCGTGAACATATCAACATTTTCAAGTTTTGTTTCTTGTAGACATACTATTTGACAGGAGGAAGCCGCGACGGTCTCGTGGACGGCGGCACGGCGGTCTAGGCAGTTGAGGCCCCTTACGTTCCAACTCAACACATTTATTTGCTGTTCAATCATAAGGAAACAGTCTAACCCTTGAACATGAGGTGATACAAAGGCTCAGCATGCCAATACATAAGCATAGCTTAAAGTCAACCGCACACCAGCCAACTCTGGAACGACTACATGACCTAGTGGTAGACACGAACAAGTACATAGGAGACACCCAGCTGTGCACAGGAGCAGCAGCCGCCCTTGGAACCTTTTCAAACATTGGAAACTAACACAAACTACAGAAACAACATGCATGGCTTGGCCCTTCAAGCATCCACAGGGGCCCCTCCCTCAACATGATCCAGTCCAGCCTCCCCAGCATGGTCGATCTGAGCCTCCTCAATGTTGTTGAACAGAGCATCATCGAACTTGAACAGGGCTCTCATCGCTTCAAGCACATCAGTGGGAAGTTGATCTTTGAATCGCTCTTCTAGAGCCTCCAGCACAGCCCCTGTCACATCCTTGCCGTTCTTGACAATGCCAAGGCTGCGACAAACCAGGATCTCAGCTTGCTTGGCCACCGACGCTTTTGTAGCGCGTCCACCGGTCTTGATGCGAGCACTGGTGCGCCTAAGGGAGAGGCCGCCACTTGTGCTGATGGCAACACCAGCCAGAGTTTTCCGGCGTGCCGCGGGGGCCGCGGGCGGGGAAGCAGCAGGGGTTGGCAGCAGGGCCTCACGTCCAGGCAGGAAGAGCGTCTCCAGCCCTCCGGGAATAGCTGGCTGGGCAACAAGCAACTCCTCTTCATTGCAGGGCATGGATGGCGTGCGGCGCAGCGGGCCACTGTAGAGAAGTGGCGGGTGGGGGACGCCTCAAATCCCGGTGGGTGCGTGGGCGACAGATCGATGAGAGGCCGCAACAGCGTTGTCGGAGAGCAAATGGTGATGAGCGCCGAGCTTGACGGGGTTCGTAGCTGAGCAGCGGCCGCCGCCTCACTTCGCTTGGATCGTGGAGACATCGGAAGCACCATGGTCGGCGACAGAGGTGGTGATGTAGGAGGAGAATATGCATCCCGGACTCTTTTTCACTGAATCACTTACGTCAGTTTGTCACCCTCTGGACAACGCTCCGTGGCTTCCATCTCGAGGAGGATGCCGAAGATGATATTGTATGAAAGCACACCGCTAGCGGGCAACACACGGCCGAGTCGGCATACAAAGCGCAATTCCTTGGCACAATCAAATCCCCTATGGAGCACACTGTGTGGAGGGCTTGGGCTCCCCCCAAAGTCAAGTTCTTCGCTTGGCTGGCTATTCAAAACAGAATTTAGACGACAGACAGATTGGAGAAGCGCGGATGGCCAAACTGTGGCCTTTGTACACTTTGCAAGCAGGAGCAAGAGTGTGTTGACCACCTTTTCTACAAATGCCGCTTCTCTATCCGCCTATGGGGATTAGTCAAGGACTGGCTGCAAACTGGTGAGCATTGATACTTCCTCATGGCACCTCTCAGGCAATATTGAAGAGTGGTGGGTGGGCCTCTCCGACACATCTATCCCCAACAGGAAAGGGATGGCCTCACTCACCATGCTAGTCGCCTGGACCATTTGGAACAAGAGGAATGCGCGAGTGTTCCGTCAGAAGAGTGCTCCGCCGACGGTTCTACTCACCAACATTAAAAAGGAGGCCACGCTTTGGGTATCAGCGGGTGCAAGAAAGTTGGGATACTTGATGACGCGAGAGTAGTCGGTCACCTTTATTTCGGGTGTTGCGGCGCTGTCAGTGTTGTAACACGAACATAAACTCTATTCCTCTTATTTAATGAATGAGGCAAATCTTTTGCCTCTCTTAAGAAAACATTTTAAGATAGTGTCAAATAAGGAATTCTCTCTAGGATGTCCCATAGCTGTCAGCTCTCGTTGCACAGTGCTACCGCCTCGGATGGGCCGAACATTCATGAAGAGCCCTGCCTTTCCCGTTTGGCCTGCAGAAAAGCTCCTGCCACACATTGTGACTTAATGTAGCGGTTCCGCACAGAGGTGGCGAACAAGGGCGACTCAAAACGGTCGACCCCATCTACCTATTACGATCTCTAGAGAAACAGTTTTGAGAACATTTTAGAAGGTTCCTATCCAGTTTTTACCATTTTGGGGATCCTCGTATATGGTTTTTGACTGTTTTTTCATTTTTTTCCTTTTTTTCTTTTATAGTTTATATTATGTTAATTTTTTTCCAAAATACAAAATTTTCAAATTTTCAAAAGTTATTTGGAATTGTGAAACATTGTTAATGATTTCCAAAATGTTTACAAGTTTCAAAAATTGTTTTTTGGAATTTTAAAAAGTTCTTATTTTTTTCAAAAAACGATTAGAACTTGTAAGAAAATTTCTTTTAGAAAAAAAGAACAAAACCTGTTCCCAATTTTAAAAAAAGTGTTTGAAATTTTAAAAAACTGTTGTGGTTTTCTATAATTTTATTGGAAGTTTAAAAAGTACAAAATTCTAAAAACTATTTTCATTTTTATAAAAAATTCCTTTTTTTCTACAAAATTTTCTCTACTTTTCTAAAAATATACAGACTTTTAATTTCTATTCATATTTTCCGAGAAAACAAATGAAAATAAAACCAGTCGCTACAGTAGCTGGCTCTCCAAAGTAGGGAAGTTGCTACGGTGCGCGATGGGCCGGCCCAGTCAGAGCGCTCCCATGTGCAGATGCCGACTATCTGCCGCAAAGCGCGTCAACAGCTCCACTGCCGTCGTGATGGCGCGCTTGCCCGGCCTCCAGCCTCCGGCGACGTGCGCAAGCTGCGAGAACAAGGCCAATCAATGTCCACGCCCACATGGCAAAACTGTGATCGTGTTTGTCCTCCGTTGTTGTGCGCTGTATCAACTGGATCCGCCCCTTCCCCGTCGCCGGAGACGACGTTGTCGGGGAAGATTCCAAGGGATAACCAGTGGACTGCGTGTGGTTCTATTACTACTTACCTTCGTTGTCTTCTTTTAACGCCGCCGCACCAGCTTTGCTCCCGTGGTGGCCGTTTTAGTACGTTTCCTAATCATGATTGACGAGCAGAGAAGCTGGCGTGTCCACATGAGTTGCTCCCCGGAAGATATCTTCAGTAATGCACGTGTTCCAGAGAGAAATCCACCATTCCTGGAAAGAGAAGATCAGCGTCATTAGTTCTGATGCGCTGGCCGGTGAAAACCTGCTGCTGGTTCGGAGCTACGTGCTCGAAAGAGATGTTTCATCAGTTCATCGCATCGTAAATGACGTTTTTGGTCCCTTGCGGCAGGTGGCCAGTCAAATTTCTGATGCAAGACGAGAGAGAAATGGGGTCCTTGCCAAATTCTGGTGCTTATAAAGAAGGCAGTCCAGAGACCGGAAGTCTGAAACTGATCGGCAAAGTGAAGTAAACAAAGCAATTCGAACCCAGATATCCTTTGTAACTGGCAAATGGACAAGCCTGCAAGTTAAACACAGGCGAGTTTTTCCATGTCTTTTCTTCGGCCGTAGCTTTCATTGACGCCGGCTGAAGTCGGTAGTCAAGTATATACGCTGTCCTGGTCTCCCGCACGATCGATCAAGCTCACTATAGTAGACTAATATTGGGTGATTCAGTTGGACCCGTCTCGGGGCTTGGGGCTGCTATGGAGTCATGGGTGCTTGTCAGGATAGAAAATTTGCGAAAATGTCTCTGACAGCAACGAAATCTTGGACTAGTTTATCTACGCTATCTATGTGTGTTGTTCAACCTGCCGACGTGGTGTCTCTTTGGCTGGTGACAATTCCCACTTTGATCGGCATCCACAAGACTGTCAGCAGAATTGACGGGCTAGGCCGACAGAGTTGAGCCGAGGCCATATATGCGGAGCTAGAGTTAGATCATCGGCGACAGAATGCTGTGCATGACGATGCAGCCGTACATGTGGCGGTAGTGTCGCACTGCCGTGAGTCATGAATTTCAAGTTTCCGGTCATATTCCATCCAATTTCTCAAGAAAAGAAGAAGTCATATATATTCCATCCAAGCGCTGTGTGCACGTAACTTGATCTATTCAAACGGCTTTTCGGCCACGTGAATTTTGACACATGATTCCCTTTTCGTTTCTCCGAAATGATGCATACAAAGTCTTTCTGTTTTCATAACACGAAGAAAAATGTAGAATTAAATATCAAGATTTCTAAAATCCAACAAACTTGAACTGGGCAGTTACGTAGCTGTGCTAAGCTCCCAGTGGCGCATCTTTGATGACTAGGGTTTGACTCCCGCCGAGAAAGAATTTTCGGTATTTGACCTGAGTGAGCTCTGTCTTAATATATTGTCCATGGGGCTACTATCTTGTTGGACCTCATTTATTGAGAACCGGTAGTAGCCCAGTTGTAAGGTTGCAGCGGAACATATATTCGATAGCCAGGGTTTGACTTCTGTTGGGGGCGAATTTTGGGTATCTCACCTGGATGGGCTCTATCTTAATATATTATCCACATTGCTTATTGTCGGTGTCAAAACCGACCGATCTCGAGTAGGGGGTCCCGAACTGTGTGTCTGAGGATCGAAGGAAACATGAGACAAGGGTGACATGATGTTTATCCAGGTTCGGGCCCTCTTAATGAAGGTAAAACCCTACGCCCCGCTTGATTGTATTTGATGAGTATAGGTTTTACAAGAGTCGATCTACCTCGAGATCGTAATGACTAAACCCTAGATGTCTAGCCTATGTGATTTGTGATAGCCTCTACGGTCTAAACCGTCCGGTTTATATAGACACCGGAGGGGCCTAAGGTTGTACATCGTCGGTTTACAAAGAAAGGAAACTACACATTCAGTCGTTAAGCTTGCCATCCACACAAAGGAGAGTCCCATCCAGACACGGGGGAAGGCCTTCTATCTTGTATCTTCATGGTCCATCAATCCGGCCCATGCGACACAACCCGGACATCCGAGGACCCCATAATCCAGGACTCCCTCAGTAGCACCCGAACTTGCCTTCAATGACAACGTAGTCTTCGGCTTTGCAAGGCGAGTTCTTCGTTATAATCCGGACTGTCGATAATCCGGCGACAACCTCAACGTCTTTTACAATTCCCCCTGATGGCGCTTCGATTTTCACGCACAGGATGAATGCGAACGGTCCATGTCTTTTTTCAAATAAACCCTTCACAACGCTCGGGCAACGCCTATATAAAGGGATATGGATCTCCCAAGGCCATCTCGCACCACGCAGAAGGAAAAAACGACCAAGTCTAGCCACAAAACAAAAGCCCTCGTCATGGCCAGCACCCCAGGATCCGGATACCCCGTAGGAACTCCCAAAGAAGCATACCCATAGTGGCCTTCAGAGTGGTTCTATATAGATGATGTTCCGTTGCCGGATCCAGTTAGGCACGGTCTCCCTGAATTTTCCAGTGCTCCTCTGAAGAAGCGCGTCAACTGGCGTCCCCTAAGTCCCAAAGAAGAGGATAGTGCAGAGATACAAAGGTTGGTCAGCAAGGTTAGGCTACTGGCCCATTCCGAACTCTCAATAGTAGAAGTCATGGCGATCGCAATAAATAGGTGTGTGCCGCCTCTCCAATCTAGAGTAACTCCTTTATGGTGTTACAACGGAGAAGACGACACATCTCTTTACAGACGGCAGGGTCCGGATACCCCAGCCGAACTGGCTTCAATTTTGGTCGATCTGTACAAGGGCGAAAAAGAAGACTTCCTCTGGTTAAACTGTCGGGAGGCCTATTCCATGTACACCCCTATCGAATGGGTAAGATTTCGATTCTTCTGTGCTTATTTTACTGCATTACAGACACTAATCGAATGTATTTGTGGTTACCGCCAACTAGTCATGGAGGAGGATGATCGAAGATGTCCACTGTCCTGCTCCTCAGCCAGAGGATCCCCTTTCCTAGTCCTAGTAGGAAAAGAAGGAAGGAGAGGAAGAAGAGAAGGAAAGGGGGGCCGGCCCCCTAGCCCTAGTCCAATTCGGTTTGGGCTAGGGGGGGCGCCACACCTTGGCCCACCTTCTCTCTTCCACCATTAGGCCCATGAGGCCCAATAACTTCCCGGGGTGTCCGGTAACCCCCGGTAAGCCGAAACTTATCCGAAATGACCCGAACCATTCCGGTTCCGAATGTAGCCTTCAAATATATGAATCTTTATGTCTCGACCATTTCGAGACTCCTCGTCATGTCCGTGATCTCATCCGGGACTCCGAACAACCTTCGGTAAATCAAATCACATAAACTCATAATATGAATCGTCATCGAACGTTAAGCGTGCGGACCCTACGGGTTTGAGAACTATGTAGACATGACCGAGACACATCTCCGGTCAATAACCAATAGCGGAACCTGGATGCTCATATTGGTTCCTACATATTCTACGAAGATCTTTATCAGTCAAACCGCACAACAACATACGTTGTTCCCTTTGTCATCGGTATGTTACTTGCCCGAGATTCGATCGTCGGTATAATACCTAGTTCAATCTCGTTACCTGCAAGTCTCTTTACTCGTTCCTTAATGCGTCATCCCACAACTAATTCATTAGTCACATTGCTTGCAAGGCTTATAGTGATGTGCATTACCGAGAGGGCCCAAAGATACCTCTCCGACAATCGGAGTGACAAATCCTAATCTCGATCTATGCCAACTCAACAAATACCATTGGAGACACCTGTAGAGCATCTTTATAATCACCCAGTTACGTTGTGACGTTTGATAGCACACTAAGTGTTCCTCCGGTATTCGGGAGTTGCATAATCTCATAGTCATAGGAACATGTATAAGTCATGAATAAAGCAATAGCAATAAACTAAACGATCATGGTGCTAAGCTAACGGATGGGTCTTGTCCATCACGTCATTCTCTAATGGTGTGATCCCGTTCATCAAATGACAACACATGTCTATGGTTAGAAACTTAACAATCTTTGATTAACGAGCTAGTCTAGTAGAGGCATAGTAGGGACACTTTGTTTGTCTATGTATTCACACATGTACTAAGTTTTCGGTTAATACAATTCTAGCATGAATAATAAACATTTACCATGATGTAAGGAAATACAAATAACAACTTTATTATTGCCTCTAGGGCATATTTCCTTCAGTCTCCCACTTGCACTAGAGTCAATAATCTAGATTACATAGTAATGATTCTAACACCCATGGAGTCTTGGTGCTGATCATGTTTTGCTCGTGAGAGAGGCTTAGTCAATGGGTCTGCAACATTCAGATCCGTATGTATCTTGCAAATCTCTATGTCTCCCTCCTTGACTTGATCGCGGATGGAATTGAAGCGTCTCTTGATGTGCTTGGTTCTCTTGTGAAATCTGGATTCCTTTGCCAAGGCAATTGCACCAGTATTGTCACAAAAGATTTTCATTGGACCCGATGCACTAGGTATGACACCTAGATCGGATATGAACTCCTTCATCTAGACTCCTTCATTTGCTACTTCCGAAGCAGCTATGTACTCCGCTTCACACGTAGATCCCGCCATGACGCTCTGCTTGGAACTGCACCAACTTACAGATCCTCCATTCAATATAAATACGCATCCAGTTTGTGACTTAGAGTTGTCCGGATCAGTGTCAAAGCTTGCATCGACGTAACCATTTATGACGAGCTCTTTGTCACCTCCATAAATGAGAAACATATCCTTAGTCCTTTTCAGGTATTTTAGGATGTTCTTGACTGCTGTACAGTGATCCACTCCTAGATTACTTTGGTACCTCCCTGATAAACTAATAGCAAGGCACACATCAGGTCTGGTACACAACATTGCATACATGATAGAACCTATGGCTAAAGCATGGGGAATGACTTTCATTTTCTCTCTATCTTCTGCAATGGTCGGGCATTGAGTTTGACTCAACTTTAAACCTTGTAACACATGCAAGAACCCTTTCTTTGCTTGATCCATTTTGAACCTTTTCAAAACTTTATCAAGGTATGTGCTTTGTGAAAGTCCAATTAAGCGTCTTGATCTATCTCTACAGATCTTGATGCCTAATATATAAGTAGCTTCACCGAGGTCTTTCATTGAAAAAATCTTATTCAAGTATCCTTTTATGCTATTCAGAAATTCAGTATCATTTCCAATCAACAATATGTCATCTACATATAATATCAGAAATGCTACAAAGCTCCCACTCACTTTCTTGTAAATACAGGCTTCTCCAAAAGTCTGTATGAAACCATATGCTTTGATCATACTATCAAAGCGCATATTCCAACTCCGAGATGCTTGCACCAGTCCATAAATGGATCGCTGGAGCTTGCACACTTTGTTAGCACCTGTTGGATCGACAAAACCTTCTAGTTGCATCATATACAACTCTTCTTTAAGATATCCATTAAGGAATGCGGTTTTGACATCCATTTGCTAAATTTCATAATCATAAAATGCAGCAATTGCTAACATGATTCGGACGGACTTAAGCATCGCTATGGGTGAAAAGGTCTCATATAGTCAACTCCTTGAACTTGTCGAAAACCTTTTGCAACAAGTCGAGCTTTGTAGATAGTAACATTACCGTCAGTGTCAGTCTTCTTCTTGAAGATCCATCTATTCTCTATGGCTTGCCGATCATCGGGCAAGTCAACCAAAGTCCACACTTTGTTCTCATACATGGATCCCATCTCAGATTTTATGGCCTCAAGCCATTTCGTGGAATCTGGGCTCATCATCGCTTCCTCATAGTTCGTAGGTTTGTCATGGTCAAGTAACATGACCTCCAGAACAGGATTACCGTACCACTCTGGTGCGGATCTTACTCTGGTTGACCTATGAGGTTCGGTAGTAACTTGATCAGAAGTTTCATGATCATCATCATTAGCTTCCTCACTAATTGGTGTAGGAATAACTGGAACTGATTTATGTGATGAACTACTTTCCAATAAGGGAGCAGGTACAATTACCTCATCAAGTTCTACTTTCCTCCCACTCACTTCTTTCGAGAGAAACTCTTTTCCTAGAAAGGATCCATTCTTAGCAACGAATATCTTGCCTTCGGATCTAAGATAGAAGGTGTACCCAACAGTCTCCATTGGGTATCCTATGAAGACACATTTCTCCGATTTGGGTTCGAGCTTATCAGGCTGAAGCTTTTTCATATAAGCATCGCAACCCCAAACTTTAAGAAACGACAACTTGGGTTTCTTGACAAACCACAGTTCATCTGGTGTCGTCTCAACGGATTTAGATGGTGCCCTATTTAACGTGAATGCAGCCGTCTCTGAAGCATAACCCCAAAATGATAGTGGTAAATCAGTAAGAGACATCATAGATCGCACCATATCTAATAAAGTGCGGTTACGACGTTCGGACACACCATTACGCTGTGGTGTTCTGGGTGGCATGAGTTGCGAAACTATTCCACATTGTTTCAAATGAAGACCAAACTCGTAACTCAAATATTCAGCTCCATGACCAGATCGTAGAAATTTTATTTTCTTGTTACGATGATTTTCCACTTCACTCTGAAATTCTTTGAACTCTTCAAATGTTTCAGAGTTATGTTTCATCAAGTAGATATACCCACATCTGCTCAAATCATCTATGAAGGTCAGAAAATAACGATACCCGCTGCGAGCATCAACACTCATTGGACCGCATACATCAGTATGTATTATTTCCAACAAGTCTGTTCCTTGCTCCATTGTTCGGGAGAACGGAGTCTTAGTCATCTTGCCCATGAGGCATGGTTCGCAAGCATCAAGTGATTCCAAAAGCCCATCAGCATGGAGTTTCTTCATGCGCTTTACACCAATATGACCCAAACGGCAG
Organism: Triticum urartu; assembly: GCF_003073215.2. Lineage (NCBI taxonomy): Eukaryota > Viridiplantae > Streptophyta > Magnoliopsida > Poales > Poaceae > Triticum > Triticum urartu. Next base: position 549,615,390 of record NC_053025.1, on the reverse strand, counting down.
TGCCACAAATAAGTTGCACTATCATTATTAAACTTATATCTTTTGGCTTCAATACTATGAATATGTGTATCACTACTATCGAGATTCAATAAAAATAGACCACTCATCAAGGGTGCATGACCATAGAAGATATTACTCATATAAATAGAACAACCATTATTCTTTGATTTAAATGAATAACCATCTTGCATCAAACAAGATCCAGATATAATGTTCATGCTTAACGCTGGCACCAAATAACAATTATTCAGGTCTAAAACTAATCCCGAAGGTAGATGTAGAGGTAGCGTGCCGACGGCGATCACATCGACTTTGGAACCATTTCCCACGCGCATCGTCACCTTGTCCTTAGCCAATCTTCGCTTAATCCGTAGCCCCTGTTTCGAGTTGCAAATATGAGAAACAGAACCAGTATCAAATACCCAGGCGCTACTACGAGCATTAGTAAGGTACACATCAATAACATGTATATCAAATATACCTTTCACTTTGCCATCCTTCTTATCCACCAAATACTTGGGGCAGTTCCGCTTCCAGTGACCAGTCCCTTTGCAGTAGAAGCACTCAGTCTCATGCTTAGGTCCTGACTTGGGCTTCTTAACTTGAGAAGCAATTTACTTACCGTTCTTATTCAAGTTCCCTTTCTTCCTTTTGCCCTTTTTCTTGAAACTAGTGGTCTTATTGACCATCAACACTTGATGCTTGATTTCTACCTCCGCAGCTTTTTGCATCGCGAAGAGCTCGGGAATTGTCTTATCCATCACTTGCATATTATAGTTGATTACAAAGCTTTTGAAGCTTGGTGGCAGTGATTGAAGAACTCTGTCAATGACACTATCAATCGGAAGATTAACTCCCAGTTGAGTCAAGTGATTGTGGTACCCAGACATTCTGAGTATATGTTCACTGACAGAACTATTCTCCTCCATCTTGCAGCTGTAGAACTTATTGGAGACTTCATATCTCTCAATCCGGGCATTTTCTTGAAATATTAAATTCAACTCCTGGAACATCTCATATGCTCCATGACGTTCAAAACATCGTTGAAGTCCCGGTTCAAGCCATAAAGACGGGCACACTGAACTATCGAGTAGTCATCAGCTTTCCTCTGCCAGATATTCTTAACGTCACTAGTAGCATCTGCAGCAGGCCTGGCACCTAGCGGTGCTTCTAGGACGTAATTCTTCTGTGCAACAATGAGGATAATCCTCAAGTTACGGACCTAGTCCGTGTAGTTGCTACCATCATATTTCAACTTACCTTTCTCTAGGAACACATTAAAATTCAACGAAACAGTAGCATGGGCCATTTATCTACAACAACATAGACATGCAAAATACTATTAGGTACTAAGTTCATGATAAATTAAAGTTTAATTAATCATATTACTTAAGAACTCCCACTTAGATAGACATCCCTCTAATCATCTAAGTGATCACGTGATCCATATCAACTAAACCATGTCCGATCATCACGTGAGATGGAGTAGTTTTCAATTGTAAACATCACTATGTTGATCATATCTACTATATGATTCACGCTCGACCTTTCGGTCTCAGTGTTCCAGGCCATATCTGCATATGCTAGGCTCGTCAAGTTTAACCCAAGTATTCTACGTGTGCAAAACTGGCTTGCACCCGTTGTATGTGAATGTAGAGCTTATCACACCCGATCATCACGTGGTGTCTTGGCATGACGAACTGTAGCAATGGTGCATACTCAGGGAGAACACTTGTACCTTGAAATTTAGTGAGAGATCATCTTATAATGCTACCGCCGTACTAAGCAAAATAAGAGGCATAAAGGATAAACATCACATGCAATCAAAATAAGTGATATCATATGGCCATCATCATCTTGTGTCTTTGATCTCCATCTCCAAAGCACCGTCATGATCACCATCGTCACCGACTTGACACCTTGATCTCCATGGAAGCATCGTTGTTTTCTCTCCAACTATTGCTTCTACGACTATCGCTACCACTTAGTGACAAAGTAAAGCAATTACATGGCGATTGCATTTCATACAATAAAGCGACAACCATATGGCTCCTCCCAGTTGCCGACAACTGTTACAAAACATGATCATCTCATACAACAATTATATATCATCACGTCTTGACCATATCACATCACAGCAAGCCCTGCAAAAATAAATCAGACGTCCTCTACTTTGTTGTTGCAAGATTTACGTGGCTGCTACGGGCTTCTAGCAAGAACCGTTCTTACCTACGCATCAAAACCACAACGATTTTTTTGTCAAGTGTGTTGTTTTAACCTTTAACAAGGACCGGACATAGTCACACTCGATTAAACTAAAGCCGGAGAAGCAGACACCCACTAGCCACCTATGTGCGAAGCACGTCAGTAGAACCAGTCTCATGAACGGTCATGTATTGTCGGTCTAGGCCGCTTCATCCAACAATACCGCCGAATCAAAGTATGACATGCTGGTAAGCAGTATGACTATTATCGCCCACAACTCTTTGTGTTCTACTCGTGCATATAACATCTACGCATAGACCTGGCTCGGATGCCACTGTTGGGGAACATAGTATTTCAAAAAAAAATCCTACAATCACGCAAGATCTATCTAGGAGAAGCATAGCAACAAGTGGGGAAGAGTGTGTCTACATACCCTCGTAGAACAAAAGCGGAAGCGTTTAGTAACGCAGTTTTTATAGTCGAACGTCTTCATGATCCAACCGATCAAGTACCGAACGCACGACACCTCCGCGATCTGCACACATTCATCTCGATGACGTCCCTCGAACTCTTGATCCAGTTGAGGCTGAGGAAAAGTTTCATCAGCACGACGGCGTGGTGATGGTGATGATGAAATTACCGATGCAGGGCTTCGCCTAAGCACTACGACAATATGACCGAGGTGGAAAACTATGGAGGGGGCACCGCACATGGCTAAAGATCAACTTTTATCTCTATGGGGTGCCCCTCCCCGTTATATAAAGGAGTGGAGGAGGAGGAGCGCCGACCACAAGGGGTGCGCCCAAGGGGGGGAATCCTACTCCTAGTAGGAGTAGGTTCCCCCTTTCCTAGTCCTAGTTGGAGAAGAAGGAAGGAGAGGAAGAAGAGAAGGAAAGGGGGCCCGCCTCCTAGCCCTAGTCCAATTCGGTTTGGGCTAGGGGGACGCGCACCACACCTTGGCCTGCCTCCTCTCTTCCACCATTAGGCCCATGAGGCCCAATAACTTCTGGGGGGGGGGGTCCGATAACCCCTGGTACTCCGAAACTTATCTGAAACGACCCGAACCATTCCGGTGTCCGAATGTAGCCTTCCAATATATGAATCTTTATGTCTTGACCATTTAGAGACTCCTCGTCATGTCCGTGATCTCATCCGGGACTCCGAACAACCTTCGGTACATCTAATCACATACACTCATAATACGAATCGTCATCGAACATTAAGCGTGCGGACCCTACGGGTTTGAGAACTATGTAGACATGAACGAGACACATCTCCGGTTAATAACCAATAGCGGAACCTGGATGCTCATATTGGTTCCTACATATTCTACAAAGATCTTTATCGGTCAAACCGCACAACAACATACGTTGTTCCCTTTGTCATCGGTATGTTACTTGCCCGAGATTCGATCGTCGGTATCATACCTAGTTCGATATCGTTACCGGCAAGTCTCTTTACTCGTTCCGTAATGCATCATCCTGCAACTAACTAATTAGTCACATTGCTTGCAAGGCTTATAGTGATGTGCATTACCGAGAGGGCCCAGAGATATCTCTCCGACAATCGGAGTGACAAATCCTAATCTCGATCTATGCCAACTCCACAAATACCATCAGAGACACCTGTAGAGCATCTCTATAATCACCCAGTTACTTTGTGATGTTTGATAGCACACTAAGTGTTCCTCCGGTATTCGGGAGTTGCATAATCTCATAGTCATAGGAACATGTATAAGTCATAAAGAAAGCAATAGCAATATACTAAACGATCATAGTGCTAAGCTAACGGATGGGTCTTGTCCATCACATCATACTCTAATGATGTGATCCCATTCATCAAATGACAACATATGTCTATGGCTAGGAAACTTAACCATCTTTGATTAACGAGCTAGTCTAGTAGAGGCATACTAGGGACACTCTGTTTGTCTATGTATTCACACATGTACTAAGTTTTCGGTTAATGCAATTATAGCATGAATAATAAACATTTATCATTATGTAAGGAAATATAAATAACAACTTTATTATTGCCTCTAGGGCATATTTCCTTCACGAGGGCGGCCCCCACACAAGGTCGTCGTTCAAAACGAAAAGGGACCGGGAGTATCACGGAGAATTCACAGTCTTCCAAGAGGTATGTGTACTTAATGCATGCCTAGGCATGAGTCCGGATTGTTAAGAGTCTCCCCCTTTTTATTTTTAGGAGGAGTACGTGGCAAACAGTGGGAAAACACCCTGTTATCCAAATGCCCACTAATCCGATGCCAAACTCGCCGATTAGGACGCAAGCAAATGCCGCGCTCGTTCCGCCTCCTCAAGAGGATTCAGATGACGTGTTGGTAACGAATTCCGAAGTGGAAAGCGTGATGAATCACCGTCGCTTGAAGGAAGCTATGCGTGCTCCGGCCTTGTCCGAACAAGAATTCATCGCACTGAGTTTGACAGATGCTTATATCCGAGCCGCTCGAGATGGCCTTGCCGGAGTTATACAACTATTCTTAACGAAAATATAGGTAAAGTTTGACACAATATTACATGGTCGTATGCAAGTAAACCCCGAGACTTGAAGCAGTTGGCCCAACTGATTTAAGGGTCATTATATCCTCAGGTACTCACAGAGAAGAAGAACACATTGTCCAAGGACCTTGAAGAATATCGGACCAAGCTAACTATTGTCACCGCCGAACTGGAAGATTTGAAGAATTCCAAAAAGGAAACTAATGTAAGTACAACAGTGTCTGTAAAATATGATTCTGCGCCAACAATGAGTTTTAAATATGCATTGTTTTGTTTTCAGCGGCAGGATCGACAGAGCAGTTGGAGGAGAGGCTAAGGGCTGCTCAGGCGGACAAACAACATGCCGAAGGGCAAGAAGCTGCTGGTCAATGTGTATTAACACGGATCATTGATGAGAAGAACAAATTACAGGATGCAAACATCAAGCAAGCCGAAGAACTAAAGGACATACGAGCTCAGCTGTCAGATGCCTTGAAGGAGAACAGAAAACTGAAAGGCGACATATTCAGTATGTCCTTTATCCTGACTTTCATACGGTCCCTTGATGGAAACTTTTATGAAATTGTTCCTGTAGGTTTGCTAACCGAGCGGCCCGAGGGAGAAGTGTCCGGATTTCAAGCGACTTGCTGCAAGAGCTATCCAAGTGCACGAGCAAGCTCAGAAAGTCATGAGGAACATGGCTAAAACCTTTTGGCCATCCGATTCTCCTCCAGAAATTATGGAGGAGCTCGTGCATTTATTCAAGGGATCTCGACGCCGCTTTGAACTATGGAAGGCATCAACATGTCGAGAAGGTGCATGAGAAGCCTGGGCCATGGTGAAAACGCGGTATACTGGACTTGATCCGAATCATATGGCCCGGGTCGGACCTCGGGGACCAGACGGACAAGAAATTCCGGTTAGCTTGGTGTACAACCAAGTAAAGATAGCTGCCAAATTTTCCCAACAGGACTGTAAACTAGACAGCCTTATAGATGGTATAGATAAAGAGTGGGCGTTTGATTCCATGTAACAATGTGCTTTGTCATCAAACTTATCTCCGGCCGAACTTGAAAAGATTGTCATGGCAGACCTTCCGCTTCAACCTCCGAAACCCAAGGGTTGGAGTGTTTCTGAATACTATACCTGTGGTAAACACCAAGTATGTTCAGAAATCAGGCAATCCGGTCATGGTGCTTGAACAGACAAACTGTATTCGGGGAGTTATGTTATATTACCTTTTAATGTAAGAAACATCTTCCAGAGAGAATAGTTCCGTTAAGGGTTCCTCTCCCTGGGTCATCATGCGTTATTTATGCACGCATGAGCTATGATGCTAAAAAAATCACAGGAAGCTTTATATTTTGGGAGTTTTATATTGCAACGGAGGCAGTTCGTCGTTTGTCCGCTGACCAATTATTCTCTTAAGAACGCTAGCTTTTGGCTTCACCCGTCTGAGGTACATGTCCGTATAACCTAGTTGTAACAATTGTAGAGGTGCTCACTTTATGCCCTAGCCGAACAAGCGGAAATGTAGGGCATAAGCATAGGAGCCAGGCAACCTAGCTTGGCAAAAACTTATGTCATAAAGGTGCATATAATGGCGAAAAAAGGATGTATGTGAGCAGACGACACATATATATATGGTGAGCTCTATGCTCCAAATAATAATAAGCTTTTATGAAGAGAAGCCCCCAGTTGTGGTGGGGTGTGTACATTTAAAGATGTATACCCCGCAAGTGTGCGGCTTACCCGAACACATGTTAGAAATCGTATAAAAACTAGAGAAAGGAAAAATTGAAAATAAGAAAAAGGAACGAACAAAGGTATATGTCCGGATTTAGGCGTAGAATCTTAGGAGCCAAGCAATGTTCCATGGGTTGGCTCTAAGCGATTATCCGATGCATTGCGAAGGCGATAGGCTCCTCCAGCAAGAACTTCATCTATAATGAAGGGACCCTCCCATTTGGGTTTGAGCTTGTCCTTTTTCTTCTCTGGTAGGCGTAGAACGAGCTCGCCGACATTATAAGTCTTTGCCCACACTTCTCTGCTTTGATATCTCTGAGCCTGTTATTGATAGAATGCGGAACGGGCCTTCGCAACGTCACGCTCCTCCTCCAGGCCGTCTAGATCGTCCTGCCGATCGAGCTCAGCTTCTCTCTTTTCATACATGCGCACTTGAGGCGAGTCATGAATAATGTCGCAAGGCAAGACAGCCTTTGCGCCGTACACCATAAAGAAGGGTGTGTATCCGGTCATGCGATTGGGCGTGGTCCGCAGCCCCCAGAGTACAGAATCGAGTTCCTCGACCCAGTGCTTATATGATTCCCGTAAGGAGCGCACTAGTCTGGGTTTGATGCTGCTCATTATTAGGCCATTATCCCATTCGACCTAACCGTTTGTTTGAGGGTGATAAACATAGGCGTAGTCGAGCTTAATGCCTAGATTAGCACACCAAGTTTTCACCTCGTCGGCTGTAAAGTTAGAACAATTGTCAGTAATAATGCTGTGCGGGACGCCATAACGGTGTACAACACCGGATATGAAATCGATCACCGGTCCGGCTTCGGCCGTTTTTACCGGTTTGGCCTCTATCCACTTGGTGAATTTATCCACCATAACCAGCAGATACTTTTTCTTATGGCTTCCCCCTTTAAGGGGTCCGACCATGTCTAGCCCCCAGACTGCGAAAGGCCAGGTAATGGGGACTGTTCTAAGGGCAGTGGGTGGCAAATGGCTTTGATTGGCAAAAAGCTGGCATCCGACACAGTGTTGTACAAGGGCATGTGCGTCCACTCGGGCTGTGGGCCAGAAGAAGCCTGTATGGAAGGCTTTACTTACTAGGGCCCGGGCTGCAGCGTGATGGCCACCGAGGCCATCATGTATTTTGGCCAAGAGCTGCCGCCACTCCTCTTCGGAGATACATCTTTGAAGGACTCTGGTGGTACTTTTCTTGTAGAGCTCCCCCTCATGGACTTTATAGGCCTTAGAGCGTCGGACTATGCGTCGGGCCTTGTTCTGATCATTAGGGAGCTCCTGCCAATTAACGTAGGCCAAGAAGGGTTCGGTCCATGGAGCAATGACTGTCATTATTACATGAGCGGAGGGTGTTGGCTCGGTGCTCGAGCCCCCGATGATATCTGAATAATGTTCAGCGTCCAGGGGTATGATCGGCGCCGGACTGTTATTTCTGCTCTCGTCCTACCATACCACGGATGGTTTGAAAAGCCTTTCCAAAAAGGTGTTAGGCGGGACGGGGTCGCGTTTAGCGCCCAGTCGAGCAAGGATGTCCGCTTCCTGATTGCTATCTCGAGCCACATGATGAAACTCGAGCCCCTCAAATCGAGCGAATATTCAAGTATGGCATTGCGGTAGGCCGCCATCTTTGGATCCTTTGCGTCGAATTCTCCATTTATTTGGGATATCATGAGGTTCGAATCCCCACGCACTTCGAGGCGTTGTATGCCCATGGAAACGGCCATCCGGAGTCCATGTAGGAGCGCTTCATATTCGGTTGCATTATTGGAATCCGTATACATGATTTGCAATACATAACGGACTATGTCCCCTGTAGGGGATATTAGGATTACACGAGCCCCCAGTCCGGCTAACATTTTGGAGCCGTCGAAGTACATCACCCAGTTGGAGTATGTGTTGTACTCTTTAGGGAGTTCGGCTTTTGTCCATTCGGTGACGAAGCCGGCCAACACCTGAGATTTAATAGCTCGGCGTGGCCTGTATGTTATTTCGAATGGTAAGAGCTCTATGGCCCATTTGGCAATGCGGCCGGTGGCGTCTGGGTTGTTTATGATATCATTGAGTGGTACTTCAAAGGCCACTGTGATCGAGCACTCTTGAAAGTAGTGCCACAGCTTTCGAGATGCCATGAAGACCGCATATGCTACCTTTTGATAATGTGGGTATCGGGATTTGCATGGTGTAAGGACCTCTGATACGTAATATACTGGTTTTTGTAGTGGGAATTTGTGTCCCTCTTCCTCTCATTCGACAACGAGCACAACGCTCACTACTTGGTGAGTTGCTGATATGTACAAAAGCATGGGTTCGCCGATGTTTGGTGCAGCCAGAATTGGGTTGTATGATAACAAAGTTTTTATTTCTTCCAACCCGGCCGTCGCCGCGTCCGTCCACTCGAAGTGATCGGTACGTCGGAGCAGGCAATAAAGTGGTAGTGCCTTTTCTCCCAGTCTAGAAATAAAGCGGCTCAGGGCTGCCACGCACCCAGCTAGTTTTTGGACCTTCTTTAGGTCTATTGGTGTCGCCAATTGTGACAAGGCTCGGATTTTGGCTGGATTTGCTTCAATTCCTCTATTGGAAACAATAAACCCAAACAGTTTTCTGGCCAGGACACCGAAAACACAATTTTCTGGATTGAGCCGTATGTCATATGTTCGGAGGTTGTCGAATGTGAGGCGCAAGTCGTCCACCAATGATTCGACATGTTTGGTTTTGATGACTAGATCATCTACGCATGCCTCCACCGTCTTGCCAATTTGTTTTTCCAGGCATGTTTGGATCATGCGCTGGTAGCTGGAGCCGACGTCTTTGAGCCCGAAAGGCATAGTGTTAAAGCAAAAAGGCCCATACGGAGTGACAAATGCCATTGCGGCCCGATCGGATTCCTTCATCTTAATTTGATGGTATCCGGAGTATGCGTCGAGGAAGCACAGTGAGTCGTGCCCTACGGTTGCATCAATGATTTGGTCAATGCAGGGCAATGGGAAGGGGTCCTTAGGGCAAGCCTTGTTTAGGTCTTTGAAATCGACACAGAGGCGCCAGGACTTATCCTTCTTTGGCACCATGACCAGGTTTGCTAGCCAGTCCGGGTGTCTGATCTCTCTAATGAATCCAGCTTCAAGTAGTTTGGATAGCTCTTCCCCCATGGCTTGTCGCTTGGGTCCGGAAAAGTGCCGCAATGTTTGCTTGACTGGTTTAAAGCCCTTAATTGTATTGAGGCTGTGTTCGGCCAGTCTGCGTGGGATTCCTGGCATATCCAAAGGATGCCAGGCAAAGATGTCCCAATTTTCGCGCAACAACGCTCTTAAGGCGGCGTCAATCGTTGGATCCAGCTGCGCTCCAATGGCTGCAGTTTTGTTAGGATCCGTTGGGTGCACTTGAAATTTGACTATTTCGTCTGCTGGTTTAAAGGAAGTGGATTTGGGCCTCTTGTCGAGGATTACATCGTCCTTGTCCACTGTAGAGTGCAGAGTAGTAAGTTTGTCGGTCGCCAGGGCCTCGGATAGCGCCTCCAGAGCTAGTGATGCAGTTTTATTTTCGTCGTGGAGTGCTATATTTGAATCACTGGTAGTAGTGATAACTCCGTTGGGCCCTGGCATTTTGAGCTTCATGTACCCGTAATGGGGTATAGCTTGAAAGCGGATGAATGCTTCTCGCCATAACAGGGCATGATATCCGATGTGGAAAGGTGCCACGTGGAAGAGCAACTCTTCGGACCTATAATTTTCCGACGTGCCGAATACTACGTTGAGTTTGATCGTCCCCGAGCTTATTGCTTCTTGACTAGGGATGATGCCTCGGAAAGTGGTGCCGCTATGCTCAATGCGACTTTTGTCCACCTGCATTTTTTGGAGTGTGTCTTCGTAGATGAGGTTTAATCCGCTGCCACCGTCCATGAGTACTTTTGTGAGCCAAAAGCCATCTACTATTGGGTTTAAGACCAAAGCAGCTGGTGCACGGACTGATCTGGCCCTTGGCTCGTCGTCGGCAGTGAAGGTTATCGTCATGTCGTTCCAAGGATTTACTGCTGCTACCTGGTTGACTTTGGCAAGGTCGCGCAGCGCTCTCTTGCGCCGATTGTTGGAGGAAAAGGTCTCAAAGACTGTAAAAACGTTGAGATCGGCATTTTCTGAAGAGTGACTTTCTTGAGGAATGCTGGTGAGGATGGCCTCACCACTCTTAGCCACCTGCCGGAGTACCCAACATGCCCGAAGGCTATGTGTTGGTTCGGTATTCGGTGTTGTGTGTATCTGGCAAGGTTTATCGAGCAGGTCGTCGAGGACAGTTCTGTGTCCCGTAAAGGGCTTTGCTTTTTGTCTGTGGGATGATGATCGGGTACCCCATAGGGGTGCATCCTTTTTGTCCGTCCGGTGGGCTGCTTGAAGGCCGGAGGATCCCACCGAGCTGTTTGTGCCCTCCAGATGCTTTCCATTACACTAAACTTCTGGACGATATGTGCTAGATCTGAAAAGTGCGGTATGCAGTGGCGGTTGAGGGCGTTAAGGATTCCCTCGTCCGTGCAATTGCGGCAAAATATTGAAATCGCGTCGTTGTCACGACAGTCCTTGATCTTGTCTTTAACAAGGAGGAACCTGGCCCAAAAGTGGTGGACTATTTCCTCAGGTTGCTGCCGCACGTACATTAGGTCCCATACATCTGGAGGACCTAAGTTGTTTGGGGAATATTGTATGTAGTGAGTGGGCAAGCTGAAATCCGAATCCTGACCCATTGTTGCATCCGGAATTTGAAGAATATGTGAAGTCACCGGTCCAGGGTCCGGAGCATCTTGGCGGTCCTCGGGCTCAACGCCTGGTTCTATGTTCGGAGGACATGAGGTCTCTTCCCGAAGATGGGTATCCGGCTCGTGCGACTCGGAAATCTGAACATAGTTTGTTCTCAACTTGGGGGAGAAGTATCATCTGCCTGTTCTTCCACGACCGCTACCGTATGGGTGATCGGCGGGGACCTGATTTCCCTCTGATCGGGTTTAAGCCCAATCCGATCGTAGTCTGTTGCTACTCCCAGGGCGGCGATGCGATCAAGTAGTTCGTTTAAAGATGAAATATCTACTGGATCCATATTTTCGGGGTGTTCGAGGCCGACATGAAGACTATGTTTAGCGATTTAGAGGGCCGCCCTTGGCTTAAAGGCCGTATGGGTGCCCATGGTGAAATCGCCGAGCTGGAGGAGCTGTCCCGAAGCTAGGGTTTCTCCTGAGATGATCTTGTCGTTAATGACGAGGCGAGCCATCGATCCCATCGTCGATAGCATAGTGAAACTCTCGATGAAAGCACCAATGCCGGTGTCAAAACCGGATGATCTCAGGTAGGAGGTGACACGTCTCCATCGTATCTACTTTTCCAAACACTTTTGCCCTTGTTTTGGACTCTAACTTGCATTATTTGAATGGAACTAACCCGGACTGACGCTGTTTTCAGCAGAATTACCATGGTGTTATTTTTGTGCAGAAATAAAAGTTCTTGGAATGACCTAAAAATCAACGGAGATTATTTTTCGAATTAATAAAAAATACTGGCGAAAGAATCGAGGCCAGGGGGCCCACACCCTGTCCACGAGGGTGGGGGCACGCCTACCCCCCTGGGCGTGCCCCCTGCCTCGTGGGCCCCCTGGTGCTCCGTCGACCTCAACTCCAACTCTATATATTCACGTTCGGGAGAAAAAAATCAGGAAGAAGGATTCATCACGTTTTACGATACGGAGCCGCCGCCAAGCCCTAAACTCTCTCGGGAGGGCTGATCTGGAGTCCGTTCGGGGCTCTGGAGAGAGGGGAATCCGTCGCCATCGTCATCATCAACCTTCCTCCATCACCAATTCCATGATGCTCACCACCGTGTGTGAGTAATTCCATCATAGGCTTGCTGGATGGTGATGGGTTGGATGAGATTTATCATGTAATCGAGTTAGTTTTGTTAGAGTTTGATCCCTAGTATCCACTATGTTCTGAGATTGATGTTGCTATGACTATGCTATGCTTAATGCTTGTCATTAGGGCCCGAGTGCCATGATTTCAGATCTGAACCTACTATGTTTTCATGAATATATGTGAGTTCTTG